>NC_052959.1:8284569-8610819 GCF_013358895.1 Oreochromis aureus
AACTAGCCTCATCTACCCACAAGCACTTTTTTCTCTGCTGTTTCTAAGTGCTTTCTATCTAACATGCACACACCGATGGATGCATCGGAGAGCAGCATGGGGTTGGTGTCCTGCCCAAGGATATTTGGCATGCAGACTGGGATCGAACCTTCCAGTTAGTAGGTGACTGGCTCTACCACCTGAGCTACAGCCACCCCCCTTACTATTGTTTTGTATATATTCCTCTTGACTGCTTATATTTCTTCTGCTTATAAGAAGCCAGAGTACCTGAAGAGAACCCATGCACACACGGGGAGAACATGCACAGTAAACACCACACAGACTGGATTTGAACCCCCGGACCTTCTTGCTGTGAGTCATCAGTGCTAACCGTGATGCCACTTTATAAAAGTTGTTTCAAAATAAGCTTTACTCACTGCCTTTGTGACAGATTCGGTTCAAGAAAATGTGCTGTGGATCATGATTTTGCCATGACATACACACACGCAGTCAGACTCGAGTTAAATGGGCACACGGTACTCTACTAACACCCTTTACAAAGCTCTTTAGTAAGTTGTATGACTACATATTGCAAAGTTGTAACACAGTATTGTTGTAATAGAATCTCTCTGCAGTCAGACAGACCCACCTACCTATCTACCAAAATACCTCAGCTGCTTCTATGATAGTGCCCACCACAGACGTCTCTCTAGGGCCAAATTTTTATGATAAACACAGGCAGACTATAAATATATATATATAAATAATAGCAGCTGTGTTACTGTAGCGGGTGCATATACACCACCACATCCCTTCTCCTTCATTCACTGTCTCTCTGATTGCTATGCATGCATCACTCAGGATGTACACGCAAAATAAAGAGTCTGAAGCTCTGTCCTCAGGTGGAACGTGGCCTCAGATAAGATGAAATGCACATTATTAACTGTATACGACTCTTTGAAGTGATATTGCGCAATATCTGTAATTACCTTTCCTTTTACAGACGAAAGGAGCCTTTTTACAATCAGCCACAAGTGCACTTCCCCATATGAACATCCTGCACTGCTCATATGCACACAAGACATTATTTCCAATCCATGAGATCAAGACAAATGGGATAAACTGTGCAGCTGAAACCACATTTGCTGTTATATTCCTTTCCTCTAAATCTACAAACCACAGAACTACATCACCAAATGAACTGGTTTGTACAGCAAAATACAACTAGGGTCTCCTTTTTTGGTTTTTATTACAGAGTTTAAATATGTGTGTTTTTGTGATCGTTCAGGTTGAAATGCCCCCGAGTTATATTTTGGAGTAGCAGTCTGGCCCCTTTTCCATTAGTGGGATTTGAGTGGGACAAGTCAAACATCTTACCAACATGGATCCCTGTTATAGCTCTATAGTCTGCATCCTCCGTGACTGGAAAAACTGGAAGAAAGAGGAGAAAGGAAATCATAGATAAAAAAGGAGAACCATTAACAACCATTAACAAAGCTTTAATCTTCGAAACTAAAAGGTAAAGCACGCTTGAGTCGGCCAGATTGGTTTTAGATGTTACATCTTAGGTACAAACAGAAAACCCCAAACCAAAACCCAAAACATACTCATTACATCATGACAATTATTCTGAAGGTAAGGTTTCGAAAGCAAATGGTAACTGACAGTACCTTCCTCCTCCTCCTCTGTGAAGCATGTGGACAGAACAATCGAAGTTAGTACAAGAGGAGGGTGGCCGGGGTCACCCTGACCATTAAACATGACCTTCAATAGCTTAATAGAAAACATTTTATACTTTTCAGGTGTGGTGAGTTTATGGGCCAAAGGGGTGCATCACCTGGTGGCTTGACTCTCCGAGGCTGGAACAGAGCTTTGGGTCGCTGTAGAGCGACTCTTCTGTAGTAAGCCAAAAAACAGGAAGGCAGAATGAAAGCAGGATAGATGTGTCCATTCAGAGTTTTAAAGTCAAGTGACTTAAAAGCAGGAAAAAGACCTTTCATGCAGCTCCTTCGAGGGGATGAGCCCAGCTCCACCGTTGCTGTCCTCAAGGTGACAGGCCTGCCACCAGGTGTCATCCTCCATGCTGACAATCTGGAGGACGTCACCCCTTTTAAAGGCGAGTGCAGCGTCCTTGCATGGAATGCTAGGATCTTGATTGGGATCATAGTCAAACAGAGCTCGCACAAACAGCTGAGGAAAGAAAACTATGACATTATACAGCCTTCAAGCAGACATACTGGTGAAAGGAAAATACACAATGCCTTTTTTCATTTATTTATTCACATTTCTGTTTTTCCACAGCAGCTTCACGAACTTCTGTATCCTGGCAATGGACTGTGCGGTGTTTCTTCACATATGTTGGTGTCAGTTTTGAGAAATGACCACAATCACTGAAAATAATTTGTCTTAATCCATTGCAAATGCTCTCTAGCGTCTCTAACAGTTTCCAGCTTGGACATACACTCTGTGTGGTGAAGATGGCCTACAATTAGTTCTAGCTAAAAGATTGTTGAACTTGAATTTTTCCACATAAGGTAGGGATTCATTGTTGATGTTAAATTGAGTCAATACAGTTTAAATGATAAAAAGCTGTAAGTTGTAATGACGTGAGCGTCTTATCCTTGACGGTCTGATCTGTGCTTACTTCTTGAGAACCCTGCAGCAGCAGTGACAGCATTGTGGCAGAAACACAAAATATAACCCAACACACGAGATATCGCTGATTTCATACGTTTTTTACTGAAACCAGGTGGACAGTTTTCTCCATGCAGCCGCATCGCATGCTAATGTCCATGCACAATGCACGCTAACATGAGTGTTATGGTTAATATTCTTTGTACCTTTTGCTTAGTTGTTGACATTTCTTCCCTGGAGTATGCAGGAATAATTTTGAACCTGACTTCATCCTTAGAGCGAGCCTGCACAAACACAGTGGCATGAAAGCAACAGTTTGAGATACCGCTTCCATATTTTTATACAAAACAGTCGAAACAAGGGGAACAAATTGCCTGGATCTGTGAAAATCTTAAACAATAAATTGATTAAAACATTAAATAAATATGCATTTTTAAACCTTAATTATTGGCATACTTCTTTATTTTTTAGGCTTCCGCAATCACCAAAGTACTTTTGTATTATTTTAGCTAGCTACATTTTCCTGTTTCTAGCTGTTAAGCTAAGCTAGCTATTACTCAAAGTAGCAACAGAAAAACATTTTGTTTTGGTTTGGTTTTTTACTGACAAATAAATCTCACTTTAAATTGAAAGTAGGAAAAAATGGATTTGAAGATAGGAGCCTCTGATGAAGACTGTAAACAATCTGAGAGAAATCAAAATATTAGCAACATGATGTGATAGCATTTGATGTTTTCTCAATTTTTCCTCATGTTGTTACCTTATGTAAGATTTATAGCGTTCTGGCTACTCAGATTTTTTTCATTACATGTTACAATATACTTCTAGCCTTGGTCCTATAAAATTTTACCTCAAAGAAAAGTTTAAAAAAATGCGGTTAGCTTGTGATATTACTCTTTACCCTGACCTAAATTTAAATGTGTTAACACATTTGGCTAACAGAGCAAAGAGTTCCAGTTCACAAACCCAGCCTTGTCTTAGGTGAGTAACACGCTACTGTAATCTGTTCAAAACCATAAAATTTTGTCAACCTTGTAATGTTCGAACTTTAACATTAAAGTTAAAGTTAAAGGTTTGTTATTTCTGTAACAAACCTTACAGAAATATTGTAAAAAGGTGAACAAGAATTTTTTTACAGAAGTGAAAGTTTAAGTAAAGTGGAAAGGTTTATTGGTTTTGGTGGCTTAATGAGATTTGTTGACAAGGTGAAAAAAAAAGCTAATACTGTCATCATACATTAAAGCAAACTGTATGCAACTGAACAGAGAAAACATGTGAGACTAACCAGCAGAGGAAGGATTTCCTTTGGCTTCCTGTGCTCTAGTGAGACTCCATTCACCTCTTTCAGCTCATCGCCTTCATGGATGAGGCCTTCAAAGCATTGGACATTAATATGGAAACCTGTACCTCATGCTTTTCTTTAAAACATGGAAATGTACAATCACAGCGTTTCTGCAACTTAATGTACACGAGGATGAAAGGAAGCATATTTGCAATCAAGAGTCTATCAGCTTACCGCTTTTGTCAGCTGCACCTCCTCTCATGATCCTCGCCACAACAATAGCCCCGGTGGATGTATCCCTCTTAATTGTTGCTCCCTTAAGGACGGTGATTAGTGAATGAATGGACAAGCATACGAGCAGATGCAGAGAGGCAAAGAGGTCAAACAATGGCGAGTGAAAGTAACATGTTGAATTTATTAGGGCCTAGACAAGCTTCTTATTTAAAGTCCCCTCATTTCAGGGAAGGTTATTTGTATCAAGACGGGCCCATTTAGGCGGCTGCCTTCATGTAACACACAAAGCGCTGGAAAAGGTTATTCAAATCAGCATTATTTTCAACAGATGTTATTGATGTGGAGCAAATCGCAATGGAAAGAGCATCTTATGTAGCTGACTACAATCAGCTCATGCGCGGGTGTAACCCTGTTGTCTGGAAAACATGTTGGATTGATCAAAGAGACTATGTCAGAAAAAGGTCAGTCCCCTTCCAATCTAGTTTTGGGATCAATACAAAAGTATGTTCTCCATTATTGGTCCGAAGTGCCTTTTGGAAGCTCAATCACTAACACAGGAGCACACACACACACAAAAGGCAAAAATGTCCGTCATTAAGTAAATTACATTCATATTTATCCTGAAAACATATTTAAATTAAACCCGTCGCTGGGATTTCTGCGCTGTTTGTTTGTCTTTTTCTTAGTGAGATATCTCAGAAAGCTGCCATTAGAATTCACTGACATCTGTTGGAAAGTAAAGCAACAGTACAAAATAATAGAAAAGCCTGGTTTTGTGATGTAGATCCAGGATTTTTCAAAAGACATTTTCACTTTGCATTTGAGGACATTTCTTCTATTTTCTAATAAACTACTGGGCATACTTGAATGGGGGAAAAACCTGCCATATGAACCCCACTGCTATCAATCACTTACTTTATGGAGATTTTGATCCAGAAGCAACTGAAAAAAACGATTATAATAACAAATTTAGAGGATTTGTGGCATTGGCAGAGGTATGCACGCTTTGTAGTTTTACTGGTTTCCTGTCCCGTTTCACTTGATCCAGGAAATATCTAAAAAAAAAAAAACTGACAATGGCTGAATGTTGAATACGGGGAATCATTCCGATACCATCGAGAAAATAAGCTTTGATTAAAGACCTCGAAACTAGTTGATCTTCATCAGTAACAATCATTCTAAACGAGCAGAACGGCTTTAAAATGCCATTAAGAGGGGGTTTTTTTTTGGGCTGTTTATACACACAAGTTTTGCACACCACGCACATCTGCACAACAATGCTGGAACTGTGCCGCTCGTCTCTGCAGATATATGGCAAAAGAGATGTGGAAGAATTGACTCTGTAAATTTCGAGCTGAGGAAAGCTGCCTTGTGTTTCAGCCTAGAGGCAAATGTGATCCAGGCTGCCGCAGCAACATTCGCTAAGGTTTCCTGTCATGTTTCCTGTCAAAGGCTTTCGTCCTGCTACACCTTGGCATACGCAGCTTTAGCAGTCACGCTGTTCAGCAACACAGCATGAATTCAGTCCCTGGAGAAAACTTCAGCCTATTAGATGTGCTCATTGCGCTGGATTGTCCGTGTGTGTCAGTTAATGTGGCTGGACAAATTGCGCATTTTTAGGCACAGTTGCCTCGTTACATGGTAGCTTTGACCTAAATGTTTGCATTTCTCTATGTTTTGCGTGAGGTCTGAGACCAGGCAGGCCGTATTAGAGACAAGCTGGCACGCAGCACAGACAGAAGGAATTCATTTTCTTGCCATGACGTTTTTGTAACTGGCCTCTGGCCTCTGTCACTGGAAATTAGTTGTATCAAATGTGTTTATTTGTTTCGCTGCTAAGAGTTAAATGAAGATTCACAATAACCGCTGCGTCGTGGCTCTCTCTCTGTCGGTTTCTTTTTTAAAACCTGACCTTTGAGCGGACCGTACTGACCAGAGGCTCTTTGGTTTTGACCAAACTGACAATTTTGACCGAATCCTCCTCGTCCTCCAGTGCGTCATCAGGTATGGGTGGCAGAACAGGCTCAAAGTCTCTCTGAGCTACAGCGTCATGGACATGCAGGAGACTCTGCAAAAGGAATAGAAAAAACAGTCAAGATGGTGGTCAGCTTTGAGTTATGTCACTTTGCATTCTGGGATTCTGGAAATACACTGGGCTGAGTCCAGTCAATCTGACATGCACTGAAAAGAAATACTCCTCTGTAAGTGTCCCAGGCCATGCATACTCTGAGCATAATGAGGCATGCTGGCTGTCAAGCTGCTGTCAGATTCAGCCTGTGGACAAATGCTAGAGGTTTCATTGGAAAACTCATCCAGTTTGAATTTAGGCAGGCAGTAGAACTGCTGTCCCCGCTATCCCCAGTGTCCCTAATGTCACCAGCTTACATGTTTAGATCATCTGTTAGGTAAAGTGTAGTCTTCGAAAGGTTGACAGCCAAGCTTCGCCCCGAATACACTTACCTAATCCAGAGGCAGCAGTTTCTTCCTGGAATGTCAGCATGATTTAGTTTGGAATGTACCACCAGCCTGTGGGCCACCTGAAAGCAGCTCCCCCTCATCACTAACACTGGCTCTGCCTGCAGCCATCTGGCTCAGCTCAAACATCACGCATCTTATAAAGGATCACTTCCCAGCGAATTGATCTTTGACTCGCTATCAATACCCAGACAGTTCATTTAAATTCTTTTTGATCTGATTGCTTTGGCAGTGTGAAATCCCTGGTTTTGTTTGCTGAAAAGCAACACACGGGATAAATGTTAATCCCTCTCTCTGCGAGCCTCTGCAAGATGCAGTTCCAAACAAAAAGGTCATTTACTGTAATAAGAAAGAATGAGAAGAGGGGGGGGAACATGTGCTCATCAACTTAATTTTAACAATCAGCCAATCCATCTGTCAGTTAGTCTACTTGTTATCCGCATATCCATCAACAGTTACTCTCCTCAGAAGCTGCCAATGAGTGAGCAACGTGTCTCTGGCCACTTTCACAGACAGGTTTTTAAAAAAACAAACATTCATTTACAGGATATTATACCCAGTGTCTCTTATAAGTATGTGCGAGCCCGTGCACTGTGGCCAAGAACAAACAGGTCATTAGGACTGTTCAAACAAACCTGTTAGTTGTCGGCTGGCTTCTGCTCCTCATTAGGAAAAGCCACAACTTCTGCAGTTCACTGGAAAACCATATGCGCTGTGTACGTATGCTACGTGTATGTGTATGTGCATCTGAAAAATGACTGTCAGCAGATCTGAAAGAAGGAACTGTGCGTTTGAGGAGTCTGGACCTCTATATGAGTGCACACTAATAAACATAACTCGGGAGTAGATTAGCTTCAGTGCTAGTGTGGTTAATAGATGTCAGCACCTCTCAGCTGCAGAATGATGAGGTGAAGTCAGTTTAAATTAACTTTACGGTTGGATTAATTTGCCACTTTGAGTGACTCATATAAGAGTGGATTGTAGGAAACATATACTGTAAGTCGTTTAATGTATATGTGTGCGTGTATCATGAGTGGAGATTGAGCTGTCAGCTATAATTTTAATGTCAACTATCTTGGAAAAAATTACTGAGAAGTACACAATTACTTTTCATTGTTGCCATTGAATCTTTGGTGCTGGAGAGCTGAGACAGACGTGAACAAAGCAACATGTTTTTTTGGCTGGATTGGCACATTTGGTCTCGTATCTCATATTTCATCATCATATCTGGAAATCCTTATGGAAGAAACATGCACTCTTTCACAGTTCAAGTAATGTTTGTGTGTAGCAAGAAGAGTCAGTTCCTTGAATACTTAGATAAGACTGACACCTCTTTTCTATCGCTCTTGAAAATACCAAGAAGCTGTGAATTACTAGCATAAGATAAAAACTGTAAACGGGAAAAAAAGATAGTCTACTTCTGTTCAAACTTTACAAAACCTTCTTACTGGCACTTAGAAACTATTCTAATGAATATTTTTTCTATTTTTTGTGTCTGTTTTTTCTAATAAAACAAGTTAGCTGCATCTCCAATTAGGTCACTCTTTGTCTTCTTGCTAAGCTAAGCTAACGCGCTGTTAAAAGACAGGCATGAGGGCAGTGTTGATTTTCTGATCTATCTCTCAGTAGCAAAGTGTAAAGTTATCAGCAGCTAAAGATTTCCATGTTTCATAATGGGTGTGCTGGGTAAATGTGAAATCTTGTCTCTTGTTACAACATTTGCAACAATTGCAGCTTTAGAGCTTTAGAGCAAGACAAACCGGGAAGTATTAAAACTGGTCCAGTGGCTGGGCTCCTGATGGCTCACTGCAAATCACAGACGTCTATACCACATGAAATTCTTTACAACGGATCCTAAAAATGGAGCTTTACTCATATAGCACTTTTATACTCAAAGCACTGCATATTAGAAGCCACATCCACCGCTATACACACCTTTCATGCTGTGTGCTAAGTGCCTGGCTAGGAGATGAGGGGATTAACATTAGTATAACCAGGAAAAGAAAAAGCCAAATAGAGTGAGTTGTGAGAAAATAATATTTCATTAAGGACTCCACTCACAGAGTCTGCTGCAGTGCTATTTCAGCCAAACAAAAGGACCACAAGCTAAAATATCCTGAAAAGTAAAGGAGATGTTTAACCAAATCAAAGGGAAACCACTTCTGCTACAGGCAAACACTTGCTACTCACTGGTTGCTTAAAGACTCATCTTATGTCATCTCATCCTCAGGCAAACCATTCAAAGCTGTCCCACTCACTGACAGAGCAGCTCTTCACCAGCTTATATACTGGCTGATTGCTGAATGTGCACTGGCATAGTGTTACAGGCCTTTAACCAATTCTGAAAAAGTCAGAATGCCATGTAAAATGTAAATAAATGTAAATAAAACAGATTGCAATGATGTTTTTATTATTTTTATTTTATTTTTTTATTTACAATATAGCATAGAAAACATAAGAAATGTTTAAACTATCAAAATGACAACACCAGAAGCAAGCACGTGAGATCATATATTGATTTCTGTCTGTCTTCCTTTTATTTTTTTTATGTTTGTGTACACTTATAGTGAAACACTACAAGGTAATTTACAAGTCTACTGATAAATTTCGCTAAAGCTTTTCTATTAAAATAATCATTGCTGAGTAGTCACCTCCTCTGTGATTTAGAAGAACACAAAGTGGTGAGTGGGAGGGACAAGAGAGAACGCAGTGGATTTTTTAAGCTCTTTAACTTTTCTACTGCTAGTTTTACAAGGTGTAGACGGTAAAATTGTGCTGGTTAACTTTAAGTTCTTGTACACCTTGTTAAAAGAAGGTCTGAGATGGATGTCATATGTACTACTGAAATGATTTTGTTTGTTTGATTGTGACAGGGGCGCACCAAGAGGGGGTCAGGGGGGCCACTGGCCACCGCTCAAAATTTGCTAACTCCCCCCCCCCCAAAAAAGTGGCCCCCCTGGTATGACAGTCCTATGTTGGTAATAGTTTTAATGAATGTGAGCATAACAGAGAGGAAGACATCCTATAATGAGTTGAAACATTAACTTGTTATCTATTCCTGCTTAAAACAGATTATTATGAATTTAAAAATTTATTTGGTTTTCATATGTACCTATTTTCAGTGACATGAAGTTTAACCCTTTAAGACCTACCATAGAACCAAGTCCGCCAGAGCTTATATTATATTTTTACATGCTGTAGTGCCAATTTTGGGAGCATTTCAAGTTGATATACATCAATACAACCATTATAGCCCAAATTTTAATAATATGTATGCATTAAGTGCATAGTAATTACATAAATTGCAAAAAAGTGCAATAAACTACAAAAAAATTGAAAATCGTTTTTGTTTTTTTAACATATATTTCTAGTTAGAGAAATTTAAGAGGCTTATCCCTGAAAACTGTAAATACAAAAAAGTTGCACAAACTAGTTTCCCACCACAGGAAATTTATTTGAAGTGTCTTCATAGTTTTACTTTTGAAATACACCAATTTTTATATACTGCAGAAAAAACGAAAATAAATATTATAGTGCAAATTTGCAAAAAAGCAGCATATGCATCAAAATAAACTATTTCCAGCAGTGCAATTCGAGTTCTAAGCATCCCAGAAACGACACAGAAAGTCATAAAGTCAAAGATAACTTTTAAAAACACCAGTATAGGCTCTGAGGCCCTGACAGTAAAAAAAACTACATTTCCGCGAAAATGACGTCACTTCCGGTTTCGGGCAGGTAATGGCGGACATGCGAAAGTTCTCGCTGACGTCTATTCCAACGTAGGAAGTGTTATGAACAGCTGATCGGATCAGCAAAACGTGTTCCTGGAATATTATGTTTTTGTTGCTGCAAGCGCTTTTTATGCAGGTTTTGCAAAGCTATATGTGGAAGAAAACCGTGACCTAGGACAAGCTGATGGCATAAGATGTAAGTACAACTTCTCCGGTTTCATATGTAAAAAAAATTATTGCTCTAGCTTACGTGGTTGCAGAGCTACCGGGATTTAAAAATAGTTACGCAAAACGGAGCCGCTCCGACCAGTTTTAAAGGGTTAATAGCTGGAAATTAACTAGGCATATAATTCTTTTCCCTCTCTTTTTTGCCATATTTTTAATGTAACCAATATTTGCCAACAGCATAATAAAACTGGAAATTCTGTTTTCAGTGTGCCACCCCAATATTTTAAGTGGCCCCCAAATGAAAAAATTCTGGAGGCGCTCCTGGATTGTGAGAGAAATATAAATGGACATCAGTACGAAGCGTGGATGCTTTTGACCAGAGTAGATTCAATGACATTTTATATACAGGCATTGCATGGGCTCAGAGTGCTTCAGAAATCATTGCCTGTAAACACAGTTCACTATGCCATCCATAAATGCAGGTTAAAGCTCTTTCAGGTACTTTTGAAAAGGACCGAAGAAAAGAGGAAAACCTTTCTGTGGTCAGACGGTTCAAAATTCTTCTGGACTACAGAGGAGAGGCACCATCTGGCTTGTTATCAGCTTTCAGTTCAAAAGCCTGCATCTCTGGTATGGAATTGGAAGCTTGCACCATGAATGCTGAAAGGTTTTAGAACAACATATACTCTCATCCAAGACAATGCTAATATTATCACTATCAGACAGGAATGGGGCAGCATTCCCCTCCCAAAAATCCAGCAGCTTGTCTCCTCAGTTCCCAGGTATTTACAGATTGTAGTTAAAAGAAGATGGGGTGTTTCACAGTGGTAAACATGTCCCTGGGAAACCTTTTTGAGACACATTGCTTCCATGAAATTCAAATTGAGCTAATATTTTTCTTAGAATGGTGCATTATCTCTGCTGTGTTTTCTGTGTTCTACTGTAAATAAAAAATATGGGATCAACATGTTGATGATACGCTTTACCTCTGGCTGTATGCTAATAAACTGTTTAACTTTAAGTCAGTTCAAATTCATGAGAACAAGCCATTTAGCATCTCTCTGTGCCTGTTTTACATGATTTGCAGCTAATATCTGCATCTTGCATCCTTTGTATATACATTCCCTTTGCTAAAAATGATATAACTGGCCCAGGGAGAGGGGAAGCTTTAGCTTGACGCATGTGAAGTTACAGTAACATGTCACTGTGGAAGGAAATATTTTTACCTGAAAGTGGGGTTTGGAAATGAGGGCAAGCAGCTCTTTGACTTCCTCTCTCCAACCCTGGTATATGAGTTCCTCTGCCAACTGGAACAGGGAAGAAGAGCGAGGTCGGATGTTTATAATTAGAGGTACTCTTTATGTTAAGGCTTTTGTGACGTTTTCAGGCAGGGAAACAAGCAAAAAGGCATAAAAGGTTCATGAAATTTATATCTGCCGGACACAACGTCAGTTCTGTCATTATTTCAGACACTTTCCTAAAACCCTGTTTGCCTCACGGGGAGTTTTCTCATCCTGGTGTGAGCCATTTGTCTGTTTCCTGTTTTAGCTTTGCGTCTCGAGCCACTGTCGGAAAAAAAAAGAGAACGCTCCTGAATGTTCAAGGCTACACGACAGCTGTGGTGACAGCTAAAACAGAGCAGCCTTGACCGTCGGCAGCAAGTGGAGAGGCGGCGAGTGACTGTGTGCAGTCGCCCGTCTTGTCAGGCATATTACTGTAATGACTTCTACTGCTTCAAGATGTCGAGGCACACTCCAGAGACACAATGCATGAAGGTCATTAGTTTCCACTGTGAGCAAACAGAAGCCTCTCTGAGGGGAAACAGAACCTCGGTTTGGCCCTTGCAGTAGGTCCTGATGATTTAAGCCAGGCAGAGAGTGGCTGTCGTACTGAATCTGAAGCAAGGGGACTGAAGGGAGGGAGCTGAAGTGGGGGAGCGTAGCAGAGAGACAGAATGGAAACATGGCAGATATTACAGTATATGGATATGAAAAAAGAAGAAATGGAAGGAAAAGAGAACAAGAAAAGGGGTGGAGAGGTAAAGATAATGGAAGGGAGGGAACGTTTAGGGGTGGAGAGAAGAATATATGGAAGGGAAAAGTGTTAAAAAAAAATTCAATTTGGACTTTGTCCAGGACAAAGGTGGTGAAATCAGAAATAAAGGTGGGGGATAATCGAAATATACAAATTAGTCATGGGGATGGATGAAAATGAAAGAAAGATGGGATGGTAACAGGAGTGAGGATGACGCACATCTGTCTGTCACTTCAGCCTAAATCTGAAATTAATTGTTTTCCTGAAACATTAGACGGAATGATTTTCGCAGCTCCCGCTCGGTGCTCAGTCTTCAATGATCTAACTCTTGGCTCATGAGTTTTAAAAAAAACTCCTTTAAAACAGCTTTTTCAAAAGATGATATCTGAGGTGACAGCGTTTGAGACAACATTTCATAATTCAGGACACATAAGAAGAAATCCACATTATACCGCTGCTTCTTTGTGACAGGAAAGTGAGAGAAGACCATTTGTGAGATAACCTCCCCCCAAAACTGTTCCCTCTTCTGTCAAGCTGTCATCCTCGGCAGTGTGTCTATCTGCAAAAGATGTTTGGAGATGGTCACTTACACTTGAGGCCAGATTCACTGTGTGCTCCTGGACGGGGACGGGGCTTCGCTTCTCAAAACGCTTCAGTTGCTCGTGAATCTGGCAAGTAAGCAGAGGATCATGCAAAAGCTTTTCTCTGCAGTAAAGGGGAACTTTAACTATTACTAGTTACTTATCGATAACTACCAATACTACTGCTGTGAAAGCAACTGGCTACTAATATAGATTTAAAGAAATTTAAAAAAAATCCCAAAGTACTGTAAATGTAAACCTTTAATATAGTACACAGCTGCAGTGAGTCTGTGATATGATTTTAATGTTTTTGAGACTGGTGGAAAATATAGTACACTGTTGCACTTGCTGTAAAAAAAAATACAGTTGTTTTTTACAGTTAAATCCTGTAAATGCTGACGCCTTTAAGGGAAAAAATTATTAAGAGCAACTGCTGAGCTAAGGCCACCATGAGACTCCTGTTGCCCTGAATCACTTCCAGAACAGCCCCCGACCAGATTGTATTTATGTAACAACATTTCATGGAAAGTTTACATGTAATTAAATTAGTTAAACTCAGCATCGAATTTGTGTGTGTGTGTGTGTGTGTGTGTGTGTGTGTGTGTGTGTGTGTGTGTGTGTGCATAATTCTTGTCATCTGCAAATTGGAAAAAAAGTATTTAATCCTTTTACTTAAGTCTACGTTATAATCATACGTAAGTATCTTAATAGTGCATAATATGTACCTGAAGTACTTATTGTGGCACTTTCCAGTGTACATAATATTAACAGTACTCTAATCCAATGGCATTACTTGTACATAATAAAACATAAACACATAATACTGCTAACAATAGGATCTGAATACCAAATTCACCTTAAATAAAGTGAATTCTGTGACTTGGATGGACAGATTGAGCGATCACAGGTCATTACAGCACAAACGTGCGTTCACCTTGAAGAGCAAGTGAAGCTTCTTCTCCATCAACATGCTGTGGAGAAACCTGTAGTCCTCCTCTCTGTCGGTATGTGGCTCAGTTCCAGACATCATTGACGATAGCAGCCTGCACATGCCTACCGGGTAAGTGGCAGGACATGCATAAGCACACGTACAAACGAACAAACCTGCACCTGCTCTTATTTTCTAGCTTGTGTTTTTGAGGGTCAGAAGGTGAGGTCAAAAACCAGATGAGAGAGGTCAGAGGTTAAACGAAAGGTGTGATTAAAAGCCTCCTATATGGAAGATCCAGTGTCACTGTGCTCATCACACAGGATATAAGGAAAAGGATATAATGAAAGCATACTCTGGTTCATATTCTATATTCTACATACCTCTATGCTCAGTTCGGTTTAGCATCCCTCCTAAGAATAGAAGAAAAAAAGGACAAAGAAACCATCTCAGCAGACTTAAACTCTCTCTTTTTTCTTGTGTAAAGACGGACTGTACCACATGTGAAAAGGAAAAAGGAAAGAAGTGTATTTATTCTTTAGATGGCCCCGAACAACATACTGAGATATTAGTGCCCCCTATTGCTGATTTTTATTGTAACAGTTCTTATCAAGTATCAACAAAGCCATGTCCATTATTTATATATATTATTTATATATATTTCAGTTAGGCGTGTTTAAATAATCAATATTTCTTGCAATAATTTCAGGAAAAGATCAAAACAAAGCTCAGTTATTACATTTAAGTTTAGATCTCAAAATAAAAATATAAAAATGCATTAGTTTGATAAAGTATGTTGCTTTCTTTGCTTGTACAACAGTTTTGCCCATGATCTATCCACCAGCATGGGTAGAGGATAATGTCTCCAGGACCTTTGCACTCGTTCAGTTTTAGATTTATATCTAAAAATCTGTTCTTGGGCTGGAAATGTATGTGAAAACCAAAAACAATGAGGCCTGCACTCTCACAACAGACTAATTTATGTATGAGTTACTCTGTTGTTACTCATACATGCAAGTATGATGTACAAAGAGTTTGAAACTACACAATACTGTAAAACTACATCAACTGATTTAAACAAGTGAAATAATATAATAATGAATATTTTGAATATGTTCAGACGCATTAACAACAAATAGTAAAAATCATGAGAAATTTTTTAATGCTCTGTCACTAAAATCAGTTCAAAAATGAAACACCCTGAATAGAATATCTCAACACTGATTATCTAGGATTGTTTTAATTATTTTAATATTCCAAGGCCATGTTACAAAGATTATAAAGGATGTTTATGTCTTATTTTGTTTTTTAAATTCCAATAGTGTTTAAGTAGAAAAATTAAAGTTACTGCTAAGCAAAACAACAGAAGCATGCACTCACCAGAGACTGTCCATCCCATAAGGGCCAGGTCAGGCAAGCCATATCATTTAAAATATGTAAAGAGTACAGGCTGTGTTTGAACATCCACTTGTATTGAAAGGTTATGCAGTGTTCCACTGACCGCAATGCAAGAGACACCGTCTCTTATTCCATCAATATGTGTTCAGTCTGACACAAATAAGGCCAGCAGGCAATCAATACGCCAATCACATCATGGAGGTTACACAGCATGGAGTTTAATGTTGACCTATTTCAGTTCAGCTACCCACATATGACTGCAGACACTCAGTCATGCACAATATTAGTAATAGACAACGTCTTACATGATGAAACATATGGATGTTCTGATTTTGAAAATGGTGATGTTGGGGTGTGTGTTACTATAATGTATAGCTACAGTTGTATTAGATATCACTGGTCACAGAGTTCAGACTGTCCATCAGGAACCCTGTACAGTGCTTGTCTCAGTAGACTCCAGACATCTGAGTAGTTGACTATAAATGCCCTGGACTCATTGCATTTATAGTGAACTACATAAACCACGTATCAATTAGGCTAAAACCCAGGGGTGGTAAGAAAATGGACATATTAGCCTGCTGTGGCCTGTTCACGCTGGACAAAGTGTTCGTGCAGGAGCTATATGACAACACCACAAAAGCGACAAAGCGTGCAGGCTGAAGCAGAGTCCCACTTGACAACTTAAAACTACCGAGACGTGAAGTGAACTTTGAGCAGCCAACGGCAGCACTGACAGGCTGCGTCACGTTATCCAGACACAGCTGAGCTCATTCCGGATATGATGAGACTTCCTTCAAAATAATAGCCCATCAACGCGGAAATGCCACAGTGAGGTGTGACAATCAAACACTTTTTATTAGAGAACCACGTGCGGTTATTTTTGTTATTCTGTGCCATATTTCTAATTGCCAGCATCGCATAAAAAGTATAATTACTTATTTAAAAATGACAACCCAGTTACTTGTGGTTTTGACTTAAGCATATAATTTATAATTTTAAAACGGAATATTCTGTTTCACATAATACATGTCTTGCTTTTCGTTAATAATAATAATAATTATGATGATGATAGTGATAATAATAATAACTCTTCTAAACGCATAACTAAAATTTTAATTTGAAAAGACAAACAGGAACTTCGTCCTCCTAGCCAAACATTACTGTCTTCACCGTTTCCTCCTCCATCTGCTGCCTTCCGCTGAACTACATCGGCCGAATTTAGCGTATACCGTAACTGCATGGCAGATGGTGCATTGAGGGTGTTTCTTTTTTGTTTTTGTTTTTCAGTAAAGACCAGCCGCTATGCAGTGCTGGTATTCGGTGCGTGACTTTTAGCTCTTTGTTTGGCAGGACAGACTGAGTGCAGACATCAGGAAGCTGAAGAAAAGAGCTGTGAGAGCAGCCAGGCAGGCAGGAGGCCACGGTTCCCCCTCACACACATACACACATCACCACGGTCTTGATGGTGATGTATGCAAGGAAACCAACAAGAGTCAGCGATGGGTAAATCAGACTCAGACCTTAGCGTTTGAAACATGTTTTTCTTACGCCGTTGATTTAATTTG
This sequence comes from Oreochromis aureus, assembly GCF_013358895.1. Classification (NCBI taxonomy): domain Eukaryota; kingdom Metazoa; phylum Chordata; class Actinopteri; order Cichliformes; family Cichlidae; genus Oreochromis; species Oreochromis aureus. Next base: position 8,301,579 of record NC_052959.1, read on the forward strand.
TGCGTTTAAGGTTCACTTGTAGCCGTTAGCTAGCATGGTTAGCCTGCAATTAGTTAGCCGTTGATTCCGGATATGTACCTTAGCTGGTCGACTACCGTTACACTTAATAGTATTCACATCGTAAATCCTGCCTATTCTAGGTATTTGTAAGATATACTTTAAACATTACCGATTCAATGTGAACTACAGTATGAGCAAACACCAGATGATAAGATGGCAACTCAGGCTAACTTGGCTAACGCTAGCTTCTTAGCTAACTATATATGCTCCAGAAAGTCAGTTTTCAAAGTGACAAATAAAAATAAATTTAAAAAAAAAAAAAACGTTATTGAGATCTTGCTCTAATCTTTGTTCTGTGTGTCTCCACAGGTGCAACGACAGAAGGGATCCCCAATCGTATCAGGTATGTCATGTTCAGGTTGTTAGCTGTCACCTGTCATGACGCTCCATAAACGTAGGTCAGCACAGTGTGCAGGCGATCAGTATTTAAAACAGCAACTGTCACAACGGTAATTCATATGTGGACTGTCTTACTTCAGCCCTTGTGTTTCAGTTACTCTATCAAAACAAGAATTTACTAGAAATGTCAATAGAATGACAATAAACATAAAAATGCTCTCATTCAACTTAAAGGGTCTCCTGATTGAGAGGTAAGAACACCACTGTGTGAGATTGAGCATATCTCAACAATTCTGCTGTGTACTGTCCTTTTTAGACCCATAAATCTCAGCCAAAGAGCCAGGCCACCAGCCTTCACCGCTACGACAAGGTGCGCGATGGATCGTCAGATCCTGTGCCCCCTTACAAGATGCAGCGACGCTCAGACGAAAGTCCTGTCAGCAGACACGGAGAAGGCACGGGACATGGCAAGGCGAAACCCTCTCATAGCGTCAGAGGGAAAAACGGTGAGTCTGGTGGCATTGTGCATGCATGCCAATGCAAGATTAATCTCAGGCGGTTGTTATGAAGGGGACGGGTAACGGCAGATGGGCATAAAGGTCAACTCTGTCTTTGTTTCTATGCTGGTCCCTGACATAATATGTGAACTTCTTCTGTCATGTGTACTCTAACTGCTGTTATTGTCGAGAAGACTCTGGTCACCCCTGCCAGTTGTCATGTTGTGGATAAAAAAGCTTCTCATAATACTGCCATCAGATTAAGACGTAAATGTAAACTGCAAGTATAAGCCTAAAATAACAAAAGGCAAGCTGATTTCTTTTCCCTGTTTGGCAGTTGTGGCTCTCCCTAAGGATTTAGTCCTTAGCAGAGCCTCGTATGCTTTCTCTCCTTTGACAAGTGGCTTTGTTGCAGGGACCAGTGGCTCTCCTCAGGAGAACTCCCACAACAACAGCTCTCACCATGGCACCGACCTGCACGGGGCTCAGAGCAAGCCCGCAGACAGGGTAAGGATCTGCCCAGTGTTATCTGATGATAAAACCTTCAGCGATTCCTGTAGAGTGCAGCCACGCCACTGTGGAACATTTTATGTGGGGCGTGATAGATAGCCATCTTCCTCTCTCATGCAGACATTTATCAAACCTAACTCAACAATGCTTGACTGTAACTTCATAATTATGTAAGAGGCTCCTTGTGTAGTAGATGGTCTGATTAGATTGTGGACTTCCTTGTTTAAACGATTTGCCATTTGTCAATGTGAATGAGAGACACATTGTTATTTCTCACTGGTTGGACTGCGCAGTGGGACCAAATGCACAATATTCAACATTGTCTGGTTTGACACTAATTTGGACCGCTCCTGCAAGCACCCACTGCTCTGTGCATTTGTAAGCTTTCCTACAGACTCTTGTCAGAGCACACATGGCTCACTTTAAGTTTGTAATATTCAAATTACATTAGAGTCTATCTTAATTCTGTTATATCAATAACTGTGGGAAACTGCAGTACTAAAAATCAAATTATATCATTTTTTTAAATGAATTGTTACTAAGATACTGTTGGTTTTACTAGTAGTATGTGGTATCTAATTACTCTTTCCACAGAGAAGGCATGAGATCATATGTTATAAGGGCTCAAGCCTCACCTACAAAAGCACAGTTTTAAAGTTATACAGATGTGGATGAGAAATGTTAGATCCTAACAGAGTCGTCAGTATATGCATCATCATTAATATTAAACATACCAGCTCGCATCCACACTCAAAAGCCCCAGTCCATTATCGAGGCTCGGAAATGAAAGATGTTTACCTCCCAAAGCAAAATGGATTTATGTTTACCAAATGTGCTGACTCAGGTATGCTCTTGCCAGTATGTACAATGAAGTAGGACTGCTACCTCCAAGCACTGGAATAAACAATTTAAATGAAGTCTTCCACTTGTTGATCTTTGCTTTTGAAGCTTCATAACCCATTTACACAAAGTGATCAATTGCCTTGTGTTACATCAGTTTAAAGAGCACTTTAATATCCTCTCAAGTTGTTTGAAACTTGAATGCGTGCTCCTCAGGAAAAAAAAATGTGAGTGCTGGAAAACTGACACTGTTGCTTGAAGAAACTTTGACTTCAGCACTTTGAGACTGGAAAAGTGCTTAGTGGAGCAAAAGCAGGTGCGATGGCTCACGGTTTCAAGAGGAATGTCACTGCCGGGAAGTGGGTTGTGTAATAAAACTAGGCTGCGTTGTAGAAAGGTGCAATTTTTTTAAAGTGTGTGTGTGTGCGGGGGGGTGTTAGTCATCACTGAAAAGAGAACTACCCACCAGCAACTACCAGAATGCTTTGCAACCTTTTCCTGTTCATCAGACAGACTGGACTGTGGTTTGTGAGGAGGGAGCGTATGGAAAATAAGGAAGTACTTTTATACAAAGCGGAAGAATTTATTTGGGGGAGATTTGCACAAATCACATAGCATGGAGGGATTTAAAAAAAACACAGTCAGAAACAGATACTGTGCTTTCAGTTTTACAGTTCTAGGTTTTTTTTGTATCAGTGAAATAGCCTTTGAAGATTAGGGTTCATGAAAACAAGGGAACATCCTAAACCTGTATGAACAGTGGGAACAGTGGGCATGAAAATGAATTCATGCTTCTGCAGTGGATCGACAAAAAGCCTACGGCATAACTCATGCAGGTTAGTTGATGCCAGTGCCAATATTTATACCTGTGCGGGTTGTGTAGTTAAATTTCTATTGAGGTGCACATCTGGTTACGCCATAAGTCACAGTGTAGGGTTTCAGAAAGGTTTGTAGTTGTGATGTACCTAGATTTAACAGCGAAGTGTATGTCTGCCAGTGCTTGATCAGCAGGTTGTATGCTTTACCAAGAGAATAAAAAGGGGGGGATAGAGGATTAGATGCAATCAAAAAGTACACAAGAAGTTGAAACTGGCCAAAAATGAACTGTCAGGATTTTCTTTTCCCAACTAAGGTTAAATTTACCTGCTCTTGGGATCATCACGGTGGGAGGACCATGTAGCTAACTTGGCATGACTTCTTTGTCAGATTGGCTGTTAAGCATCAGATATTTTGACTTTGAAGTGAAGGGTCACAATAATAATAATTAAAAAAAATCTCAGAAAAATGATCATGCATACAATAATTGCGTTACTTGTAAATGTTATTGGGAAAGTTTTTGTATAAACTGAGCAAAATGAACTTGGAGTGAAGTTTTTTTTTTTTTAACTGTTTGACTCTCTCCATTTTCCTTGTGACTAGGACCCAGCAGATGACTGGACAGAGCACATTAGCTCCTCTGGGAAGAAGTACTACTACAACTGTAGAACTGAGGTCTCCCAGTGGGAAAAGCCAAAGGACCTGCTGGAGAGGCAAGGCTCACTTTATTCAGTTCTAACTATTGAATGTTTGTTGGCTCTTTAACCTGAGACAGTGACTGAGGTTGTAGTTCTCATGCAGAGTCACACACGACAGCTTTAGAACCACAATGTTATCAGAATATCATTAGCTTAAGGCACAGACTCAAACCGCAGCCCACGTCCTTAACATCATCGCTGTTGCTTCACAAAACCTGTTTGCTTTGCTTCAGGGAACAACGGCAGAAAGACTCAGTCAAGATGGCAGCAAACAGTTTTCCCAGGGACATGGACTACAGACAAGAGGCCTTGCAGGACAAAGCCACAACAAGTACGACTTAGCAATAAAATCTTGTTCATGTGTATATAGTTATGCTTCAATCACGACAAACAGTCATACATCCACAGAATATAGTGTGAATTCCTTCTGTGTTCATCACTGCTCGTCTCCACAGAAATCGCATCAGTGGATCAGTCCACAGCAGCCAATTGCGGCCATTCCTCCTCTTCCTCTTCCTCTCAGAGCCTGACCCCTGCTGCCGCCGCTATAGGCTCCACCCCTTCCAGCATGTCGTCCTCTTCTTCGTCCTCTAGCAGTCAGGCGCCTCCGTCTGCCCAGTTGCCCTCGCCGGCGCTGCTCCAGGACCCGGCGCTCCTGCATCAGCTCCTCCCGGCACTGCAAGCGACTTTGCAGATGAACAACGGCAGCATGGACGTGGCCAAGCTCAACGAGGGTGAGGATGAGGGCGCGGTTTACACTGCTTTCCGGTCTAGTGTCTTATTCAGCACAGAGGCACACAACTGGTTCTCAGAGTTAAATTATGGGTTGTTGGCAACTTCATAGTTGTTTACCTTAGAAAAAAAAGGGGGGGCGGTCCTGTTTAGAAAGCGTGCTTTTACACAGCTAGGTATTCCTGCGTACACAGCAAAATATGTCATCTTTCAAAACAACAACATCTTGTTTGTTTTTGCTTTTTGTAACCCCCACCCCCAAGAAGCACATGTCCTCCGGCGTAAAAAGGAACATGCTGTGCTCCTGCCTTGAGGTATGACTTCCAGAAAGAGTCAGGATGAGTGCTCGGGCTAAGTTTATGAGAACCAGCAGAATTTGAAGATGCATAGCAAAACAAGCTAGCAGTTTGGCTACATTTAGGCTTCGTTCATGTTAGCTTCCTTCTGTCTGTTGATATGAACGTAGTTGGTGCACTGTGGTTATAAAGAAGCTTGTTGGACAGGTAAGAGCTGGATTTTTACCCTCTAAGATTTTGCGTCAGACAGCAAAGAGGCCACAGTTCCATCATAAACATGCCTATGATGAGGGTGTTATCGACCCTTCTGGTGATAGAAAAAAAAATTAGAATCTGTGTTTGATTGTCTTTTTTGTTTTTTTACAAGTGTTGCCCTCACACTGTTGCACTAACTCGATTCTTATTTCAACTGAGTTTTCTGACTTCTAATGTTTATGCACTCACCTATTGTGTGTTCTTGCTCACTCACCTGTGTGTGTGTGTGTGTGTGTGTGTGTGTGTGTGTGTGTGTGTGTACATTTCCTCTTTCCTCCCTCCAGTATTGGCAGCTGCTGTCACCCAAGCTTCCTTGCAGTCTGTGCTTCATAAGCTCCTCACTGCTGGACCTGCTTTCAACGTCACTGCTCTGCTCTCAGCTGCTCAGCACTCCAACCAAGGTACGCCCTCTTTGCTGTTTTTCACCATCTGCTGTCACATACTAATTTTCACCTTCTTTGGAAGGTTTCTGCTCTCCGTGTCCTTGTTTTACTGTGTGTATAACTAGGGTTTTTTAGATTGACTACAGGTATGTGGGGGGGGGGGGGAAGCACAAGACATGGTCCCATGTTCTGGGATAAAGGGTGTTTTATATGCTGTTGTATTCCCTCCTCAAGCCTTTTTACCTTTTTAACTGTTTGCTGTTAGTCCTAAAAAAACTGGTCTAATATCAGTGCTCATTTTCCTCCCTGACACTCAGTACAATGATAGGTGCAACCTGACAAATCCCCCATTCTTCCACACCGATCTTATGTTTTCCTGTTTTCAGCCCAGCACTCGAGTCAGTCGCCGGGCTCCCTGACATCCGACACATCGTCGCCGCGGCCGTACGTCTCACCACGGAACGGCACGCCACAGAGCAACCAGAAGTCTCATTTGGGTGTGCATCCTGGCAGCGTCACATCCTCGCAAACCAGGGTGAGCCTTTGAAGCTAAAGTAACAGAGCAGAGACGCTGTGTTTAGGACTGCCCTCCTCTGGACCATCTTCTGTGTCTTGTTTTTATTCATGTTTCTCCTCATCGTCATCTGTTTTTCCCTCTTCAGGGCAGCATGTCTTCGGGGAAGCCAGGCTCAGCTTCCTTGTCTCAGACAGCAGAAAAGCGTCCAGAAGACCCCAGAACTCTGCAGCAGAGAAGGTAGCTTTCAGGAAGGAATTATTTAAAATCACTTCATCACAGCATAGATTGGTGGAGGCAAAGCAGATGAGTAGTTGTGGGGGGGTTCAAGAGCTACAAGGACAACTGGCCTGAATTGCAAAAACATGCTTTACAGAATACAGCAACATGTGTTCCAGACAGTGTTTATGGGAACGGTTTATTTTTGAGAAAGGGTTTGCAGCAAGGCCTGTGTGTTATTTTAGAGTAGTCATTTTGGGGACACTCAGCTCCCAATGATGCAGTTCCCCGAACAACCGGAAATGTTGGTGAGGTTTATTATTCATCCATATTTCCCCATTCATAGGTTAGACGGTGAGATTATAGACTGAATCTGTGTAACAGTAATCAGCTAGAACATCAGAACAACTGCAGCAGGATTTTATTAACACAGTCTCCACCTGCGTGTCTTCCTCCAGCAGCCAGGACATGTTGTGCACAGGATCAAACGCATCTGGTGCCTTGTTGCCTCACGCCCCGTCCAGCAGTGCGAGCCACTCAGACACCCCTGGCTCCTTCACTCCCAGCCTGGCAGCTCATTTCGATGAAAACCTCATCAGACATATCCAAGGGTGGCCTTCAGAGAACACAGAGAAACAGGTATAGTCCTCCAGAAGACAGGTTCACATTTTATAAGGAAAAATGTAGAGCTTGGAATTCCATTTTTCGATAGTGAAGTTGGCTCTTGAGTGACTTTCAGTAGACTTTGTCGTGAGTGGGCCTGTATATGGATATATCCTCAGTAGTTTTATTACTGCTCATTGTGTTGATGTTTGTATGGACAAACTGATACTGCAGAGAACAATGATGATGGAGTAAAGAGCTTGTGCTGTGAAATGTTTTCACTGTCACTTCTGGTTGTGCTACTCTGTCATCTTTTCTGCTCCCTGTGTTTTATTTTATGCTGAACTCTCCCCCTCTCTCTCTCTCTCTCTCTCTCTCTCTCTCTCTCTCTCACACACACACACACACACACACACACACACACACACACACACACACACACACACAGATAGTGAACCAGAAAACATGTGACACTATTAATTTTGCATATTTATTATTCAGATTCTGATAGCTTTAAATTAGGAATAGTTAGATAACCGATCTTTTTAAAAAAAAAATGTAATCTGTTGTTTCTTGGAAATATTTCTGTTTATAGTCACCTTAACAAAGGTGGCTGTTGTGATGGACCTAATTGTGACTTCTATGGAAATATGCAAAGCTCGACTGTGTGATACTGCTAAATATAGACTGTGTGTTCAAAGATGCTGTTCTCCATCGCATCTACGATAACTCTTCCGGCGTCTTTCATTTTTTTGTTTTTTGTTGACAAAATGCACTTCTCCCTTTCCACCAGGCGGCTCGGTTGCGTGAAGACATCCACAACATGGGCAGCCTGTACATGTCTGAAATCTGCACAGAGATGAAAAATCTTCGGTCTCTGGTCAGAGTGTGTGAAATCCAGGCCACACTGAGGGAGCAGAGGTGAGGCAAATGGCTACATTTGCATAGACTCTGCTGTTAACACACATGCATTTTGATTTACATTTTCTTTTTTTCGCAACTGCAGAATCTTGTTTCTGAGGCAACAGAGCAAAGAGCTGGACAAGCTGAAGAACCAGAACTCCTACATGGTGTGAGGACCTGACCCGAGAGGAACAGGCTTGGATGGTCCGATTGAGACCATTAGAGAGGGAGGAATGGACACGGACAGCGAGCTGCTACAGTTTATTCCTCCTGCAAGAGCGACTGTTAGAAGTCAGTAACTGACAGTGAAGCTCCGTCATCCTGAACACGTCTTTTCTTTTTAATATATATATATATATATTTTTTTTTCTCCATTGTCCACTACATAAATTGCTCAAACCGACTGTTCGCATGTCGGAACAGCTAAAAAAAAAGTGGACAACGGGACCTTTTTTGGACAGCACCTTTTGGACCACGAACCTTGGATTGTGTGTGTTGTATTGGGTTAACTTGTTTTCTGGTGTGTTTTGATGTGTAGTGGTCAGGAAGAGAGTCAAAATGAACTAAGACAAACCCTGTTGTGATTGGTGTGACACTTCTGTGGGTGGGGGGGAAAGCGATCGGGTCCCCTTCCCAAACTTCTGAAACGAACTTTGTCATGCACTGCGATGTGTGGCTTCAGTGGCAGTGATGTTACTGTTGTTTTTCTTTTTTTTGTTCACCAATCAGTGGGTTTGCCAACCCATTTTGTCTTAAAGCTGGTTTGTTTTACATGTCAGGAGATTCACTGAGACCTTTGGCCAGACCTAAATGACAGATGTTTTTTTTTTTTTGTCCCAGATGATGGGATTGTTCCACTGATACAGTCACTTGGAAGACATGGCTAGTTGTGTAAAAAGCACTTTGAAAGCTGTTTTGATGAAGCTTATGTTATTGGACCTAGGTTGGCCACAAGAACATCTGAGGTTGTTTTCCATTGTTAGCCCTGCTGGCAGTTTTCTTCCTTCTTTTCTTTTTAAATTGTAAAATTGTCAATATTTTGTTTCTGTTCCAAGTCAAATTGGGGACATGTTCATTCCTTACAAGCAGCTTAGCAGGAGGTTGCATAAAAGAATAGAAAAGTGACTGAATTTACAGTCCCTTAAAGCTAAATTATTATTGTGCCGGAGTTATTACATCCTTGTAGTTGTAACGGAAAAGCTCGACGGAAGGAATTTTTTTTTTTTTTTTTCTGTAAGAAACTCGTGTTTTGGTTTTGTTTTGTTGCTGCAGCCCTTTTATCGACTGACTCTAGACAGGTGTGGCTACTTTTTGTGAAGGGTTCATTCGCAATGAGAGGGCATACTTTTATATGGCCATCAGATTAAAACTGCAGTCTTACACTCCAACAGTTTAAAAAAAAAGTTCCTTTGTTTCCTGGTTGTTTTTTTTCTGTGACAGAATAGTTCCCATAAGATCGGATGTGCACAATTTTTGGGGATTCGGGGTGGGGTCAGGGTTTTTGGGGGGCTTTGTATTCCATAAAATATGTGAATAAAATATTATGCCACACCCTTTGCTTGACTTTCACTGACATCTCAAGCATGCCAACAGAATATCTTCAGTATCACTTTGTAAGCAGTTAACAGATGATTGCCTGTTTGAGTACAGCTGCTGACCACCAGATGGTGACAGTGAGCAATGTTACTTTTAAACCTAATTCTGCCCATGTGATCATTTCTTGCTGGAAGCCGTCATGTTAAAAGAGCAAAGGATTTGGAAAATTTGAAATACTTGGCCTGTGTTACGTTTCCCTTCCTATAACGGGGCCATATATCCATAGTACCCACCCAGATAACCTGCTGATCAGCCACACTTTGCTTTCCGCTGCCAGGGGTGTTTCCACAAATGGCAATTAAATTATGTTAACATTTGTATATTATAATTTAAAATAAAAAATCTGACCTCAAAAATATTCATAAACCCTCCATTTACATTAAAGGCATAAAACTCTACAAATCCCAAATGACACCTAAAAACCCAGAACAGCGTCCCCCCCACCCCCCACCCAACTTGCTGCCTTTAAGGTTAAGTAGTAACCTTTAAGAGCTTTCTCTGTCTGAAGCTGGATTTTTGCTTCAAGAATTGCAACATTTTCCTTCCATCGAGATCTTTGCTTGTGTTGTGTTCCCCATGCACACAGCTACCACATGCTCAGAAAACTAAAACCTAAAGAGTGTTTTCATGCTTTCACCAAGTATCTCATGCACTCTATATAGAGTATTGGGCCATCCAGTCTCTTCATCTTTGAATTTCATTCCCACTTCCAGAGGTGTCCAACTAGCCATGCAGTCTGCCTTTACAAACATTGGTAAGAAATGGGTCTTTTCAAAGAGCTCTGGTAATTAATTACAACAAATCAACTGGTGAGATGTCTTCCCCCTTAGATAATCTATGATCAGCTGTAAGTGGTGTCACTGCAAAGTGGAAGAGTTTAGGAACTATAGAAACTCAGCCACAAAGAGACAGACCATGTAAAACTTCAGAGCGAGGTCACATGCTACACTCTGCTGACTCGATAACTGCAAAGCTACAACAACAACAACCCCCCCCGGCATTAACATCAGCACACAAAAGCTGTGTGCTGGGGTTTCAAAGAATGGGTTTCCTTTATGGAGCAGTTCCTGTAGGTGTAATGTGTGGGTGACCCAGTGCTTTTGTCCATATAGTATAGTTCATATAATTCCCCGAAGGAAAAAAAAATCATATTTATTTTCATTTAGAGACTGAAGCATTCACAGCAGCTATACGAGTGCAGATAAGTCCAGATTATTCCTTTAATTATGTCTGCATCCAAATCTGATCATGCTGATGAGCTTTACTGTTCAGATGTAGGAACACATTCTTATAGTTTCGCAGTGGTCAGCAGTGGCCCCTTTGAGGTTTCCTATCTTTTTTATACACTCCTGGTCTGCTCATTGTGCATTCAGGATTTCCACTCGATTTCATTTATTACCATTTAGTCAGTACAAAGCTCGGCCTGCACCCGAGCCTTTTTCTAGCTGATACATCAGCAGCTAAATGTGCAGAGATCACCAAATTTATCTACTGCACGGGTTCCATTTGTTCTCATATACTACATGCTGCTGCCAGGGCACAGAGGGCATTGCTCTCATTACCAGTGATGCAACATCTTTTTTTTTTGTTACACTTAATCACAAGCCTATTAAACATGATTAAATATTGTTGTTTCAGTACATGGTCTATGGCTCAGAGTGGCTCGAGATGGAAATAAAGTTTTTTAAAATTTTAAATCTTACAGAGTCCGTCCGTCCGTCCGTCCATCTGTCCATCTATCTATCTCTCTCTCTCTCTCTCTCTCTCTCTCTCTCTCTCTCTCAACTCGTCCAGAAGAACAAGATTGCAGTCTTGGTTGAAATAAATCCTGAACTGTGTGCCGTTTCACTGAGTTAGTAGTGAAGCCTGTGGCATCTAAACCACTGACATCAAGTTACTATCATGGTTATTATAATGATATATTCCTGCCCTCTTTTCCCCTCATCACTGTTTGGTTCTTGTGTTCCTTTGTCAGTTATATGACCTCACCTCTCATACATTATTTAAGGATCACACTCCTGATTTTCATCTCCTCCTGGGACAGTTTCTATGTTGAGAAAGGAAGTCACCCTTCCTTTCTCATCTTTGTTCAGTATCTTAAATTTGTTTTAAGTTGGAAGCTTAATGACTAATCTGGGTTTTGTTTGCTGTGCTGAGTAAACAGTGTGTGGACATAACGCCCCAACATGAACACATCTCATTTAAAGTAAAATTAAACCCGCGGTGATACCTTGATGGCTGCATTTTTTTATGGATCCTGCCCAAATGCCCATGATGGCAAACCTTTACCTCTGAACCTCCTGGTATGATACTGGTATTAGTTCTTTTGTCATGCTGGAAAAATCTTCCTTCTACTTTTCTAGTTTTTCCAGGAAAAACAGACAGACATGGTAAGCTAACATCAGTCTGTGTGACTGGTTCACCCTTCTCTCTGTCACCCGCATAAACAAAGAGGCTTATTTTTACCCTCTGGCACCCCACTTTTTTGTTTCTTTGCCTCTCTGCTTTGTGCCATCTAGGTCACTTTACCGTATATCATGATGGGAAACAGAAGTAAGCAAAGAAACATACCTGTTGATTACATATATGTTAATAAATTTACTATGAGAGCCTGTTCAAATGTCCCCACATGGCCAACTGCCATACTTCACTAGAATATACAAAACAAGTCCGGTTTAGTAATTTATCAAAAAACATGTGTTTGCATCATATAACATGAAATCGATCAGGGATCTGAATGACAAAGATTAATGGGATCATAAATCGCAATTCATTAATGATCCGCAACACCTCGTGTTACCTAATGCAAAACTATGATAGTTAAAACTGGCTACGTTTGCAAGAACTGGTGAACAAGGAAGAAAAGACATTTGGCTCGTTGGGTGTCTGAAGCATCGGCCTTGGTGAGTTCTCTGAAAATGCTGTCGAAAAAACAACTTCCTTCTGTATCTTAAAGAATTTTTGTCTCATTTCACAACCCAGAGAAATGAAACCATAGTGGAAGTGGCTTAAACATGCATTTTACCTGTAGGCCACCAGATGGCGATAGCTGTTGGTGCAAAAAGACTTCCGGTCCTAGAAAAGTCTATGGGAAAACGGCTTTCTGTCTTGACCTCTGTAAACACTTTTCTAGTGAGTTAATGGACTCAGTCACTCATTCTGGCTCATATTGAATAAAAAAAACTGAGTCACTTGGTGATTATGTTTCAAAAAGCTGCTCATTGGCTAACGACTTGTCAATCATTAGTCGTTAGACAATAAACAAGTGCTTTTTAAAAAAATCCAAGATACATTTGGGTGAATGCTCATCTCGAGGCTTCAAAGCGATGCTCCAGGATGCTGGAATAACTCACTGGATTGAGGCAACCATAGATCGTAAGGCTGTCGCAAAGGCCTGGGTTTGAATCGGGTGTCCCACAACTTTGGATGACGTCACAGCAGCCACAGCAATGTTTCATGTGGTCTATGTTATGTTGTTGTTAGGATGAATTATTATAAATAATCTCAGAAATCATTTGTAGATTAAAAAGATGCCCTTTAAAGCAAACATGCACTTTTCTAAATGACCTACAACATTTGTCAGGGTTTCTCTAGTTCTGCCTCTATAAAGGAACCTCTATGCTTTGATCTTCTTCTGCTGGCTCTTCAACTAACTGAGTATCCTCCTCTGATTTCAAAGTCACTTCCATTGTTTCATCTTCTTGGGTTATACTTGTCTTTGCTTTTTGTTGCTTTTCCCCCCCATTTTATTGTATTTTGTGTGTGTATAACATGCTACTGAGGCAGGAAAGCGCAGTCTCTTTTTATTTTTTCACCTTTGTTAGAACTTGTTGACTTATATTGTAATTGTATATTACAAGGATGAACTGTTTTTATACTGTCAGCAGCAATTTAAAGTTTTGCCAGCGGTACTCTTGACAGATATTGTCCTTTTTGCCCATGAGGCAGCTTAGAAACATTGCACTTTATATCACTTCTATAACCCAGGTAGGCTTGATGGGTCTCACCGCACATAACCAGTATGTCCCCACACTATGTCATTGATAGATCGAGTCACTGCTGCCTTCGATCCTTCAGTATTCACTTCATGCAGTGCAGGTTAAAGGTCATCTTCATCTACTCTCACCTTCTCTGCGGTAAGTTTGTTCTCTCCGGGGTATTTTTGTAGCATCTTCTCCTCACGCGCTTCATTTCAATCAGCGGCCCATCAGTCAGGGTGTTTTTTTAAGACACTCTGCAGTCCCTGTGTCCTAGCCCCCTTTCACCAGCACTGTCTTTAGGGGACACGGGTAATTGTGCTGATTACCTGTCATACTATATTTATTGCTGTCACACGTTTATTGATGGGTCCCCCTGATCCAAGTGAGCCAGATGCGGGCTCTGTCATTAGCCCTGTTTCTCTGTTTATAGCACCTTCCCTCCAATCTTCAGTTAACCCTCTTCTCTCACAACTCCAGCATTACACCCAACCCCTCCTCTTCTTATCTCACCCCCTGACATTATTCTTCATTTCGCTCGTTTTTTCCTTTTTTTTGCAGTCACCCACACCCTCTCTCCATCTGTCCTTGTCATCCTCCCCACACTTCCACTGGCCATTTACCCCACACACCATCATTGACTCCTTAGTGCTCCTCTCCCATCGTCACAGCCAGAGGGCTTTCACTAAAGTCACTGATCTCGCCTCAAACCGAACCTAGCATCGGGGGGTGGGGGGTGTCGGCTTTGGTCGACTTTGCAAAACTTTTGATAAATGAGAGAGCAAGCCAGGGCCTTGTAAAGCCGACATTATTTAGAATGTCATTGAGGCATGTGAGTTGAGACTGGGACATGCAACATTAGGGAGGCGGCTAAATGTGCCTTGAGCATCTTGGTGAACACTGCATGTTTGACTGTCATTTCTACATTATAATGGAAACCGTCGTGGATTGATGGGCGCAAGGTGGGGGCTGGAAGTCCTTTTGTCAAACAGTGCCATTGTGAGCAATAAATTAAATCTTGTGATTTAATATTATAGGCCCTCTGGGAGCATGCAATCCACATTAGCTATGATATATAACTGAGGCAACTGCTACAAATCTCATGATTTTTTTCTGGCGTAGCATCAGCCCTCATGGTCTTGTTTGTATATAGTGAAGGATAGTGCCATTGATAAAGCCCAGAAGACATTTTTTACTTAGTCAGCTTAATGTGATCAATAGTTTACTTAAAGTGCACATTCTGGCAAAGATGAAAAATAATAGACATTTTTCAAGATTTTTGAGAGTGATGATGAATAACTGAAATGGTTGGGGCTCAGTTGGAATACTGAGGATTCGATAGTCTTTGTGGTTATTACCTAATGTGGCAATCAAGTCTGTGATTCTACACCCACACAGTCATAGCTGGTTTATTTCATTATTTCTTCAGGTAGCAAGAAATCAAATAGCACTCTGCAGATGTCTGGCATTTAATTTCTTACTCAACTGATAGACCGTTAACAAGCAACTCCTTTGGTAACTGACCATTACAACAGTTTGACTAATTTACTAAAGCAATAGTTTCTGGTTTCTTTATTTTTCCGTCAGTAGTAACAGACTGGAAATCTCTGGGATTTCTAACTTCTGAATAGGATATAAAAATTATGCCCGTTGGGCTGAGTCATGTTCAGCATGCTAAGAGAGATATTACAGGTTTCCTTCTTCCCAGGAATGTTTTCCTTTCCTTTGGGATCCTGAGGTACCCCCAGGCCTTACAAGAAAATATAATTTGTCTAGTGATATCTGCGTCTACCTCAGGGTCACCTCCTCCTGGTCATGCCTGGATAACCTTGAAGGAGAGGGGCATCCTAATCATGCCTGAACCACCTCAGGTACCTTCTTTCAAAATCTAGAACTCTAATAATAACAATAATAAAAATAATAACAAACTAGAAAAAAAGCATTTTCCAGCAAAAAAGTGGAAATGTGAATGCTGAAAGCTAAAATGTTTTTCCTGCACCGTCTTTGGCCTAGAAAAGCCTGAAATACATGACACTTAATTAGTTTGTCAGCTCGTTTAGATTATAATATAAAATGATTAAATATAGATTAAAATATAAAAACTGTTTAAGCAAGGATGTCAAACTCATTTTACATCATGGTCCACATATATACTGTATATTCACCAAACATTCACTGGTCTTAAGTGAAGACATTGTATTCTTGGTCGGTGGACACTGACTCCTTGGTGGACTCCTGGTCGAGGGCCAAAGCCTTCAGTTTTCTCAGCACGGCCTCAACTTCCTCAGACACTGAGCAGGACTTTTCATGGTTTTTGTAACAGGAAATAGGAAAGTTTCTTCAAAGTTTTTGTCAAAATAAGATATTTAGAAATTCAGACTATGAACTCTGACAGTCATGTGTAATCGTGAACAAAGGGCAGTGAAATAACTGAGGGTTCCTCCCTGTAGTTGGCTTATCCGGTCTTTAAGTCATGACGTGACGAATTCTGCTTCCGGGCCCAAAGTAGTCTGCATTTAATAAGGCTGTTGTGCTTTTAACATGTTTTAATGCTTTGTATCTTGTTCTATTTAATCTCAACAAGCCCCTAAAAACAGTCAGTGATCACTGTCGGCTTCTCTGGTTTTTTATTACCGCTAATCATTTTAAAGCTCAGTTTTTAAACCCTTTCGATGTAACTACAGCCCAGCCCATGCAGCAGCGATCACGTAGCACTTCATTATATACCAGCTAGCCCAACTTCAGTAACCCTACAAATGTCACTGCTGTTTACTTTCCTGTCTTCATTTATGTTGGAAGTGATAGCAGAGCTGTATGTTTGAATTTGTTTCATAAATCTCTCAGTCAGGACATGCTATATTATATTTAGATGGAAGCTGGCAAGCTAACTCCCTGCTAACTTCTAACTCTGTTAAATATCATAAATTGTGTTTTCATGGATGCCTGGATGTTAAACTTAATTGTTACACCTGGTAGAGCAGCCACACTGATCATTTTATTACAGATGAAAGAATTTAGACAGTTTTTCAACTCTTAGTGATGCTGCAGAGATCATTTGACTGAGGGACCTGCAGCGGAGTTTGGGCCCAGACATGGCTAATGACGTCAGACTTAAAGACCGGATAGCTACAGATTTTCTGTCATGCATGGTCAGTCTATGGAACCCTCAGCATGCAGACTGCATTTCTATGAGGTCATAATGTAATAGCCAAATATTCTGCAGAAATATGTTTTTAATTTAATTTAATTTAATTTTTTTTTAGCAAAATACCTGTGTGGTAGTCACTTCAACTTTCTTCCAATACCGTGGCTTTTTCTGATTACAAAAAAATTGCCAAAAAGAATATCAAGGTCAAAGATTTTCAGCAAAGTATTTTCAATCAGTGCCTAGCTATTTTGAGTTATTTGTTCAGTTTTTTCAAATACAACTATTCATACTTATTTCACACTTTTTTAAGAGGGAAAATGTGAACTTCAAATCCTTAATTTAGTAGTGTTGTACTCTAGTCCAAAGCTAGGATAGAGTACTGTTAACCTTACAATCTCCAGTACCATTAGACAAGAGTGTAGATAGGACCAACAAGAATGTACCTGAATACATTTACGCTACGCGATATGGCTTCTTCACCATTACCTCTGTTGTTGCAGGATGGAGTCAGAATCTGTCCTGTGGCGTCGGAAATTGTGTTAAGTATTTTCCTGGCTTCACTGTATCACACTGAAACATGGTCACAAAACTCTTGGAGCTCAGCAGGATGGATGGACTCTCAAGCACTCAGAGCAAAGGCATACAACAGTACCACGAGATGTCAAACTGGGATCTCAGGTCGGTGATGTGCAGCGACTTTTACAGAAAGACAGACAGACGATGTCCCTCGCCAGTTGTATTAATCCAGATCTAAGGTTTAACCACAAAGGGCATCCTTAAACAACCAGAAAAAAAAAGTTGCTGGCCCTCAGCTTGACAAGCACCAACCACTGTTAATTAGCATGGAAATGCCCATGAAATGGAGACACGCTGTAGTTTTCAATAGTATCAAAGGCAAGCATACTTTTTTAACCTTAATTACCACAACTGAGTACCAAAACTAGACTTTTTGCACATCATAACACTTAAACTGTGAGATGTTCTGAGTCCCCTGGATGTGTAAATAGGCAACTAATTGCTCACAGAGTTGTGATTTTGTTGTAAAAGTTTTCTGCTGTGGCCTAATTATTCTTTCTATTATAAGCAGGCATTTTAATTCATCACATTTTGTGCTGTTCTGTAAATTGTCATGTATATAAATCATATATAACTTACCCAAAAAATACAGTTTTAGTTGACTCATCCCTGTGTTACCCACAGTGCCATAATATATTTGTCTTTTACCAACAGAAACTTTGTTTCATGAACTATTCAAATCACAACTCATTGTCTCATTGGCAGTGAAGCACCTAAGAATTATAGCAAACACTCTCAGAGTTAGAATTGCCTTTTTGCCAGTCCCTGTATGCATTTTTTATTTGTTTTCATTTGTTTGCCAGACTAATCTCTGTTTTTAAGCCTGGGGACTCTTGATCAGTCTGTCTAAACATTGACGCTTCATCTTTTAAATTACTTACAAAGAGAATGCATAAAAAGAAAAACATCCAGTTTGTTTTAAAAGACCTGACTAACTTTTTGCCCCGAACCAAAGGTGCAAAAATCATTATGTTATGTAACTAGGCATACATCCTAGGAATATAGTTTGTGTAGAATTTATAGTTGTAAGACATATTTGCAAAGGAATATCTAGAAAATAATTTGGATCTTCAGTAAGATCTCTGAAGCAGTTTAGAGTTTTTTTCACTTGTCAGGTTAACATGCCCTAATGTGTACCTGCTTATATATACGTTTACTTCTGTCCTCATGCTAGACAGAAAATTCACACAGTGCATAAATCTACACAGGTACACAGTTAAAGCGGATATACAGAGTGGGCCATTTATATGGATACACCGTAATAAAGTGGGAATGGTTGGTGATATTGAAGTCCTGTTTGTGGCACATTAGTATATGTGAGGGGAAACTCCTCAAGATGGTGGTGACCATGGTGGCCATTTAGAAGTCGGCCATCTTGGATACAACTTTTGTTTTTTCAATAGGAAGAGGGCCATGTGACACATCAAACTTATTGGTAATGTCACAAGAAAAACAATGGTGTGCTTAGTATATGTGAGTTTGCCCCCTCATATATACTAATGTGCCACAAACAGGACTTTAATATCACCAACCATTCCCATTTTATTACGGTGTATCCATATAAATGGCCCACCCTGTAGATTTTTTACCATAGAAAGTTTACACACCAACCACCGTTAAATTAAACATTTTCTTTCAGCTTCAATACAATCCAACATAAAACTGAAATCTTATTTTTAGGGAAAACTAAAAACTTAACAATGTAGAGATCTTTAAACGAATACCTTAGGCGAAGCTCCATTTCATTTGATTACAGCCCCGAGTCTATCAACGCGGCACATTTTGACTGATTCTTCTTGCATAAAGACTCCTAATCTGTCACAATGTGGATGTGTCTCCTGTGCACTGCCCCCCGTCAGGTGACCCAACAGACTTTCAGTTGTACAGTTGTGGTTGTGGTGTTGAAAGTATTTCTCTCCAGCTTCACTAAAGTCCCAGTTCCAACAGGAGAAAAACAGCCACAAAGCATCATGCTTTGCTTCTCTGTGATATCCACAGCATCAGTGTTGACTTGTAGTGCGGTGATGTCGTGTATCTAAACATACCCTTTTGAATTATTTGCAAAGCGTTTAACTTGGGTCTCATTAGATCACATTTTCCTACATGCTTCTTGAGAACTGATGTATATGTTGCAAAACTTTGCTGGGCTTGAATGTTTTTCTTCATAGGAAGTTTCTGTTTTGCCTCCCAGCCCAAAAGTTCAAAAAATGGGAGATGTAGTACACAACCAGTTCTTTGTACCTTTCTCCTGACTGATATCTTTAACAGTGACTTTCTAAGCTTTTTGCAGACCATAGAGTTTAAAGTAAAAGGCAACTAAGTAAATGCGAGGAGTCCTATTAGAACAGCTGGTCTTTATTGGCCTTTAGAGTCACTTTAACTGGTGGCAGGTGTGTACTGACTACAATTTAACCCAGATTTTAATGTGTTTTAATGTCAGTTTTGAACAGAAGTACATCCCCAGCTATAAAAGGGTGTGGATGCCCAAACCAGCTCATTCTAGCTTTTCAGATTTTACCCCCTTAAAATATTTCATTTTGGTTTTCAGTGTAAATGCGTAGATTATAGATCACATTCTGAACTGATCTATCTTGGTCTAATTTTTTTACATTACAAAAATGAATTCTAACAGTGCTTTGCAGGTTTCTTAAATCCATTAAATGTGTTAAAGGGAGAAGGAAGCCTTATTATGAGAATGGAGGTGTAATTATACACTCTCACCACAGGGGGGTGCTGTTAGACCCACTGATGTGATCAACTCCTCTTGGACCCCTTTGATACAAATATAAGCGTACAAAACATTGTAAATTAGTGTCCAACCAAAGGAGAAATTATCATTTAAACCTCGTAATAAAGTACTGAGAAGCCAAAGCTTACTTTTTTAGAATTTTGTGGATTTGCACAAATGCAGATTACTAAAGGGAATGAAAGGAAGGTCGATTGATGTAAAACCAGACAAAGCTGACCGGTGATGTTAGCAAGTCTGGTGATCTCAGAAGATGCGGTGGTTGTGAATCACACCCATTAAATCCTGACTCACGATGGAGCATTCATTGCTTGGGCTCTAAGCAGGCAGTCCATGAAAACGTACCAAAAATAGGTGTTAAATACATTAGTGAAGCAACCAACAGCAGCTATCAGTGCCTCACTAAAAAGAAAAAAAGTACTTCTAGGTTTCTGAGGTGCTCCTCAGTTGACTTGATCGCCTTAATACTTTGTTCATTCTTCTTTGCATTGTTTTGTTGCTATTTGAGTGGTTGTTGCAAGCGAGAAGGCGTTGGTCCCTGTGGTCTTGTGTGCAATACTGCTACAGTAAATGGGGTAAGTCACATTTGTGCAGTGTCAATGTAGAGTAGGTGTATTGGCTTGTTAGAGCTGTGTGGGTTAGAAAGATAGCATTGCAATTAATACTGTATTCATGTGACCCAGATGGATAGGTTTGGCTAACATATGTAATGATATTCCTCCTCTTCATTGTTTTTGCAGCTTTAACAGTGGTTTGTATTGATATAAAGACAGTGCAATAATAGATCAGAGGGGAATTTCAACTCTTGTACTTGTTTCTTGCATAGTGTGCTGCTTGTTTCAGCAGCCACTTTTGGTTGTGGTTACACTGACGGTTTTCTGTCACTCTGATTCATACGACTTTGGGTCAGCTGTTTACACAGAATGTGATTTAATACAGTCTGGTGTTTACAAGTGCCAAAGTACTTAATCGCAACAGTGTGACATGCCCAGCAGATATGAATATTTCCACTTCCTCAACTCCTGTCTTATCTTTTTGCCGTGTGTTTGATCAGCTCCCTATAGATGAATCTCTGTCATCTGTTCAGCAGTTGCTGATATCGTGTTGCTTTTAATTCCTAAAGAGTATTTTTAAAAAAGCCTCTCACAGCGAGCCAGTTCAGCCTGAAAGTTTTTTTTATATTAGGAAAGGACAGACGTGTACACCCCCCTTTGCACTAACTCTATGTCAAAATGAAGGAATGCAGCTAGAAATTAATCAGTTTGAATAATTTACATGGTTGAATCTTTCTTCTAATTGGTTTATGAAAAGGTTTATTCCATCCGTCAGAAAGTGACTGAAATTTTGATTTATCTGGGTGTTTTTATTATGATTGGGCTTTTAAACCGATTATAGTTAAAATAGAAGGCTCCATGTAATCGTGGTGGATGACTAGATCCCCCGGCATGTAAGCTAATAATTGTATAGCATTAAAATACGAACCAAGTATAGGAAACGCATTTCCATGTGTTTATGTGAGTCACAACAGTTTGTGTCCACAGAGTTGGGCATTTACTTGAGGACTAGGGCTGGTTTCTATGTGGTCAAAGAGAGGTTAGAGGACTTGAGTGCAACATGGACGGTGCAATTAATGATGGGCGAGATCTGGCATTTTCCTAACCTTTGAAGTGGCTGTTACAATAAGGTCGTTTGTATTTTGTTTTTACTGCTTTCACTCTACTGTGCCGTCAATATAAGTTCTGGAATTAGAGTGTGAGAGGTTAGGCGTCTTTCGAAGAACTACCGACTACTTCTATCCCAAGTAGGGGCCAATAAAGTTATGCCTGGTAAAGTAATTTCACTGAGCCAGGAGCAGACAATATTCAGCAGAAGTATGTTCATGGAAATGAAAATGGCGGTATACATCTTAGCCTACAGCTGGACTTTAAATGTTAATGCTCAATAAAAATAAACAGTTGGGAAATCCTCAGTCAGTGTGGTGCGCCATTAGATCAGATCAATTATCCTCCTGAGCACAATGGCCAGTCAGACTTACTTGCATGGGAAATGTGGTTTCAAATAGTTGCTGCTCTTGTGTGCAGCTTAACGAGGCTCCGAGGCTTTGCTTTCACATAGGTTTAAATAAGTGCAAGCTCACATTTAAAGGGACAAGCAGGGACCACAAACCCAGTGTGACATCAGAACAAGTACCTAAGAGCCAGAAAGTCAGAAAACACTTACAGCAGGACTTAACCAACATGGGTGCTTTTCACTGCTTTTGACTTCAGCGCCTTTTGTATGAGGAAGATTGTAGTTGGTGGATTTGTCTTTGTGTAAAAGAAATTTGCAAGTTTCAGTAAAAATCATCGTCATGGCATAATTAAATGTCAGTGAGGTGTGTGATGCACAGTCCAATCAGCAGATTTCCTACATCCGTATGTTCTTTTGATTTCCAGCAATAACCTGGATGATTGAAACTTAAGTGTGCCATTTAGTGATTTAAGGGATTTTAGAGAAGAGGTATCATAATTAAACAAAATGTCTCATCAATACATGGCTTGTTTTAAGGGTCAATCAAAAGTTTTATTATAATTGTGACCTTACTTCACAGCTTCCGATCAGCTGTGCTCTGCCTTTCTCGTTCTTCTTCCAAGTTCTTTTTGATCTCCGGTTTTCACTACAGAAGCAATGGTGATCGTGCACCGACATGTGACTACCCCATTAGCCCCTCTCTTTACCCTTTCTTGCCCTCCTTGTTTCTAAAAATTAAACATATTTAATGGGAAAAAAACAAACAGCAAACTGTTGAGGTAGAATACTATCTCTGAAAAGGCAGCTAGTGAGCATTAGCGAGCCAGCGGACTGTGTATTCTGCACTGATGATGATACTGTATACGATACACTTAGATTTAAATTTGTTTGAGATTTGAAAGAAAGAAACAAGGCAGAACAGAAAGAAAGGGGTTCAATAAATATCTCTTAAGTTAGATTTTTTGTTTTATTTTTTTTTTCAAATGGCACTTTCTGATCATTTGACAAAACAAAACAAAATGCTAATGCTTTTGAAATTGTTCTATCAGCAATTTTATTTGGATTAGCATCCAGTCCTGATGCCAAATTACAGGCTTGGCTGACAATCGTCTGATGAAGCCATTCTGATTCTGAGGGACACTTAGCAGAGCAACAAAACACTTATCACAGCGTGAAGCTACTTCTGCAGAACTGCCTGACATTCGACCTGCTAACTGGATAACACGCATCACTGAATGGAAATAAAACGTCGAGGCAACGTTAAATTGAAGGAATACTTGCCAGGTCTATTGTTGGAATGTATATAAAGGAGAAAGGAGAATTGCACCTCTTCAGCTGCCATTGCTTGACTCTGTATGGACATATCATCAATACACTACAAGTAGTCTGCTGTTTTAAATGAGTTTTTGCACTGCAGAGTAAACAAACGTACTCAGTAAAGTAGCAGAGCCAGCATAAAACTTTATCAGACAGGGCTTGATTTCGCAGGATTTAAAGCAGTCACTTGTTAGAACTCCGCATCAATTTTTTGCCTTGACGGAGGAAAGTAGACATGAAGAGATACTTCAGTTGTTTTTTTGTTTTTCATATGATAAATTGTGAGTTGAGTAGGTCTACCATTTAAAGCTCTAATATTTTCCATCAAACAATGCATTTTCTTCTGCTTTTTCAGAGCTGGGTTGCAGGGGCAACAGCCTAAACAGTGAAGTCCAGACCTTGCTATCTCCAGCCACCTCCTCCAGTTTATCTCGGGGAACTGCAAGGCATGCCCTGGCCAGCCCAGAGATCTCTCCAGCGTTTTCTGTGTCTCCTCCGGCACCTCCTCCAAGCTAGACATGCCCAGAACAGCTCACACAGGAGGTGCCAAAGAGGCATTCTAGTCAGATGTCCAAATGACCTCCACTGGTTCCTTTCGATGGGGAGTAGCAGCGACTAATGACTAAACTCCTGACACTATCTCTAAGGGAGAGGCCAGCTACCCTCTAGAGAAAGCTAAGTTCTGCCACTTGTATCCGCAACCTTGTTCTTTTGGTCACTACCCATCACTCATGCTCATAGTTCACAGCAGGGAAGTAGCTTAATTGGTAAGATAAGATAAGATAAGATATGATAAGATAAGATAAGATAAGATAAGATAAGATAAGATAAGATAAGATAAGATAAGATGAACTTTATTTATCCCGGGGGAAATTCTTTTGTCATACACATGCTCAATGCAGCAAGAGAGACAGAGGAGCAGAGGAATAAGATATACAATATGTACAATAGAATACAAGTATACAGTAATATACAGTAGGATAGTGCAAAATATAATATCAAATAACTGTAACAAGTAACAATATAACTATAAATCGACAGCTCTGTTCTCCCCTAGGTTTTGTAGATTTGGAGGTGCTGATTCTCATTACTCCTGCGTCACACTCGACTCCAAACCACTTCAGTGTGAGCTGGAAGCCACCCCCTGATGAAACCAACAGAACCACATCATCTTGAAAAAAGCAGAGATGAGATTGTGAGGCTACCAATGTAGAAGCCTTCCACCACCTGGCTATGCCTGGAAATACTGTCCAAAAAAGTTTACGAACAGAATCAGTGACACAGGCCGACCTTTGTCACTTGCGGAGTCCAACACTCACCAGGCACACAGTCCAACTTATTGGTTTTCATCTTGGTGGTTGAAGGGAGGATGCCCAACCAGTCTACATGTGTTTTGTGGACTGGAGAAGGCATTTGACTGTGTCCCTCAGGGTGTCCTGTGGAGGGTGTTTCAGGAGGATGGAGTCTCTGAGCCATTCTGTCCATGTACAACCATTGCAAGAGTTTTGTCTGCATTGCCAGGAATAAGTAGGACTCTATTGTAAAAATGCATTAGAAAAAAGCTCCAGTGTGTACAAAAAAGAGGAAAAAATAGTTAATACTACTACTACTACCTCTTCAAATGGCTTCCTAAATTTCAAAAACCTGCTAGAATAAATTTCATTAAACCAATAACTGTTGAGTTAACAATTTGCAATACTCCCTTTACCGCCTGCTTTATCTCAGGTCAGCCTTAGACAAGTGTAAAGCAAAAAGTACGCCCAAATGAGCAACTGCTTTGCAGTCCGCCAGTTTTATTTCCCCTTTAGAACAACTAAAAGTGTCATTAATGCTAAGATGGCTCAGCTATGAGCAAAGCAAATGTCTTGCACTCCTGAGGAACATCTGGGGAACTTTTATTTATGATTTTTCCACCCATATTCATTCTAATAAACAAGGCTACTGCAGTCCAGTAACAGTCCAACCTTAATCTGCTCTTTAATTACAGTTCCCTGTTCCTTTTATACATTTTTCTTTCATTAGAATAATTACTTAAAGAAGTGATACTTAGACGTGTACAGTAAACAGAATCCATTTTGCAAATAGTTTGCTATAACTCAGTTTGCTTATAATACTTGCGCAATCAAGTTCAATTCGATTCAGTCTAATTCAGTTCAGGTTTATTCATGTAGCACTAAATCACAACAGCAGTTGCCTAAAGTTGCTGTATACTGTAAAGACAGACACTAAGTTGTTCAGGTGAAAACAGACAGTGGGAGGCAGAACCTCCCTTTTAACAGGAAGAAACCTCAGTTAGAACCAGGCTTAGGCCTTTAACCTTTAACCAAATATTTTTAATTGTGAAAATGCTTTTTTCCCTCTGACCAACTCTCAGTATGAGGTCCAAATAGATGTCTTGATGCATGCTCAATCATCCAGGTAAGTAAATCCTCAAAAGTTGATTCTGTTCATCTGGACGTAGCGTTTCATCACTCATCCAAGTGACTTCTTCGGTCTCAGCTGACTGCAGGTTTCCCTAATCTTATAAATGCTGGTGCAAGTAGAGGAAGCTATCACTAGGAGTGCCTAAATCATTAGTATGGTACAGTCATTAAAAGAATAATGCACCAGCTTAATAACACAAAAGGCCTAAAAAGCTTGAAAAGGGACTTAAATGAATTGTGAGAATTCTTATCTTAGTTAAGAAAGATGCTTTCACAACACCTGACCAAGTCAGAAACACTCTTGAGGAGATAGCTGTGTCGTTATCAAGCATGGCTGCCAGTGGAACCAGGTCAGTACTGCTTATTGATAATGTGACTGTTGATAGAAGCAGCAGGATGAATTCTGTAGTATACAGGGCTATACTCTCTGCTGAGATTTAGCCAAATGCTGATCTGAGAGTGCTTCACAGTGCAAATGGATAATGACCCAAAGCATACAACAAAAGCAGCCCAAGGTATTCTTTGCTTTGAGTTTCTCAAAGCAAAGAAGCTCATTCAAAGGATTTTTAAAACAATCCTCATATCTAAAGTCATCTTTGATTGTCCAGTTTCAAAATTGGGCACTATGTAGAAAAATGTCTGAAATTCCTGAAAGGTTATTGCAATAATTCTGTCAAACCTCCTGAATTAAATCTGAAAGTTTGCAGCTTCAATCATATCTTTGATGTGATTGAAGTGCAGATTTTGTTTGATTTAAAATCCACTGAGCTGGTGCACAGAGGCAAAATGACAAATAATGTGTGTGTTAAAAAACTTCAGTTGCTCAGTAAAGCAAAACACAATAAGACAAAGGTATAAGCTAATCTATAATAAATACAATAAAGTAAAAATGAACATATATTTAAATAAACATCAACAAAGCAAAACAGAATTTAAAACTGTTAGCTGACAACATTAAGTGGTTTATTATATATGTAAAGCATAATGGACGGTGCAGTAAAATAAAGCGACTTACAGTCTGTTGTTGTGAGAGTGCAAAGTTGAAATAAAACTGCAGACAGATAAACCTCTGCTAGACAGGTGTGTTGTAATTCAGAGAGTTATTGCCTGAGGTATGAAAGATGTCCTGTCCTTGTAGCAGTGGAGATCAATAAGTCTGTTAGAGAAAGTGCCTCCCCGCATCACCAGTGTTTTTATATATTAATAAAGGTGTTCTTCATCAGGGACAAACTTCTGCAATCATGCACCAGAGTTGTCTTCTGTGATAAAAAAAAAAGAAATATGAACCTTATATTGTGATTTCCCAATTATAAAATCCAAATGCAGAGATTCAAAACTTAAATTGGACATTAAATAAGGAACAATCAGGGCACAACTAACCACAGAACTAGTTATCAGTCAGCTGTCCAGTTACTTTTGTTGCAGTATTTTTTTTCGCAAAGCTCTTTCAGTTGCTTCTTGATTGCTTCATTTGAAATCTATTGCATTGTTGTTCAGTCTGGTAACTGCTGGGATGAACTATTTTTGTCATTCTACACAGACTCCCATCTTAAAATGTCCAGCTTTACAGGAAATCTGTATAATTTCCATTTGAATTGTACAAAGACTTGGCACCCTTAATTATGTGGGTGCAGTTGCTTTGAGTCTATTCAAAGTACTTGTTTGGTCTACAGTGATGTGACATGGAAATAAATACATATATTTTTAAGTGAGCTTTAGTATTTGAGACAACTGATCCACCACTGATCATTTCAATACATTTTTTATACATAGATATCATTATAAAGTAATATATATAATTTAGAACTTATATTTGTAATTATATAATAATTATATGTGAAAAGTCAAAGTTCAGTGAGACTAGTATCATACACTAATATTAACAAGCTTCTTAGCTCACTAAAGTTCAAATTACTCTTGGCTAAAGGGACTGAGCTCTTGGCCTTGGTGTTCTCTCAGCCTCAGATACATCAAACACAATTTTTTCAGCAAAAGTAAAACAAATAAAAAGTAAGAAATAAAGTTTTGTCCTCTATTTTTGTCAAACAATGCTATTCACCATTTCTGTAGCTGCTACTGTCATGATTACTCTGTGACAGGAGCGGCGCGTAGTAGCCTAGGCTGTCTAGTTTAACAGCCGCTCACTTAAAGCCTTCTTGGTCTTCGCAGGCTTCGACTGACGCAGCCTACATAGGCCGTGTCCCCTGACTTTGGACACACCTACTGTAATGAATTTAATGATGTTTTGTTGTTGTTGTTTTTAAGTGAGCTTTCTCTTTGATGTTACAGTACATTACCAATGGGTCCAACCAAACTAACAACACAGCACTCTGGAAACTCCGCTGCTGTACCCTCTCATCTAAATCTGGTGAAAACAAAAACCAACCAAAGAAAAATGACAAAACATGATGCTTCATAGTGGTAATCCACAAACCACTAAGTGGTTGACATCACGGTGGACATCTGCCTTTTATGTAGAGTCTGTGGGATGCACAGAAGCAAAGAATACAAGCATGATTGGCACATGTCTATCAAAAATTCAGCATATTAAAAAACGAAAGAAAGGAAGAAAAAGAGGGAGTTCTCTGCAGGTGTACTTTAACCTGAAGGAGCTGAAGTGGTGTAATGATAATGGATTATCAAGTGATGTTTGTACTCTCACCGATGGTTGAATGAACTAAATTAAGTATTGATTTCCCCGGAGCCTGGAGCCCAACAAATGTACACGTGTGAACAAGAAGAAGTTGATAGCAGTAGCTTCTTTTAAGGTTAGCCTTCCTTTCCATTTCCCCTCACTTAGCTGATACTTTACTGCTAAACTGAGTTGAAGCTGTGGAGGCCAGCTATTTGAAAGCCAACAAAAACATTTGTGTTGGTATGTCCCTATAATCATTTTACTGACCTGAAAAAAAAATCATCAATCTCCTTGTGATTTGAGAAGCTGGAGAGTAAAAATAATCTGGTCCAACGACCAAGTCTGGTTTAATTTGGCCTTGATCTCATGTGACGAACACATGAAATTTGATCAGGAGCTCAAGGCAAACCCCGACTAGTGTGGTTCTAAATCTACAGTATGGCATCAAAGGGTACAGAGCACACAATCGGTGGGTCAATTGCAGCACTTACTCAAGATCCAATCATCTTCTGCCTCAGAAGCTGGATCCTGCAGCTTCATGTGTGCATTTGATAGAAGCCCCAATAACAGCAAATGGGAATTGGGAACCATAATAGATGCTTTCAATATGTTGACAGCAGGATCCACCCTTACAATTTTTGTGTAATATAGGACCGGCCGCACTGACATACAAACTGAGAACAACCTCATAAAATCTATGGTTAAGTCCTACGATTGTACAACGCTGAAATAACGAGCACGTTAAACAGCGTCTTCATATCCGCTCCAGGGGAGACTTAGAGCTCATGAGATAATCCATCCACAATACGAGGTTAGTCATTAATATACTGCTGCATGGGCTGGGCTGTAGTTACATCGTAAGGTTTTAAAAACTGAGCTTCAAAACGTGTTGCTGATGGTGGTAATAAAAACTGAGAGCCGGACAGTGATTACAGAATTTTTTTAGGGGCTTGTTCAGATGAAATAGAACAAGATACAAAGCATTAAAACATGTTAAAAACACAACAGCCTTGATAAAGGCAGAGTAGTTTGGAAGCATTCATGACTTAAAGACCGGATAGACCGAAGTCTGTTGATTTTGACCCACTAATGCTCACGGAAAGAAAATTTAAAGTCCAAATTCTGTGCAACACATTAAATGTTGCAATGCTTTTTGTGTGGTAATATATATTGAATACTATATAATAATATAATTACTAACTGCTCAATGCTTGTCTTGAGCAAAATCTTTGATTTTACTGTACTTTTAAATTTTATCTGATTATTCTATTGTACAGTATTTTGGTCAGCAGTTGTTGTTTTTAAAAGTGCTATATAAATAAAATGGATTTGATTTGATTTGATAAAGTAGACCTAATGGGAAGGCACACAGGACATCGTCCGGGGTCGCATCAAACCCAGGCCCCTGCAGCCTTTAACATATGGGTTTCCCGACTTACTTACAGAAAACCTGACTAAGTGGTTGTGTAAAGGCTAATCTATTTAAAGTATACCACAGATTAAGATAGTCCAAGGGACTATGATGGTTTCACAACCTCAAAAAATAGGATGAGCTCTAACTTTCCAATAAGAACAGATAAGTTAACAGACCTATAAAAATGATCAAAAAGTCTCCAAAAAAATTACATGAGGTGATTCAGAGGCAAAGATGTATTTTGGACCAGGCAGTGAGGGGCTACAGAGGTGGATGTTTTTGACTGATAGTACAGGTTTAAGGTTTAGTGATGACTGAGATTGGTAGCGCTGATCTTTATCTTGACAGAATGGTGGCCAAATGTAGTTTGTAATTTTCTTAGTAAAAAATTCTGGAGCAATCCCAAGGACCGAGATTTTATCTGGTTTGAGATTATTACACTTTTGAAACATCAACTTAGTGAGAGAAGCTAAACAGCCATAAAAGATGCTAAAAGCATTGAGGCTAATGGTAATCAGAGGAGGACGTAGTAAAAGTTCCCCTTCTGTCAACACACACGTCATTTATCAAAGTAAGATAGATGGAGATCTGTCCAAAATCAAAGTGATCATTAATCATTAATTTGTAATAATTTCTACTGTCTATATAGCTTCAACAAACATATATAGTAAATCAAACACAGTGACGATTATGTTAGATTTACAGTGAAAAAACAGAAATCTTACTAGCCCTGCCAGACTAGCCTTGCCAGGTCTTTGATACAGTTTGGGCATTTTGGCAGACGTCTTCAGGAAAATCTTCAATCCTTTCCTACCAAAAAAAAGAAATACCCCATCGTTTCCCTTATTTCAGGTGCAGCTCTGCTCTTCAACCAGAAAAAAGTCAGTCTTAGGTGACGTATCATTGGCTCTTATGTGTGGCACAGTCAAGATCTGTCTGCGTCTGAATAACAGTTGCCACGTCACATTTCTATTCCAGACTGTTTTTAGATGTAACAACACAAACATGTTTTTATTCACTGACACTGCGGATGGTAAAAGCCGTCACACTCTATAAGATCATCGGCTGTGTATACTAGCATGTACTGTATGTAAAGCTCTGAGTCAGAAAAATGAAGCCAACATGAAAGCGATTTAAAATCACACCCTTTTAATGGCAGAGTCTCCCCTGCTGGTTTCAAAGTCAGACTGCATAGAATTTTATAAAAAATGGCACTATTTCTCACTTGATTTTGATCTCATTAAACGCCTTCCTGATGAGTTCATTAATATCGCTCTCTAGTCTCACTTCTTATTAACTAACTAGATGCTCATCAAGTAAGTTATGGTTCTAATTAGAGTAAAAAAACAGTCTAGAGTATGCTTGAGAGTGGGTTTAAGTTGTGACTTGGAAGTTATTTTTGCCACTGCATGATTAGGAGCTCACTGAGAAACCAAAGGAGGAATGTACTGACTCACTTTGCCTCCCTTACACCCCTCACTTGTCAGGTTGAGTTTCAACACCAAGACGGTGATGCTCGAGGCTTCACAGTGGGGCTTCAGTGCCTAATGGTTGGCATCATGATGGTGGCTACATCTGTTTTTAACATACAGTCTCTGTGTGGCACTCACAGCCTTTACACAGGTCTAAGAGATGCATAACATGCTGCACGCATCTGCAAAGATGCACACATACTTATTTTCAATTTCACGACACAATTTATAGGATTTATATCTGTAGGTTCCAGTGAGATTCATTTTGCTTCATGCTTAATCAAGTTAACTGCACTGCTGCAAAAACACACTCTGAGCTCTGATTTAAGTTTACATTGTAGATATGTGTGTGTACGTTTGTGCGTGCTTCGTGCATATAAATGTGAGCAAGACGGTGTCAGCATATCAGTTTTTAGTTTTTGTCATTTTGCTTATTAGTTGGGTTCGTTTTAGTCAGCACTGTTACAGCTGAAAGACCTTGAGATTGCAGCTGCAGACAGACAAGAATATCTCACTGTGTCGGTCTCAAGCATGATAACCTACCTGATTTGCTGAAGTTAATTAATGGAAACCGAATGGATATAAAGCTAAAAAAAAGGCACCATGCAGGTTTTTTTCCCCACTCCCTTTTTCTGGGTGACGCAGGGATCACTGCTCACACTGCTGAGAAGAAAAAGAAGCGCATCTTCCACCTCATTTAATGATTGGTGTAATTACACAGTGTCACCTTTGACCCATCTTTATTCCCTTTTTTTAATGTATTGCCTCGAATCACAACAGCTAATAAAAGCAATACATCTTCATTCTTTATAAGCTACCTTTTTCCCTCCGACAGCAAAATAAATAGGAAAGCTTTGCTGAGTGAGCTTACAGGCCAAAATCTCTGTTGTTGCAAACAGACAAATAGAGGGAAGGGTTGATTTATTGACCCTGACAAATTTAACCCACCACTTAACTAGTTATGTTGGAGATTTAATTACACATGCACACATGGCTGGCTCAACAATCAATTGTTTCTCCTGGTAGATGTAGTCAAACAATCTGTGAAAAGGAGCTGCAAACTGTGCTTTTTGACCAGAATGAAGCACAAACCACGGCAATGATACCCCTGCAACTTTACACAATCGTCCGCTAAAATAGTCTTATGCTTGCGTTCTTTTCAGGGTGAGTGTTGGTGTGGACGGATGGTTTCTAACTAATGCCTTGTGGCTTACAACCTGGCAGTGATAAATGGTGCTGGAGGCACCAGCAGTTCCAGGATTATCATAGTACAGTTAGAAAATCGCAGGGATAAAGTGAACTGAGCTGTATTCAAGCACGTGCTCGGCCATTAAACCCCATGCAGTCCTTGAGGCTTGTACTAAGTCCTGTGTGATGTTACGGGCAAACATGGCAGGAAACCAGGTTATCTTCACATGACTGATTGGTAGTAGGATTCCTGCTCTGTCAGCCAAAGGCAGTTTTATTATCATCAGAGCTCAGAGTGTGTTATGATGCCAGAAGTGACTGACCCAAGTGTCACTAACAGAGTTTTAAGTGTCTTTTAGTGGATAAGACAAAAGGAGCACTTTACAGTTAAGATTTAGTTTAACACAGAGTAAGTCAAAGGTGACTGTGTATCCCTGCCAAGATCCCTCTCAGTGTGTGTTGCCAAAGAGTCAGGATGCAAATAACCTTGCACTGTCTCTTCTTTTTATTTTGGCTCATTATCCCGACTTGCCCACTTGTCTTAGGATTTGCAACCATAAGTAGTCCAATTAGAGAATGATCCTTTTTGTTGCAATTCCCATAAACTTCTATATTTGATAGCTGTGCCCCAGAGAAATAGAAAAGGATATCAGCAAAGAAGTAAATGCAATGCAAGGGATATCCTTAGAGGAATCAGTGGTGTAGTTATGTGAAGACTTGATGACCTTTCCCAGAAACATTTCCAGGACAGAATCTTGCACCCCCCCACAAACGGAGATAGTGTGTATTTACCCACATTTTGAGCCTGTGAACTCCCTTTTCTTTGACTGTAACTCCTATCCCACTAAGCTTCTTCACTTTGCTAGTATTACCACTTTGTATCTCTGTCATTGGACAGAAGTGAGCTTCACTGACTTTTGTTTTAGACAAGGTTGCACACCTTGAATTGATCTGCTGTCAATCTGAGGAATTTTAAAAGAGCAAGTAGAGCAAAACTAGTGAGAACAGGACTTACAAGAAATAACCTAACCATAGCATGAATTCATAGCTAGTCCTACAGTGCTAAACCTCGTATGCTTTTTATGTGTGTAGCTGCTCAACGTTTTCATAACTCCGAATAAATAATGGCGAGGGGATGAGAGTATCTTTACCTGCCTGGCTACTTTCACAGTATTTCACAACCTGTATAGTGCATATATGATAATGATCTAATCATAAATTGGCATTTAAATGCAGGACTGAATTGTTCATCTACCACTGTATCCAGCATACAGCATGCCCACAAGATAAGCCACACTGCATATATTCATTCATCTGACCTTATCTTGTGACAGCCAAAGGTTTCTGTACTGCTACATACAGTATTTGCAGTGTCACTTTGCTGGTAAAACATGCGCATACTTTATAATGATCCCTGAGACTGAGCACAAAGGGCAAGAAAATTTCTTTTCTTTTTTTTTCTAAAGGAAATAAGGGAGACAGATTCTTACAAATTGACATACATTACAAAACATCAAAGTGGGCACAGATGGTACTACTGTGGTCATCAGAGAAAATGGACTGTCCAGAAACAATGGCGAAATTTACAATAAAGGCAAAACAATGTGAGTCTCTGAAAACAATGGAGTCGTTCTCACTGGATTTGGTTCCGAACGCTGTTACACAGGAGGCTGCTTTGTCGATTATCACAGTTTCTTTGGGTTAATTATACTCTGAACAGTACAGACATATGTGCAGTTTTATATTTTAAACACCTGTATTTTCTGAACACAACATATTCAAATTTGCTGCCACACAGCATGTCTGCACTAGAGATGGCACGATACCACTTTTTTATGTCCGATACCGATACGTAATATCGGATCGGTCCATCTCTAGTCTGCACATTGTGCAAATTGAGCCAAACTGTGGTCTGCATTAAAATACTTCATTTTGTAGGTGCTTTTAATTCAGAGCCAGATGTAATTTGTTCTTAAGAACTGTTGACAGTCCTCTGCAGATTAAGCTATTTTTTATTTAGTCTGAAAATAGCAGCCGACTGCAGCAACAGCAGAAAATGTGCTACACTTTACTCGCACTAACACTTAATTTAATCAGGAAGTCAAATTCATCTCAGTCCCCAATGGTGCATACAGTATGTGCTGATCTTGTACATTCAAATTAGCAGAATCATTTATTAGTGGTGTCTTGGAGTCTTTAGCAATCTCTAACAATCGCATGCAAGTAGACACATACAAGTAGTCACCTTTATGTATATATATTTTTTCAATGTCCGATGAGTACTCTTGTGACAGTATGAATCATGTGGTTGCTTTGTCCACTGCAATGGATGATTTACGTATAACCAGGTAAAAGGTGAGATTAAGCTGTGGATCAGGCTTCATTCATATTGCATTTATAAGGATGCCGATGTACATTAGCAACGAGGGCAAAACTGTATAAGCACTGCCTTATCTATAGCAAATGGACTGACAAGAACTGATGTGGTGATAACAAACGTAACAAACTCTGACTTTCGATATGTCGGGGGAAACCTGTAAGAAGAAGGATGGTGCAGATTCCAGAGGCTTAGATATCAAGCCTGATATGAAGACTTTCTCCTTCTCCTCTGCCATCGCTCTGAAACGTGCTACATTACCTAACCAGCCAACAGAAAAGTGTTTAAAGAAAAGCCAACAAATATCACATTTAGGACTTTTTTGGTCACTGTTTCCATTCTTGTGCTCTGGCATCTCTGATGTGGTGATCCGGTTCAGTGTCCTAAATTAAAGCGAGCCAGACAGTGTGCTGAGAACCCTGGAGTTCCTCTGACATGTTGTGTAAGTAGCCAACCCCTTTGATGGATGACTCTTATTTTCTTGTCAGGCTCACACCACTTTTATGTTTATCTTGATATCTTGTTGATGGGCTTTCATTCATAAAGTACAGACTGGACAGGACATGACAGGACAGGACAGGAAGGGAGGGAGAGCAGGAAAAAAGAGAGAGTCACTCAACAAGAGAGAAATCGTGCTGAGAGACAAACATGAAGCAGGTGGACACTGGAGAATCTGAAATACCTACAGTATACACTTAAAGTGCGATCTTTTGCAGCACCAATGTGGATTACTTGGCAGAGACACGTGAGTGGTCCCATTGTCTTCAAAAGACTCAACAACTATACCTCACAATTTACCCAATTTGCCTACTGACCTTCATTTGACTCACAAAGTATTCTTTTCACCATTGGTGGAATAGCCACAGGCGAGAAATGTAAATGCCTTTCCCACTATGTAGTCATTACTGGTTCACGTTTGGCCAGTGTACACAGTTGGAGGAGCTCTCATTTTCTCCAAATAATTCCGGGGTATTGCTTTGGCCCAGTCTGGTGGTTAGTTACTCGATGAGCAGCACTCCACCACATCACCCAGGGGAAATTTAACCACATCACACCGATTTTCAAGGCCTAACATCAGCTGACCCTAGAGATATCTTGAGCATCCTCACGAGCACTTTTAAACACTTGGTGTGCACATATGAAATCGCTGGCTAAAGGGGAAGAGTGTTTCTGAAATTTCAATAAAAATGAGCCTTGAATGGACCATCCATCCATCCATCCATCCATCCATTCGCTTCTGCTTATCCTTTTCAGGGTTGCGGGGGGCGCTGGAGCCTATCCCAGCTGTCATAGGGCGAGAGACGGGGTACGCCCTAGACAGGTCGCCAGTCTGTCGCAGGGCACAGACTGGACCATTTAACATTATTATTATACATCAATCTAACATCCTAACACTTACAGGTTTTCTTCTCAACTTCGCTTCGTTTAGTAAAGTTGCAATGGCGTTAAAACGTGATGTTAAACCAAATAAATGTGAGGTACACTGAGTCCTTGGAGATGGAGATGACTGTCAGACCTTGACAGTTGAAATTGTTTTGTTGTCTGTCATTTGGGATCTTCATTCGGTTGTTTCGTTGTCACTCCAACATCACAGCGTCCTGCACAAATCTCATTACTGCTATCAGAACATTGAAACTGCCAAATTAGGAGGGAGTTTTTTAAATTGAAAAAAACATTACTTTTTCACCACTTTTTAATCACACAGTTTACAAAAGTCTGAACATGTTAAAAAATTCACTCCTGTTGGCCTGTATAGCTGGGAGACTCACATGGGGCACACTGAAAGGAAAAAATTTAAATCCAATTAAAATTCCAGAGTTTTTTACTCTTGGTTCAAGCTCAAAATATGCACGATCCTATTATTTCTGTAACAACTCTAGAACCTGCCTCCTAAAGGAGCTCATATTTTAAAACAGAACACTGATGTCTTTGCAGTGTTTAAGGTCTGATTTGCTCTGTTGTAATAAGGCTTTAGTACTCTTGGATAACAGCACTATTCTACTACCCTATGCAGTCCTGTGAAAAGGCATCCACACCTCATGGTAACTTGAGTAGCTTGTAAAACATTTTGAATCATTTTGTTTCATTCAGAGAGAAGAGGCTTTATTCTGGCAACCCTTCCAAACAAGCCATCTTCTGTCTGTCTTTTTCTAATTGTACTGCCATGAT
Source organism: Oreochromis aureus (assembly GCF_013358895.1). Classification (NCBI taxonomy): domain Eukaryota; kingdom Metazoa; phylum Chordata; class Actinopteri; order Cichliformes; family Cichlidae; genus Oreochromis; species Oreochromis aureus. The sequence goes on from NC_052959.1 coordinate 8,338,292, forward strand.
CTTTAACATTTAACATCCTCACTGAGGCCTGTAGAGTCTGACATGCAGCTCTTGGGTTTTCTGCAACTGCTCGGAGCGTTGCACAGCCCGAGCTGGTCTCTGTTTCTGTGTTACTTTACGACAAATGAAGCAGACATAATATCTAAGTTGATTCAAAGTGTTGAATTTGTATTTTAGAATTTTTAACTGTAGGCCACAATTATAGTGCATGATAGAAATACAGCAGTGTGAAAAGTGTTTGCTGTTTCTAAGTGAAGGTGTTTATTATTAAGGGAAAAAAAGTGAGTGCCCCCTAAACCTAATAACTGGTTGGGCCACCCTTAGCAGCAACAACTGCAATCAAGCATTTGTGATAACTGGCAATGAGTCTTTTCTATTTAAAGAGGAAATTTGATTGAGAACATTAAAAAAATTAATAAAGAGCCAAATCTGACCCTCAAGATTTTACAAAACATGTTAATGAGCTAATAAGGGACTACCACTTGTCCCTTATAACGGTTACCCTGAGCATACATCATTGCTAAACTAATTCAACGTGATGCATTTATGTGTGTGTGTAGCCCAAGTAAAGAACTGTACAGAAAAGTTGTTTTTCACATCTACTTCAGAGGCTTGGAAAAGTGAACATCCTTCCTTTGCTCTTCATGAAGTGGTGTTGAAAAACTACATGACCGAGTAGGGTATTGTAGTTCCTGACAAAAGGCAGCTTTGGTGTGATGTACAAGGTTGCTACACACAAGAGACTGTTAGGAGCTGTATTGTGAATAAAGCTGACTTTATGACTGATGCTTCTGTCAAAAAAAAATGTCAAATGATGAAATCATCAATGTTTCAAACACAAAGACTTGCTCTGAAATCACTATATCACCTAAAGTCACACTTTACAGGATTAGTGGTTTTATACTGAGCTCACAGTCTGCTGCTCAAATCTGGCATCACGTCAGTTTCAGTCCCACAAGATTTTTTCTTTTCTTTTCCAAAATAGTGATAAATTGTGATCTAATATAAGTGCACTTAAATTTCAGTGCAAGGTGAATATTGTATAAACGGAAGTATAACGCCATTGATGTGTGTTATCTACTGAATTAATGTGATGTGATTATATACACATGCTGAATATTGTGTTATCGAAGCACGTTGAGACAATTGTTGTTGATGTTACTTAAAAAATCTAATAAGCTGAATTGAATAATTTTGGTAAATTAGTTGAATGTGCTTAAATGGGAATGGGATCAGTTGAAGATACACTAAATGGGCAAACACTGAACCTTCTTCACATTACACCTACTCGAGCTGCTCGGCCATGCCATGAAGCTCCCAGTGCACAGTTTTTGTGCTGATGTTAATGCCAGAGGATGTTTGGCAGTTACTGAGTTTGGTGAATGTTAGTAATGTTTACACACTATATGCCTCCACACGCAGTAACTTTATGTAAATCCATACTGCAAGGCCAGGTGCTTGATTTTACTACACCTATAACAGATAGTGTAAGATAAACTGAATTTTCAAAGACTTTTATCTCATTTATTCACATTCTGTCTGTACTGCCACCACTTTCACCAGCTTCAAGTTCTAAACACTAGTTGTGCATTACCTGCATTGTGTATTATGTATGACATTGGCAAGAGACCATATAAAAGAGACCATGGCACTCAAAAAAATCCTCAATCTGCAACTCCATCCATCCATCCATCCATCCATCCATCCATCCATCCATCCGGTTTAAAGTTGCAAAGGAGTTGGAGCCTATTCCAGCTGGCAAAAGGCAGGCCAGTCTATTGCAGGACTATCACAGAGAGACAGACAACCATTCACACTCACATTAACGCCTAGAATTGTCATTTAATCTAACTCTTGCTTGTCTTTGAACTGTGGGAGGAAGTTGGAGCACCCAGAGAAAACCAACACAAACACAGGGAGAACATGCAAACTGCACACAGAAATCCAACTGGATTTGAATCTACGACCTTCTTGCTGCGACAGTCCGAACCTCCGCACCACCTCACTGCCCCTAATTGGTTTTGTACTGGACCAGCTGAGTTGGGCCAGAGTTGCTGATCAAGTTAGCATGCTGGGTTTTTACACTATGATGGTAGAAGTATAAGTTCGGGGGGATTTTATTCTTTTTAGATTTGAGATTTTATTTACACTGATGCACACTATTGTTATGCCCTGGTGACCATTGAAATAAATGAAGAGTCTTTCCTCACTCATTTAGATATAGGGTTTCAGAAAAACCCAGCCCAGGGGCATTACCAAAATAACTGCTGAGTGACAAGACTTTGTTCTAGAATGACTGACTTCTGGTAAATTCTCTGAATTATGTTATCATGTTGCAACTGTCCAAACATCTTTGGGTAGCTATAATTTGAAATATAATGTGAAAAGCTGTGTTTGAAGTGCCTCATTTGTTATCAGAGGTCGTTTGTGTAGAGAAACTAATCTGAATTTTTAGGCGTTAGACAAAGAAAAGCAACAGGGCTTCTTTTTCTTGTGTTAGTTATCAGAGATTGTTTTACTATCTACAGAGATAGAGAAGGGTGTTTGTTCATTATCAAATGAAATGTCAGTGGTTATTTGTTGATGATTTCACGAGGTAAAGATGAAATCACAGAAAATTAATTTGCACTTTAGTATAACCTTTTAATAAATTTGGGTGGCTTCACAGCTCATTCTATCAACCATGAAGTGATTGTAAAAACAGCCCAAGCAGCAAAGAGAGACAAGAAAGTTTAAAAAATGTGTTTGGCATGTCATTGAAATACTGACGTGGTAAAACATGTCACGAAAGCGTATTTTACTGCAGCTGTGTAGCACATGCAAAGTCTCCAAAAAGATAGGAGGTGTATGCATGTGAGAGAATTCGTAGTCTATCAATCTCTGTTTGTGGCAGTCAGCAGAAAGACGTGTAATTCATGTCTTGAACCTGTGAGAACAAACAGGTGTGACATCAGAAACAACAGCGCCATCCTCACCCAGGCTCAGCTAGCCCTCATCTGCCAGGCAGCCGGCATATAAATCCCATGAAACTGCCTTCTCCTGACATCTATGTGCTGATCAGCTGCAGGATCTATGAGCTTCACACATCAAGAGGGGCCTTCACTAACAGCCAATTCCACCTGGCGAGGGATGCATTTCAAGGGCAGTGGGGCTCTGATGGGAGCTGGCTGTTGAATCAGACTGTCACTCAGGTTCTTTTGTAGTTTTGTAATGGCCTTAATAGTTAACTTGGCAGAGGCATCTTTTGTTTTGCTCACTTCAATATATGTTCCTTTAGCTGTTCAGTTGTTGTTCAGCCAATAGTCAGTTTCTTGGTCTCCACGACCTCCTTCCTTCCTATCCAAGGGGTTTCTTTTTCACAGATCTTTTTTTCTATCAGATAAGAAATACTAGTCAAGTGAGAGTGGAGCAGAGCTACAGCTCCTACACTATTTCCTCTTTTCTTGTAGCACTTAGTAAGTCAGCCCTCGATCGCTTGGAGCGTTTCAGAATGCTGCTGCCAGACTGCACACAAGGTCAAACAAACAGTCTCATATCACCCTCTGTTTATGTCTTCTCTTTGGCTCCCTGTCGTGTTCAGGATCTGCTTTATAATTCTTAACCTTACATGCCGAGGACTGCATGGTCAGACTTCTGAGGCTGATCTTCTTAACCATCACTTTTCAGCTCACCCACTGGGGTCAAATACATTATATTAACCATATATTCCACGTACCTACCTAAGGACCTGGGGGTATTGAGCGTTTGAGGCTGTAAGACTTTGCCGGCACTCCTAAGTTTTGGCAGGTCTATGTATTCTTTCAAAAATTATCTGAAGATGTGTGTTTATCACATTACACAAGTGGAAATATGCATGAACTAGTTCTACCTATGTACTGCATTCTGCATATTTAAGCTTTAACTTCTTTTAAGTTCTGTGTAGAGGTCATTTTAATCAATAGAGCACGAGGTTGTTGGCTAAAAGACAAATGTGCTCTATCTATAATATGTATATACAATATACTGCTCAAAAAAAGATACCCTGAAAGTCAAAGTGAAAAAATGATGCGGCAGGCTAGTCCAGTTAACTGAAATGTCATTGCAGTGACTCCAAATGGTACTCAGTAGTTTGCATGGCCTCTGCATGCTTGTAAGCATGCCTGAGAGCATTAAGTCATTTTCCTAATGAGCTCATGGATGGTGTCATGAGGTATCTACTCCCATATCTGGACCAGGGCATCACTGAGCTCCTGGGTAATCTGAGTTACAACCTGCAGCGTCGGATGGACGAAAACATAACGCCCCTAAGGTGTTCCGTTGGATTTAGGTCAGGTGACCTGGGGCTGGTCAATGGTATCAATTCCTTGATCCTCCAGGATCTGCCTGCATAATTTTACCACATAAGGCCGGGCATTGTCATGTACCTGGAGGAACCCACTGCACCAGCGTAGAGTCTGACAGTGGGTCCAAGGATTTGGATACCTAATCTAGTCACACGTAGTCAGGGAGCCTGTAGAGGTCTGTGTGTCCATCCATGGTTACGTGAAAGACTATGCTGGGAGACACAGTAAACCTTCTGGTACTTATTGATGAGCCATGCTGGAGGAGTTGGACTACCTGTGCAACCTCTGAAGGGTCCAGGTATCATCTCATGCTACCAGTAGTGACACTGACCCTAGCCAAATGCAAAAACAGTAAAAAAAAAAAAAACAGTCAGCAAAGATGAGAGGGGGAAAAATGTAAGTGGGCTCCATCTGTAAAACCATCCCTGTTTGCTGGCTGTCTCACTGTGCACCTGTTATTAATTTCATTAACTGAGTAACAGAATTCATTTTTGTGCTTTTAATTCCAAACTGTATTGGATCTTTGACATATGAAAACACCCTGTGACCTTGAGTCTCTTGCCAATTGCGGCCTTCAGTGACTTTTTTGAGAGTAAAAGGACTCCATTAATCTCATGTGTCACCTGTCAGACTCACAGAGGGGAGTTTGTGAAGCAGTCTAGATGAGTAACACACTCTCCTATTCTCTAAAGATGCACATTGACAGTGTAGCTCCAGCTCGTCCTTTCTGTCACAGAACATGAGCTTTCATATTTCGGCTCAATACTGGCAGTTATGTTCATGCTAAGCTGCTGGGTCCAACATTTACCTCTCTGTTGATTTTCTAATTACTCCAAATCCACCTGAACAAAGAGAAGTTTGAGAAGTAATGTAAAACATGTATTGATGACTAAAGCAGTGACTGATGTTAGGTTAGGTGTTCCCGAATCAGAGGATAGAGAAATAAAATAAAGCATTCTTGCCTGCATTGTGAAAACATTCACTGACCATTTAAAATAATGATATTATTTTGGGTATTCTTACACAAAATCTTTACCCCTCTTTGAACAGAAACACCATTACCTGACAGATATACTGGGAAACATTTTGTTCAGATTCCCAGGGCAATTTGGTCACTTCTGCTTTTGTCTATTTTAGTTCAAAGTTGTTAAGGAATTTGCACGACTAAAACAAAAGAAACAAACTTACATTTTCTGGGCCATGAGTTGAAGGGTTTCTACCTGGTTTGGAAACAGAATACTACGAAACTTAGTCTTAATATTGTATTGATTTTTATTTAAATGTTCTTAATATTTGTGTATAACTGGAATAAAAGCTTTGTCCCCATTTCTGTCCATAACTTAGGTAAATTCTGAATTGGATTATAGTTAGCTGTGTCACCATTTTTTATACACTATTGGTCATTTTGTTTTATCTATATGATGCTAGCATTTGTAAACCAGTGAATACTTTCCTTTGGGATAGGCTGGGGTAAAATCACAAGTCTACTACGGTTTTGTTTGGAGTGTTGGGAAGAAAATATTGCGTTAAAGAAGAAGCTTCGCCTGTTTCATTCTCTATTTCATTGCCTATCAACCTTCCAGACTTTGAAAATGATCAGTATGCTTGGAAAATGGCTAAGTTATGAGAGTGCATGTCAGGGTTCCTGGGTCGGTGACCCAGTGTTTTCAGTTTTGTCACGTTTAGGTTATGTTTACATTATGTTGCCACATCAATGTTCTCACTTCCTGCTTTTCCTGTGTCAGCTCGTCTCTTGTGTTATTAGCCAGATTATGTTCAGCTGTGTACTCACCGGTCTCTCATTATCATCCTCATCAGTCTGTGTATTTAAGTCCTCTGTTTCCACTCGTTCACTGTCGTGTCATTGATGTTAATGTCGTCTCTCCGCATGTATGTTCAGATCAGTCAGCCAGCCATTCAGTCCTTCAGTCAGTCAGTCCTTCATTCGTTCATTCAGCCAGTCGTCCACCCAGTCAGCCATTTCAGTTCATGTTCTGTTCATCCAACCTACCTACAATAAACCCCATTATCCTGCACCGTGAGTCCAGCGTTTGGGTCATCTCTTCCTCGCCTCCACACACGACACTCCTGACAGTGCACATACTGGTAGTTATTTCTTTCTGAAAGGAAAGTTATTTCTGACTGAAAGGAGCCCTGGGTGAAAATTCTAATCCTTTGTATCAAATGGAGTCGTGGAGCTGAGGTGATCTGGAATATTTCCATGTTGAAAGTGCTCATCCAATAACTTGTAGGCCACAAGATTGACCCCGAAAGAATGAGGAATTACACATCACAGCAGTCCTGGAACCACCTTGAGATGCAGCCCTGGCTGCTTGAGCGTACCTGGGGAAAAGGATATGTTTACGACCGTGCCACCAACATGGATTATGATCTCAAAATACTGTATCTTCTCATTGACACAGACTACTAACACAGATTAGTAAACACACAGCAAACCTGTAGGCAGGTAGAAGTCTTGGAGGATTGGTTAGTTTCGTAGCCTTAAGGCAAATTATATTTACAACACCATGTGTAGTATAACTGTATTTGATGGGTGGTAAAGACTGCATAGATAACCAACTGAGAGTAGGTAAAATTGTGGGTCATCAGGGGAAAACAGCCTTTTACAATCCACAACTGGCTTAATGCACAACACCCAAACATCCTCTTTCTTTTACTTGCTTACATTATGTTCACAGCATCAGCGCAAGGCCCCAAAGTTTCTCTCAAGGCAAAAAAGAAGCAGAGTCTGACAGCATTGTCCTTTAACAAAATCCACCAAAATATTGTGCAGTCTCACCAAATAATCATCTCCCTGTACAGGTGTGATTGTGGTCTTCTGAGCTAAGCTGCTGCCAATATTCTGTCTATCAAAACCAGCACATGGGATTCCCTGCAGTTATTGCAGCACACGCCCCTGTGGCTTTGAGTCAAATCCGTGATGCACCGAAGTGACTGATACATCATTTAGAGTGGAGTGCAGAGAGATTACTTCAGAGTTTCACCTTGCACCTCTAATTTATTTATTTATTTTTTTTGCTTTTACTTTTTACAACCATTCTCAGTTGCCTGAATCTGCCAGTGTGAACAAGCAACTGGTCACAGAGCTGTAAGAAAGTGGTAGTGTTGAGCCTGCACATACTGATAATTACCTAGTTAAGGTTACACCATCATTCCAAATGTATTCACTCATCTGCCTTCACAAATATATGAATTTGAATGTCATCCCATTCTTAATAAATCAATTCTAAATACATAGGGTTTAATATAGGCTATGTAGTGTAACTGAAAGTCTTCTTTACACTGTGCAAATACAAATAATACAAAAAACCAAACAAACAAAACCAAAACCAGAGAGATACCTGCAACATGAGTAATGTCCAAAAGAACTTTTTCTTACATTCTGATAAAACAAAGCAAAACAAACATAACACTGGTGAACTTAGCAACATAACATCAGTTGTGGATGATCGCAGGATTGTTTCCATGGAAAGAAAACTTCCACCATGTAAAGTTACATTGTGTTTCCAGTGGCACTGGGTTGTTAGTTACAGAGAAACAACTGTATGAATTCTGACTAAATATAGTTTCAAATTCATCTCATTTGATACTGAAGGTAAAGAAACTCAGTCACAGAGTCTCAACCTGATCCTTTACGTCACACGCCGAAGACTAAACTAAAGGCAGAAACTAAGTATTAAGTATTTTATAAGTATTTTATTACTATGTTAAATTGTTTATTTATACTGGAGGTTCTAAAAACTGGGAACTGTGCATAAAAATGCCAGTGTTTCTGTTCTTGGTCAGTCTTATTCAGCAGGAAGTCTCATTCTATATTATCAATAGACATTCTACGCTGTAACTGGAATGTGTTTCGATACACACCTAAATGTGTTTTCTATCAGCTCAATAAGAAGATTAGCACATTTATATTGACAATAGGCCTTCATCGCCAAATTGCAAATGCAAATTTGATAGCTCCACAAACATTTTGAAGGTCAATTAACTTACAAAAACATATCCTCCATAGCTTAAATATCTTATGAAAGATTTCACCTGAGGAGAGTTGATGATGTAACTATAGTTAAGTAGTCTTTAAAGGGTGTTTTTTTTTATCATGTTTTTCCAATCTGAGCAATTACAATTCATTTTGCTGAAGAGTGCATTCTGAATGACCACTTTGAGATATTTAAGTGGTTTAAGTGTCTCCCGATCACTGCAACCTAACCTTATACACTAAAGTTGCCACAGTGATGAACCATTTAAATGTAGCAGAGGTGAGCCCAGGACGGATATTTTTTCTTTGAGTCCCTGGGTAGATGCATGATCTATTATACTTTAAAGAGAGGTAGAACCACAGAAATTAAAAGTGAATGAGATCGGGGCTGCACAGACTTGTAGGCTATTGAACTGAATTACTTCTCCCTTGTCACACCAAGTTGTAGCCTAAAATTGGTGAAATGGCTTGAGGGAGCGACTGAAACACTGAAGACAAGAAAGCCTTCAGGTGATCGGCAGATTCCTTTTAAAGTTAAAGTGAGAGAGAAATCAGAGTCAGACTAAAATGTCTCTTGCTAGACGTTGTTGAGATGGCTGGCAAAGATATAAAGTGGAAAAACCGACATAGTTTAACTTCCTGAGGGGGAAAAAAACCCTCCTCTGCAACCGCACTGGTACTGAGGTTTCTGACAAGGGGATTAGACTGCCAAATACTAGGAGAAGTCTGCGTTTTTGGAAATCAGTTGAAGAGTGCCAAAGGCATTATGGGAAACACATGATGATGTAAGGGTGGGTCAAGCTTATCTTCCAGAATGATTGTCTTTGTTTTCTAGCAGAACAAACCTCTGCCAAACTTCTAACATCTTTTGCCATTTGGTAATTCTGGTGACATCTCAGCCAAACTTTTTGAGCCAACTCATAGAGAAGAATTTACATTTTCTTTCCAAGCACAAATAGAGGACGCTGTGTAGCTTAATCTGAGCTGTTACCACTGAAACATCAAATAAAAACAGAGTAGAGATTTGACTTTTGCCATCGCTCCCAGAGAAGCTCAAATTGGCTGATGGGAATTATTAAGGGATTCAGAGGAGTCTGAATTGAGCATGTACGCATGTGTTTTGTGCATTTGGGTATGTGAGGCTCTTTCTCTGGAGGATGTGTAGGAGAGCTGTCAGTGCAATGATGGATGAAATGTATGTTGATCTAGCAGAAACGGCCAGGATGTACTCATTTCAACTGACTGGTCAGTATTCTGAAGGAGAAACTGAGGTCCAGGAGTTGGGGAAGGAGGAACAGGTAGAGAAAGAGATTGTCAGAAAAAATGACAATACACACAGTTTTATTTTTTTGAATTTCCACTCACTCAGCAAAAAATCTATATCCCCACACGAAAAGCCTGAAAGGGATGGAGACTGGCCTAATGATCAAGTGTGTTAAATACTGAGAAGGTGAGTAATGGAAATCCCTTCATAATGTGGGTCCACCTAATTAGATGAGGCCAGGGGGTTAAATGAAGACCAGCAAAAGCTAGTCTAATTGTGACATCTATCAAAAACTGGAATGATTCCCTTGAATCCATCATTTCTTTAAACTGACCCCTGGCAAACACCACCACCTGCACTGTCAGAGTCGATGCTTTTTACTGATTTCTTTGACAAACCCAAAGGTCACTTCTGCTGAAGAGCAGAGTCACATCTTTGAGACAAATGTGGATTGAATTTTGAGGGGGGAATCATCTCCAAAGCACAGCCAACGCTCTGAGCTCTTGAAAGGTGACATTTTCAAAAATCGGTATCATTTCCTGTCAGTTATACATACATACATAACTTTCCATCAGTTGTATGCCATGCCTTTTGACAGGGAGCAGGAAGTTTTCTTCCATCACTCCTGTTCTTGCTGGCTTGCACTGGCTTCCAATTAAATACCGTATTCAATTTAAAATATTACTTTTCACCTACAAAACCATTAATAATTTGGTGCCGAGCTACCTCAATGAGCTTCTCAGGTTACACACTCCTGTCAGAGCACTTAGATCTGCTACCCAAATTCTTCTGGAGCAACCACGTTCTCGGCTGAAGTCTCGCGGTGACCGTGCGTTTGCTGTAGCTGCCCCGGTCTTATGGAACAACCTTCCTGCGTCTATCCGGGTGTCTGACTCTCTGCCTCTGTTTAAATCACGGCTGAAGACTTATTTCTTTAATCTTGCCTTTCCACCTAGTTAACACTTGGTGTGCGTTGGTACATTTTTATCCGTTATGCTTGTGAACTACTTTTATATCTTATGATTGTCAAGGTTTTATAATTGATACGTGCCAGGTCCTTTCTCTTTTCCCTCCCATCTCCCTTTTCCTATTTTATTTTTGTCAAGCACCTTGGTATACCCTTGGTTTTTTAGTGTGCTTTATAAATAAAGTTTATTATTATGACCTTTTCCCATCTATGTCTTTTTTGCTTTCCCCCCTCACATGGCTGCACGTACTGAGATTAGAATCACAGAAAAAAAATCTGATTTTTATTTAATTATTTACTTATTTATATATATATAAATAATATATATATCTATATATATCTATATCTACATATATATATATATACATACATATTCTCAGTGTAGCTGTAAATAACAGCTTTAATAAAAGTGTTGCTTATATATGAAGTGATGAGAAGAGCATCTTTGCTGTGAGCACATTTTAACACTGCACTGCTACAGGCAGGAGGGCCACGAAGAGAGAAAATGTAATGGTTTAAATCAAATTTACTGAATTAAATTCAAATCGGTCAGTTTAGCCTAAGAGGTAGGTAAAATGATTAAAGTGCTAATAGTAAGATTGTGTGATTGTGGTATCATAACATCGCCTGGGTGATGCAGGAGGGATATAAATCCTGGACTTAAACTTACTTTTCAAGAACTTGGTTCCGTTATGTGGTCCTCCTCGAAAACGTGATGGTATAATGATCACATCTTTAATGTAACAATGTTCAGACTGAGTTTGGAAATTGCAGCTCAGTTTAAGAACCTTCTGCCAGTTTCTTGACCTTTTTGTCTCCAAACTCATGCCCTTCTCATACAGCTTTACTGACTCCCAGTGGTGTTTTGTTTTACAAGCACAGGAGAGACAGGTTAGTGTTTCCAGCCTGTTGAGTGTGTGTATGTGTGTGTGTGTGTCTCATGATAGCCACATGTGGTCCTTGAAAAACTTAAAAGAAACTACAACAAAGCATTTTGATTACTTTGGTAGGCATTTACAACCCACTGTTAAAACCTAAAAAGCAAGGCTTTGCAATATATTCACTTCTTCTTCTTCTTCTTCTTATTATTATTATTGTTGTTTTTGAGAAAAAAATACAAGGACAACACAGGAAATACAGAGCTATTAGTATACACAGCACAGGTAACAGGCGCATCTGTGAAGGCATCACAGATGCGCCTATATCGTGCTGAACGATATAGGCATGCTATGGGGCAACATATGCCACCATATACCATATATCAATTTTATTTTGCAGAGATAACACAGAGCAGAATCTTCCTTTGAGTTAGATGATGAAAGCTAGATGTATTGCTTCATCCATATGTCCAAACAGCAGAGATCAAAGATCATCAAGTCAGGTCAGTGAATTTGACCTAAGGGTCAGACTTTCAATGCTAACTTGTATGTGACAGTCATGAGGCATCTCAGGTGGAAACGACCTAATCTGGCATGATGGCAATTGTTTTCTCCATCATGACGACACGGCCGCACTGTGACAGTAATAAAAGTACTTCCCACACACTTGGTGCTCCCTTGCAGCTCCCTCTTTCTGCTGTGTGCCGGAGAAGACCTATTTTCAGTAGTTCATTACTGCTGTACCAGCTGGTGGCATCCTCACATGCTTTTTCAATAACCTGGGTTCTTATACTCAGGCACCACCCAATAATGTCAATCCTGATGCATAGAGACATTTTGGATTTTGCATATTCAGCAAGTGTTCTCAGCTAACGAATGTAATAAATGAGATGCTGCCTTTTTGTGCTTTTGCTGAGCTGACATCCCACTGCCTTAAGGGGAGCACTCATCGTGAACGTCTCCTCCACACTATTCTGTACACCTCCATTTATCCCTTTATCTTGGGTCCATCCCTCCACACGGTGCATGAAGAATGGGAAAGAGTGCGCTGGCTACAGAGGAGGCGAAGAGCGTCCTCCCTCACTCTGTCACTAATGCTTCATTAAATACTTGGCGGGGCCATTCATCGCTGTTATCGCATGGCCACAACGTGCCCCTGTGCCTTCTACTCCTTACGTGCACACACACACACACACACACACACACACACACACACACATACCGCCACAAATGCACATATGGGCACACAATCACAAATTCACGTCATTATTGCCTGTTCAGCACTGCTGACACCCCCATCTGCTCAATAAATCTTGCTTCCTTTAATTCCTGTCTCAACATTTCAACATCCTGTGAAATTCAAAAAGAGTCATTATTCAACCTAAAAACAGTCTCAGGCCAGTAGGCGCAGAAACATACGGATCTTTATCAAAGAAGTAGACAGTTTCCACACATACACAAACATGCACACACACACACGCATGCTAATGCTATCATTGATTCATTGGGCCTCAGCGTTGATTAATCCCTGTGCTGGTTGCACTGGATAGGACTGTTCCATTACCTGATTTCAGTTGCTCAATACATTGATTAAAGCATTACTCTGATGAGTAGATGAATTAGACACACTTAAGGTTCTCCTCTCATCATCCATTTAAATCCCTTCCGTGCTGCCTTGGCTCAGTGCATGCTAAAACTGCAAACAGGCTTCATTATGTGTGCAAATCATGCTTTGATGTTCTCATTAGGATAACATGGAGATTTCTATCAAGTTAATTATTGTAATGGCCACTGGTTCTGCATTACCTGTAGTTTTTGCCTTTACACAAGCAGAACCTATACAAAGCATCCTCTGTGTGGACTGTTATTAGCCAAATGAATAAGGATTTTGTATATGATTGATCTACATTCTTCAATATTCATGGTAGTTAATATTTAGTATAACAGTTTGCTGAGATTAGGGCATCTTTTGGGCAGATTTTGGTGTTTGAAATTGTCAGGATTATTATTTTTTTCTGAAGACCACCCATGATCCGTTGATCAGGTAGGGCTACTTCCTCAGTAGCTCAGTGTATTAGTCTATGAGATCAACACAATATCTGGCATCATTAACAACATCCATGGCCTTTTCTTTGTAAGATTTTTCTTACTGCAAAATCACCTGAAATTCTGCATTCATTAAAAAGTGTGAGCATGTCAATAAAGGCAGATGTTGTGTCGGTTTACTGGTTTGGAGCATTCAAGTGTGCATTAACATAATGTCATTGTCTTGGATATTCCAGTTCACCTCAAGGTCAAACTGTGCAATGCTCAAAGAAACTGCAAAAACCCCAAGAGCTCCAACTCAGACCCCACAGGCCTTAGTTAAGATGTTAACTGTTAAAGTTTGTGACAATAATCTACTTTTAGCTGCATCCTTGTCACAAGGGATCGCCACAGCAGGCAGCATCACGTTTCATTTAGTAGTTTTACACCAGGTGGTCTTCCTGACAAAGCCCCAAGGGTTAGTTGAGTTCCCATCTGGAATTGAACCAGTGACCTCTCACTTGCCAAGTAAAGGGTTAAACATTACACTTACAGTAGAGGCACATTAAATACCAGTACACTTTGCATTGTTATTTTGCAGCCATGGGGCTTTGGCACCTTGCTGTCACTGAGTCAACCATGAACTTCTCTGTATAGTATTCTAGATTCAAATGTGAGGCCATCTGTCTGACAGTCTGACAACAGGATGATGCTCCCAAGCACTGCAGCAAATCTACAACAAATCATATGACTTCAAGTCTTTGTAGACAATATATGAAAACAAAGATTTATTCCGTGCTTTTTCTTATGTGATTTGAAGAGGAAAGGTAAAGTGAACAACTCAGCAGATCCTCTTTTGTTATCATTACCTTGAATGATTACCATACACTACATATCTCTTTGTTTTAACCTCGTATGTTTGAATCTTTCTTTGAATTGCAAGAGACTCAAATAAAGATGGAAAGACTTGAGTTCTGTGTAATGAACATCATTTCCTAGTTTTTTTCTATGCACGTAATGAATGCTGAGTAGTCTTATTTCACTAGCTATGCATGATCTGAAGGCATTATGATGATAAAAAGACAATTGTTTTGATGCACTTGTGGGTTTTTGCTAGAACACTAAGACATTTTGTGAATTTATTTAAAAAAATTCTTTCCTTTTGTTTTGATTTTTGAGAAGAGGACTGGTTTAGAGAACTGTGTCTTAGGAATAGTAATAGAAAGATAAACAGATTTGTTCTGATGACAAGTTGGTGAAGTTTCTCTGATTGATTTGGTTTTTTTCTTTAGTGTTTGTGGTCTTTTCCTTTTCTTTAGACCCTGCATTACAATGTTGATGATTCAATGATTGTAAAAACAGTCAAGTTGCCAAATCTCATTTGATTTTCCTAAGACATTTCTAGCCGCTCATCATCTAGTCTGGGTGAGTGCAAGAGGAGAAAGTCGAATGTGGGGACATACAGTCACAGTGCATTAATGGTTCAGCTTAAGGTTTAGTTACAATAGAAGCACCACTAATCATATTAACTTTGAGAAAGTCATTAGTTATGGGGTGTAGTCAGTGTTTGGACACTGCATTGCCTCAGTTCTCAGAGTGCAGACAGTCATCCTTGGACCTGTCGATGGAGTGCTGTATAGTGTTAGTATCTTTGCTTGTTCTGTCGTGGTGGCTCTTTATTACTGAAAGCGATTAAGGTTCTCTTTTATGCAGGCTGGGAGAGTACCAGTGACATATCAGGCATAAGGTACTCCAAACAAGTCCAGGCACATCTCCACCACACTCCCTGGCTGGGTCACAGTGACCTCTCTTTGCTGCTATGTGCCTCTTCCTGACAGCTCCATATTTCAGCTCTGCAGGCATCCACCTTCCACTCTGCAGGGTTACAGAACAGAGGTATGGCAGGCACATAGCTTTTATTTACTTCCAATTTCTCATCCCATTCATAACACTCTCAGTGCCAGTCATTCAGCCTCCTGCAGGAAACAAGGGAGTACTCCATAAAACTAGATAGATAGCCAGGTAACAGGCAAGACAATTAACCTGCTGCATATCCTCTACAACAAAACCTACATGCTTCCATCACGAGAATGATTCATTATAACAAATAACATTTCAAATCTTTTTATTAACATGTGTTTAGATAACATAGGGAATCAGCATGGTTGTGGCAGGACAACTATGGGTCCTTGCGAGGGAGAATGGCTTACAGCTTTGTGGAAGGAAAAAGCTAGTGCTTATCATTATTTATTGATCTGTATGATCTGTATGGCTTATTGATCTCTGGCCATGTTTTATGATCATATTTTCAGCATTTTCTTCAGACCGCCACATACTTAGTTAGCATTCATGCTTCCAATGTCTAATTAGAAAGACAGTGGACAGCAGTTTCAGTGTCATTATGCCATTACTGTGAGTATGAGTCTAATTCATTTGAAGCCTTTGCACTTAAAGACCTTTACCAAGATTTCAGTTGTATGAGCAACGTGTTAGATGAAAGAAATACAGGAAAAAGTGTGAATGAGCTTTACAGCTCAGATGTGAGTTTATATTTTACACTTCTGGTTCCCTCACATTGAAGTCAGTGTTTTTTTAACTGTTTTTTTGCTAGATGCCTGAAAAAAATCTGCGGTCAGCTTTAGGCATTTTCATCTTTCATCATTCTACAGTGTAAAAAAAAACATGTACCTGTTCAAATCATTTCAACATCATCACTCTGCATACAGGGCCTTAATAGTGCTGCCGAACACGGTAGTTAGTAGAATTTAACTTCTAGCAGTTGATTTTATGCTTCAAAATTTATGAAACTGTTTAAAAAACATCCAAGTGTTGCAAGCTTTTATTTCCCACAGAGTTTACTTTTTACATTCAAAAGCCTGTTGTAAAATCCTGTTGGCTTTTTTTGTTGAGGAATCAAGTGCAACACAAAAGGGAAAAAAGTCTTCCCTTTCCCAGCCATCCACTTCTGAGTTACCACCACCTAATGAGATTATGGTTTTGCTTGTCAGATCACTGGACAGAAATGTTCTTGTTTTCTCAAAAATAGCTCTTGCAAAGAATTGTCAGAATCGGCAAGATTACATAACACTGCAAACAAAAAGTTTGCAACTTTACTGTGTAGACAGTTTACACCACGAAATGACCTTTATGACATTAGACCTTTATACAACATTAAAATCAACCAAGGTGCACAGATCAGAAAGATGGACAAGTTTTGTCTTAGCAAAAGTCCCAGCTTCCCAAATAAAACACATCTATCTCTTAAAATCCATGTTATTACATAAATGAGCAGTTCTCGTATTTTCTCATATTAACTGGTGTGTAACATCTGCTGATTGACTGCATGCTGTAATTAGTCAACATTGGTAAATTATAGCCACGCAACTTACCAGTGGGGGGCAGGCTTAAGGTGTAATAGCTAAACAAGGCTAGTTTTGTTTCATTGTTTAGCCACTTGGCTCAGTTAGCTCGCATATATGTGTTACACCCCTGAAACAGGGAGAAAAGAATCACGAGAGTGATCTCATTTATTGCAATGAGGAGAGCACACGAAAGCCCCCTAGTGGAGAATAGGGACACTACTAATTGATCCCAGAAAAGGCTTACTAGCCGATTAGTGATGCACAGATCGCAGTTCTCTTGAATAAAATGACAACCATTAATGCAACATGAAAAATAATAACTTTTTAACCATTTTCTTATCGTATTTACGTTTCGTCTTTGTGCTTATGTCAACTAAAATGAATTAGTTTTAACTGTATACCTTTTTATTTTCAGTTGTGAACCTTTTTTTTTTTTTTTACTGTCATCTCTTGTAGTATGGAATCAACTTATGATTAACAGCTGCATGGAGTCTTTTGGTGGGGGTCTTCCAACCTATCACATATGTTCAGTCTTAATAAGCTGTTTGTCTGTTAACTTTCTGAAAAATCACTTGATTGAACCCTTGAGCACGAACTTCGAAATATCCTTTGGTTTGTGTTTGTGTATGATAGCTATACAATTAAGGGCTGTATCAATGTGCTGTAAAGAACCTTCTTGGTGAGAGTGGAAGAGCACTACACATGTCCATTTAACTCTCCAAAAGGCACTTTGGTGGTTTATACAATTACAGTCGTACCTTAGCTTAGCCTTATTTGTTTTCTTCTAATCAGTTGCTACAAGGGATTTAGTTTTTCTCTATATACATGTTACATGCAAAATTTGTAATAGAGCTATCAGATGTAGGGCATTTAATTAGCTGGCTTATTGGAGTTAATGACTGATAGTGATTCACTTATGTTATCATGATTTTATACAAATACAGTACAGCGATGACAGGAAACAAGAGAAAGAGACAGGAGAACAGTTCTAGAATCCAAACTAAGGTCCATCTAGCAATTTTAGTCTGCTGAGCCTAGTTACTTGTGGGTTAACCGTTCAAAACGTACAGCAGGTGATTGTTTTGAGCTAATCTTGGAACCCAATATGCAAACATTGTCTGATGTATTTTAATTTTGCCCCATTGACGACTGTCTATTTTTACTTTCAAATTGATTGCTTTATTATTATTATGTTTTAAGTGAATTAGACACTCTCTGCAGATGTTGTAATGCACCTAATGACCCGCGTGAAGCATCAAATAAATCTCACCTAAGTACTTGTTCACCTTCCTTCACTCCTTCCCTTTTTCAGAGCCGCCCTTACTCTAAATCCCACAGCCTTCAGCTGTGGGTACATGGGAAATTAATTAAATGTCTGAAAATGACAAGCTCTCCTTCTCCCACTTATGACAGCTCAAGACATTTTTTTCTCAGTGCCCTAGAGACGGCAAATTGATTTCCCTGCTGTCTCATTCTCTCAGTCTTCTTTGGATTCTTTTTCTCAGTGAATTGGGAGGATAAAGTGAAGAAATGAATGGGATGGCACAAGAGGCAGTAGAAATACCAGCAGTGATGGTGGTGCACGTGTGCGCAATCATGTGGGTGGTTTGCTGATCTGTCTAGCAGAGGCATGATTGTGCATCCGTGTGTCTATAAACATCCCCTGTCAGTTGTGAAGGCTGTTCATTAACTTTCTGCTCAGTTCCCTTGGCAGTCCCCTCCTCTTCCTGCTCTGCATTTTGTTAGATGTGTACAGTTCAGAGAGGAAGGTCACTCAGTGGAAAAGCATCCTACAGGGACATCATTAGCATACCAACATGCAGTTTTTACTAGTTCTGTCCTTTTCTGATACTATGCCTGCATTAAAGACTATACATTTTATATAAAATATAAAACACTAATACATATGCAATAAATTATATTGAACTAAATAAACGGATTTAACACAGATATTGATTTAGCCAATCATATGGTGGTAACTCAATGCATTTAGACATGCAGGCATGGTCAACACGACCCAATGAGGTTCAAATCGAGCTTCAGAATGGGGAAGAAAGGTGATTTCAGTGACTTTGAAGATGGTATGGTGGTTGGTGCAAGGTGGGCGGATCTAGCAGAAACCGCTGATCTACTGGGATTCACACATAACCAGAATAAGAAAATAGGGCCAGAGGTTAACGGAGACTGGTCAGATTGCTTTGAGCTGATAGTAACACAAATAACCACTGGTATACAGAAGAGCATCTCTGACCGCAAAACACATTCACCCTTGAAGCAAATGAATGCATCAGGTTGGTGGTGGTGGTGTAATACTGTGGAGGATATTTTATTGGCACACTTTGGGCCTCTTAGTACTGACTGAGCATCGTTTCTGACCATGTCCATCTCTTCGTGGCTACAGTGTAGCCGTCTTCTGATGGTTGCTTCCAGCAGGGAAATGCGCCATATCATCAAATCATCTCAAGCTGTCTTTTTGAACATAACACTCAAATGGCCTCCACAGTCACCAGATCTCAGATTCACATCATGATATGCAGCCAGCAAATCCTGAGTCCACAAATATGCAAACATCCGTAATTTTGGTAAATCCCACACGTTCAAAGTTGTTTCACTCATTTGTATGGCTTTGTGCTACCAAGTCACCATTGCATGGCATATATGTGAGTTGCAAGCAGTTAGGAAGTTGTATCAAATGAAGGACTTCATTGTTTGTGTTTTTGAGGGAACGTGGAAATTCTACCACATCTATTCTTGATTTTTCAACAACAGTCAATTAAACACTCAGAGCAAATGGCAGAAAAATGGTTATGACACACATTGTTAAACATTTATTAATCTCACCACAGCCATATTTTTAAATCGAAAAAAAAAATCAATGGTTACTGTGTTTGACACTGGAATCTCAGTAAATCAGTCTGTATTGATCTATAGCTGGAATGAGGGATTCAAACAGTGCTTGTTCTCCACAGCTGTCTTATGTTGGATAAAAAGTGTGTGCTTGAGCTCATTGAATCCCAATAGCCATTGGAAAGCAGCAAGGTACATATAATATATTGATCAGTCTGCAGCCGGTGGGTTCTGCAGTGCTGTGTCAGAGTGCAGCACAGTGCAATCATGCAAACATGTCCACCAAATCATGTGCAAACGAACACAGTTGAATATATCAAACTATTAGGTCACGACTCAGGTGCTTATTTGGGACATGTCAGATTAGTATGCTCTACTAAATTTTGAGTTACTGGGTCCTTGCCAACTGTTCATTTTTACTGCATTAGGGTGCCATTGCTGCTGAGTCACATTTTATGGCACATGTGGTGTTTAGTAGCCCACTGCTTCTCTTACTCACTTACTTAGACTTAGGTCCACCTATGCCGTTCAGCGCATTGGGCGGCAAATGTCCGCCAGCATACTCGATCAGCTGCGGCTGCTTCGGCCTTATGCAATGTCTAAGGTGCGTAAATCATCGATGAAAGTCCTCCGCCATGTTGTACGGGGGCGGCCAGGTTTGCGTCTTCCATGCGGTAGCTTCCACATGATGGTGTACTTGGGCAGTCAGTGTGGGGGTTGGGGTAGAACGTGGCCTCCAAAGCGCACACACGGTCAGTCACAATGACATGGAGGGGACGTGTGGCAGTCCGACGGTGTTTCTCTTTCAATGAGTTTAAAGGTTAATATGTTTGATTCTGCAGATGGGAAAAAATTACAACTCCAGTGCATCCAGCTGACTAATCTTTTGGGCTAAGTTGAGTGCCTGTGATCACCACATAGAATATTTTGCAGATCTGTTGCAATTAGGGACAGTTTTAACCATCTGTCACTGCAGCCTGACAGACTGACGGCTGCTTTGCACTTATTAAGCAGCAGAAACGACTCAGCACTTTAGAAGCGAGTAATCATCCTTCTTATATCTACTGCAGACAGTGACTTTCTGTCTGCTGGCATGACACTCGCTGTTGACAGCACGACAAATGTCAGATTAAGAGAAACCTTGAGAAATTGGCAGGAGAATTCAAGTACTCTCTCTCTCTCTCACACACACACACACAGACAGAGGGCTGAGCTCAGACGGGTGAAGGGTTAATATTGCTGGAGCGATTATCTAAACAATGTTTAAATAAAGTTAATTTAAATAGCAAACATCGCCCCTCAGTTAATCGGTGAATTTACTGAAAGAAAATACACCAGCCACACTTCTGTAATTTATCAAAATAAATAGTTGGCTCTTCCTTCTGTGCTCTAGAGATAATAATCCTTTTCTTCGTTTTCCTTTTGCCTAAGACATGAATATGAATATTTTTTAGTCTGGGACTGCTAGTCAAAATACCTTTTTTTCCCTATTAAATGTTTAATCGTTACTTACAGCATGAATAAGCTTTGGGTTTGAATACGCTGCTAGCAACTTAAAAATTTGTCCACACTTCACTTGAAATTCATTTAATTCCTAATAATTTGTCATTTCGATCTTTTCACACTAAAATAAATGATGAACA
Source organism: Oreochromis aureus (assembly GCF_013358895.1). Classification (NCBI taxonomy): domain Eukaryota; kingdom Metazoa; phylum Chordata; class Actinopteri; order Cichliformes; family Cichlidae; genus Oreochromis; species Oreochromis aureus. Next base: position 8,359,597 of record NC_052959.1, read on the forward strand.
ACTTGCTGCAGCCCCACAGCAACACACACGTCCTGATTCAGGGTTAAAAAGCCCATTAAAATAACCGTTTGTTTTCCTAATTAACTCACAGTGACCTCAAAAGCACCTTGGAATAATTGAACATACACACGTCCGCCCTTCATTCCTCGTCAGGATGGATGGATCTTTGACCCGGTCTCCTGAGAGACTCACTTCCCTTCTGTCTGCTGCGAGGCATTGGGAGATGGAGGCAAACCTTGTCTGTCTTTCTATTGCTCTTTGCTGTCATGTGTAATGTACCGTGACATGACAGTGGAAGACCATGAATATAAATGGTAGCTCACAAATGACAGAAAGGAAAAACAATCAGCAGATTCTGAGTGTATGATCTTAATTGAATGATTGTTTCCACCCTCATTTGTTCTCTATATTGGTTAATATTTAATTAAATCCTTATTTGTACGAGAGTTGTTAATGTTTGTGATAGCATATGATGTTTAAGGAAAATTTCCTTAATTTTCTTTAGTTTTATTTGGTTCTGTCACATAATAACAACACTGTCTTTCATGTAATTCATGCATTTTAAACATTAGTACTCTACCCCACATACAGTAATACAGTAGGAGAAATTAGTAGACAATATCCTCCAGTGGGTATGGGTTAGGTTCTACACTGAAAAAAAGGGACTGGCCGTCTCTTGGATTTATGTAAGCATCTTGCATGTATTTAACACAATTGCCTCATGCTTTAACGTTAAGTGTAACTATATAGTGTAGAAACTACATGACATGCAGAGAGGCTAGATTAAATTGTTCATATCATGTTCGAGTGAAGTAAGTCAATAACTTTCAGTCTCGTACGCTTTGGATCGTGGTTTCAGGAAGGCATCCATCTCAGTCAAATCGAGCAAATTGGGTGGTTGTTACATTAAAAAAGTCTAATTTGTAATTTAAACACAATAATATCATGTTTCTATAAACGTAATTAAATCATGAAGGATCTGTATGAAATTCAACAACTTAATTTGTTCTTGTTGAGATGACATGATACAATCTAGTAAGAGTGGTCAGTTGCTGAACTCATGAAATTCACAAGATCGCATGAGATGTCAAACTGCAGGAAAATCACTGAAGAGGCAGACAACTACACACACACCACGTGTATGCTATTGCTATTTATTGTGGTTTAACCTGTCAAGGACAAAAACGTACAACAAAATTCTGCATCAAGCCTTGAAATCATAGCTTTCCTACTTTTGTTAAGTCTGGATTGTTGGCATGGTGGTTAGTGCTGTTGCTTCACAGTAAGAAGATCCTGGGTTCAAATCCACAGTCTGGCTAGTTTGCACTGGTTTCTCTCTGGGTATTTTGGTTTCTTCCCACAGTTAAAAGTCATGCTAGAGTTAGGTTAATTGGTGATTCTAAATTACCTGTCAATGTAAGTGCAAATGGTTGTTTGTGATAGACTTATGAGTTGTCCAGGGTGTACCCTGCCTATCACTTCAGGGTTATTTTCCAGCCCTCCAGGATAAAGATAGGAGGATGGTAGTTGTTGTACATCCATTCAATTTTTATGGTAACCAGGATCTAGACTTTGTTGAACATTATATAATATGAAGAGAACATGTAGTATTTAAGTGACCAAGTAGTATTGGGGTAAAAGTTATTGAATAGTGTTGAAATAAAATGACAAAATTGTGAAGGATTAAAATATTCCAAGAGCTCCACTTACTTCATCTAAACATGTTTCAATCGCGTTTTATGAACACAAAATGCACAGGTTTATTGAATATGAAAAAGTTGTGTTGATTGAACTCAATTGTTTACGTTTCTGCCAAAGCAGAACATTTGTGTGCAACCGATGTCCACTATTGAATCAAGTAAATCCAACATGGCCTTTTTTTCAGTGTAGGTTTGCTCTATAAAACCTTATTTCTTCGTGTTATCATATCATTGCTGCATAACCTGTTGATATATCCGTGTTACTACCCTTACTAACTCTTCTTGTTCTATGTCAAAGTCAGAGAAGCTTTGAGATTGTAGACATGTTCTCAGCTCTAGCATTATTAGTATTTGTACAGTCTGAGTTTGTATTGTTGACTATATGTCTTTCTTATCCTCTATTTTTATTCTTCACTTTCACTATTACTGCTGACATTGCATATGAATGTGCTGCCCATTAAGCAGCTAGAGGTTGGATACTCTTCACTCTTGTATTTATTTTAACGAAATATGGCACACACACACACACACACACACCCACACACACACACACACACACACACACACACACACACCCACACAGCCATGTGTGTCTTAGTGGGGACATGTAATTGACATAATGCTTTCCCTAGCCGCTTACCCTACGCCTAACCATCAAAAATGAATGCCGAACTCTAACCCTTAGCCTAAACATAACCATAACCTAATTGTAACCCTGACACTAAAACCACATTTTGAGTCTCAGAAATGCTTTCAAACCGGCATTTTGTCCCCATAAGGGCTGTGGGTCCCCACAAGTATAGTAACATTCCAATTTTTGGTCCCCACAAAGATATGTAAACATGGTACACACACACACTCACACACACACACACAAGAAAAATGACATGCAAAATGTAATTTGTGAGTTTCCTCTTTCATGTATGCATTATAGGCATATGGTTAGACGTTCTTCATTATTTGGCTCTATCATACCTGCTGCGTGGAAGGAAAGCAACAACAAAGTGTGTGTGGGATGTGACAAAAAATGTGGAGAACTGGGACTGAGATGAGGAAAAATATAAAATATATATAAAAATGACATTTCAAGGTTTACACAAGAAAAGAAGAGATTGGCTCAATATGCCTGCCTTTTCAATTAAGTCTAGCTGTCACCCAAGCTAGTGATTAATGAAATACGGAATGCCATGCCATTTGTTTTCCCTAGGAAATTCACCTCTCTATGTTCAATTCAGTTCAATTCAATTCAATTTTATTTATATAGCGCCAAATCACAACAACAGTTGCCTCAAGGCGCTTTATATTGTACAGTAGATCGCACAATAATAGATACAGAGAAAAACCCAACAATCATAGTACCCCCTATGAGCAAGCACTTTGGCGACAGTGGGAAGGAAAAACTCCCTTTTAACAGGAAGAAACCTCCGGCAGAACCAGGCTCAGGGAGGGGCGGGGCCTCTGCTGCGACCGGTTGGGGTGAGAGAAGGAAAACAGGATAAAGACATGCTGTGGAAGAGAGACAGAGATTAATAACAGATATGATTCAATGCAGAGAGGTCTATTAACACATAGTGAGTGAGAAAGGTGACGGAAAAGGAAAAACTCAATGCATCATGGGAATCCCCGGCAGCCTACGTCTATTGCAGCATAACTAAGGGAGGATTCAGTGTCACCTGGTCCAGCCCTAACTATATGCTTTAGCAAAAAGGAAAGTTTTAAGCCTAATCTTGAAAGTAGAGATAGTGTCTGTCTCCCGAATCCAAACTGGAAGCTGGTTCCACAGAAGAGGGGCCTGAAAACTGAAGACTCTCCCTCCCATTCTACTTTTAAATACTCTAGGAACAACAAGTAGGCCTGCAGAGCGAGAGCGAAGTGCTCTAATAGGGTGATATGGTACTACAAGGTCATTAAGATAAGATGGGGCCTGATTATTTAAGACCTTGTATGTGAGGAGCAGGATTTTGAATTCAATTCTGGATTTAACAGGAAGCCAATGAAGGGAAGCCAAAACAGGAGAAATATGCTCTCTCTTTCTAGTCCCTGTCAGTACTCTTGCTGCAGCATTTTGGATTAATTGAAGGCTTTTCGGGGAGTTTTTAGGACGTCCTGATAATAATGAATTACAGTAGTCCAGCCCAGAAGTAATAAATGCATGAACTAGTTTTCCAGCTCATTCAGAGATTACCCTCCCAATACTTCCATAGCATTTGAGCTTCTTGTATTCCACTGTACCTTTCCCAGAGAATTCACTAATTTGGCGTGGCCCAGTTTACTGCTGACTGGGGATACTGGAGTAAAGTTGTGGCAGCTAATGAGAAAGTGATGGAAATTGGCAGAAAGAGTGGGGTGATAAATATGGACTGAAGTATGCACTGAGGAATAGATGGATACTTGATGAACTGTAAGTAAACAAGGTTGAGGGCCATGGCTTAAAAAGAGAAGCTGTTAAGAATGAATGCTGCCATTGGCAAACCAGGGGGATTTTTGGAGCAGTGAACTGGGACACTATAATTTCTATTATTATTTCTATTACTTCTTCACTACACTCCAGTTGGGAGTATTTATTTTGTGGTTTGAAAAGGACAGTAAGTTTGATTTTTTTTAATATAAAAAATAACTACGTTTACTGTGTGCACTGCAACTTTAAGGTCCAGAATCAAGTTTCATTTTTTATTTACACACTATCACCTAAAACCTAAATATTGTCTCAGTTGAGTTTGCTGTGAATCTAGCATTTCAATTGTTCTTTAATAACAAATAACTGTTTTTTATCTTGTGTACATTTCCCAATGTTTAAGTACATTTTTCCTCTGCATTATCTCAAGACAAAACAATACTTGCCTGTACTTGTTTGTGGTGCTGTACATTGTGGCTAATGTTTTGCTGGTAACATTTGGCTCAGTGTTGCGATTTTCTTTCAGTTTTGGAAGCAAGTTCTGCTTTTTTGGACATTTTGAAACTATAACTTAAAGGGTGGTCTCAGTCCTCCAAACTAGCTTAATTTACTGGTCCTCTAATCACACAGTTCTCAGCTTTTTGTGGAAAAGTGATTATTCACCGATCCATTAGCTCTTTCACATGGTAAACCTGAATATGTGACTGGAACAGCAAATGCTGTGATGTTTGCTAAAACGGTTCTCTGTGCACCTGCATGAGCATTCATTAAAAAATCTTGAATAATGATGAATGATTTCATTAATCGTTTAACTGCGATCTACAAAATTTCTCATCAATATAATGAGATTTTAATGAAAAACAAATAACAGTTTGAGCAGTGCTGATTACAGCTTGTATAGTATACAGCAAGTTTACTCTGCAGTCTGATTCACTCGTCCTTTGTCACTCATTTTACTTCAATCCTTGCTTTGGCATAGGAATGTTGTTCCATTCTTGTCCGTTACAGGATTTTAGAAGTTCAACAGTCCTGGATCTTCTTTGTTTTTCATTTTATGATGGGACAAATGTTTTCCATTGGTGAAAAGGTCTGAACTGCAGGTACTCCAGTTCTACTGTTCTACTCTGAAGCCATGCTGTAGTAACAGCTGCAGTATGCGATCTGACCACAGAACACTTTTCCACTTGATCTCAGTTCATTTTAAATAAGCCCATGCAGCGATGTCCATGACAGAATCATACCTGTTTTAATGCCTCTTTGTGCAAGAAACTATTATCACACAGTAAGATTCTACAAATCACTGCACATTGCCTCTGCATGAGGCAGAACAAGAGTCAAGGTAAGAAACACCGCAGACCAATCAGCAGAACATATGTGGGACTAACAGCATGGCTACCCACATTCTGACTTTGCAGGAGACCTGATGGAACCACTAACCACAGTTATTATAGCTGAATGATTAGAAGATTACATAAATTAACTATCTTGAGCTGCATTTCCCATTAAAAGTAATTGCTAGTGTAGAATAGTTCCATGTAATATAAATAGCCTAACTGAAAATATTAAATAGGGTACCTGCAGTTGCCCATCTATTTATTGCTGGGCTCAAATACCCCCGTAAGATCCTGTTAGTGGTTCCATCTGATCTTCTGCAAAGTTTACAGAATGTGTGAAGCCATGCAGTTAGTCCCACATACATTCTCTTGATTGGTCTGCAGTGTTTCTTACTTTGACACTTGTTCCGCCCTGTGCAGAAGCAACATGTATTGATTCGTAGAATGTGACTGTGTGTGTCAGTAGTTTCTCACGCAGAGAGGCAGGGGAGTTTGCACTCAGACCAGCTTCACTGATTTTATTGTGGAGGAGTGCACTCTGAGAACAATTTGGATTGCAGACACTGAGTCGCTGCCAGAGGTAATCTCCTAGTGGCATCGGCATCGTCATCAGTGTCATCCAAACAAAATACATACTATATTAGCTATTTTTTATTTTTGCCTAATTCTTTTTACAAGTTGATGGATAAAATGCCAAAGACCTGCTTTTTTGTTGTGTTTGGTGCTTATGTATTCATGCAGTATTAGATCTTATGTCAGGCTCAAACTGAACAATATTTTTGTCTGTCAGACATGCTTGCCATCTTTCACAAAGTGAATGTTGTCATTGGGAAGGAGATGCCAGGTAAATGTAAACAGATAACATCAATCAAGGTGGTGCGTACAGCATCAGAGTTATAGACCTGGGGCCCGTTCTTCGTACCTCGCTTACTACATCCAAGATCAAATGACACATCCAAGATCAAATCATCGCGCTAACTTTGAGCTCGCTAATCCGGTTCTCCGAACACACCTGTTGTTGACGATTAGTATAGCTGGATGAAGTAATCTGAGATCACTGGGTGGCTTAAAAGGGGCTACGCATCGATAGTAGAAACATTGATCGGCAACCCTGTGATTGGTCGGCGAAGATGTCGAAGGAGCGCGCGCAGTATCTCACGGCAGCAGACCAAGAACTCTTGATTGAGGGATATCAGGAGTTTCAGAGTTTAATTAAAACGCAGGGGAACACTGCAAAGGCTGCAAAAGCAAGGAGAGACGGCTGGCAGAAAGTTGCTGACAAATTAAACTCGTAAGTGATCCATGATATTACATTATATCATGTGATATTATATTATACCACATTATATTATATTACATCATATCCTCTTTCACATTAGAGCCACAACAGGACCCACTAGAACATGGGAAAAAGTAAAAGTGAAATATAAGAATATTCTACAGAATGGTAATATTTATCACTTATATTGCTTTTAGTCTATGACAAGAGACCCTGGGAATAATCTGTTTGTTTGTTTATAACAACAACCAAGAAAAGGGCAGAGCAAATAAAGACAGGTGGTGGTCCTGCACCCCTCGTCACACCCCTTTTTGTACTGTGACATTTATTGACATTGTGGGTTTTTTGTGTGTAGTTTGACATAACACTCCATCACTTTTACCTGTTCCCATGCAAGGGGTGACTGAAGCATGCACAGTAAGTCGGGAGTAAGTATATACAGTACAGTAAGTATATATATATATATATATATATATATATATATATATATATATATATATATATATATATATATAGAGAGAGAGAGAGAGAGAGAGAGAGAGGGGGGAAGAAAGAAGAAAGTAAATAATACCCTCACGGGAGAATCGATATCTCTCTATGAGCACACCGTCGCGCTGAGCTAAAGGATCCTGTCTATCCCGCAATATACGCTAAATTCTGAAAACTCTCCTTATCAATCTTGCACCTTCCTTGCTCGCGTACAGACGGACAGGACATGGCTGCGACAGACTTCCCAAATCCACCTTCGCTTTTATAGTCGTGGTCTCTCATCTTGATTGCACGTAGTAATTTACTATTACTACTCTAAAATATGAATTACATCTGAAATAATCAAATACATGAAATAGAATGATTAATAGTACATTTCCCTTTTTTTAGGAAATGACCTGTATGTATCTGTATGACATCAATAACAGAATCAAATACTGCATTATCTTTAGTTACATTGATAATATTTATTTATGGTAAAACAGTGGCGACATATCGCTCTTGCTTTCATATAACTGCAGCGGACATACCTGAGTGGCCGCGATCTAATCCTGTTTACATAAAGTAAGCCTGCTCCCGACCAGGTTTACGCTTACGGATCTGTTGCTATGACAGCAAGTCCCAGATGAGCTTCGGAGAACCGAACGATCCAAGATCACGCGAAATCGTCAAAATTCAAATCCGGCTAACTTACTTAGCGAGGTACGAAGAACGGGCCCGTGCTCAATAAAGTCACCCTCAGCTGAATTCTACTCATATAATTCAACTATAACTTACATTAATTTACTACAGTTTTGTTATGAAAACTGTAAACACCCATATCACTGACTAGTTACTGCAGTGTCCTAGTGTGTGGTGAGCACATTGTACATCTTTTTTTGTACATCTTTCAATTGTACAACTTGAGAAATTGTCTCTCCTTTTTGTCGCTTGCTTTGCATCTACAGTCTAAGAAAGATATGACTTTTATAAATGTGATTACATTTCTGAGGCTACTATTTCTGTATTTTTTGTTCATACGCAACGCATGATGTTTTTTGTAAGGTGTCCAAGATCTAGTTGTTTTCATTCATGATTGCTATTTGATTGACTGTCGTGTGTGATAGGCAGGTGGAAAGGCCCTGCAAGTGTTAGAGAAAGAAAATTCACATATATAACAAAAAATAAAAGCAATTTTAATTGATGGCCTTACTTGAAATGCAAGTGGTCTCCTTCATAATCTTACCTTCCGGCAAGAACTCACAGTTTAAACAGGGTACGGCTAGACTCAGATTTCCTCACAGGTTGATATTGTGACACTGAAGACATCGAGGTCTTCATACCTCTATCAGACTGTTTCATCAACTTCAGTCATGGAAAGTGTAATGATTCTTCAGAAGCACTGCGTTCAATGCTTCTGATCTCACCAGCTGACATGTGAACCGAAGGCACTCTGCTCACCCCGCCTGTATATACTTTGCACAAGCTGATGCTCCTGTTTCGGTGGATCTGAGGTTTTCAAGGTTGCGTTCTATCTTTCATCCTGTTTCCTTTATTTCTGTATAGCTGACTTAAAGCTTATGTCCAGTATGTACACTGGACATGAGGAGAGAGGAGAGTTTGCAATCCCAATAACATGTTTAAGAAAAACCATCATTACTACTTGAGCTTGAGTGAGCATAGGGTTTATGTGTGACCACACAAGCCAATTAAGAAAGACAGAGCAACCTTTTATTAAGTAGCTCACTTTATGCAAAGAGGAAAACTTATCAGTACTGCTCTATGATACTGCAAATTATGGTAATGATTGAATACCAAGTAAATACAGGGCCAGTATTGCTGATACCAGTACTGATCCTGATACGTGTAACTTATAAAGGCAGCTCATGTAGGGGAGAGCAGTGACACCTAATTTATGAGATGACTCATCAAAATGTGCAAATTTTAATCACAATTCTAAATCACTGCTATTTTTACTTTCCAAAATAATCAGCTATCACAACAAAACACACCTCTCAGCTTTTCATATATTTTTAAACTGGACCTTTTTTGTGACCTGCAGCGTAAATGTGCCCGTCTCTAAACAAACAGAAACAGGCAATGTGTGTTTAAATGTGAAATAGATGGGACAGTTAACAGTAAAAAGGTTGAAATGGTTTTCATATTGCATGTTTGTGGTATATTTTTTCATTTACCCAAAAAAATCCCAATTAATTTAACACAATTCAGTGGGTCACATACTGAATTTACAACAAAAGACTAAAGTAGTGTGGAGAAGCTGATTAATGCTACTTAAAAATGCAAAAAAATGTTGGAGCTTAATGACCGACAGTGCATAATATAACTGAAATGTTCAGAAATCACTGCATCCTTTTGGCAAAGAGGAGAGGGACCATTAAGCGTACTATCAAATTGCAGTTGAAGTACAAGCTTTGCAACAGCATGCAGCTGATGTGCATTACATCTGTTTTGCAGAGGCCTTGTTGTTTCAGCAAGACAATGCCACAACGCACTTTGTATGTGTTACATAACAGGTGTTGGGTGTTCCTGTAGTCACATTACATTTTTCAGTAGTGGTGGTAATGCATCTCTTTAATGTACTAGATTCAGTAATTACATTACAATTATGTTGATGTTAAGAAACAAAAAAAACCACACACATGCTTTCTTCTTCTTGTGCAGTTGCGCACAGTCAGCTGATTTCAGTTAGTGTGCGGGAGGTGGGAGATGGTGGAGTTTCTACAACTTTTCGGAAGCCAAGGTATGGAAATAACTTTTTATTGCACAAAAGAACAAAAGAGCAATGATAAAGTGTAGACTATAGGTTTATATTGTTAACTGGTTATTATGTAAGGAGGTGTTTCAGGTCATTTTATAGAGTAACGAGAAGGTAATGTAATGACTAGTGTAACAAATTACTTCCTCTAGTGGGTAATTAAAAAACATACTGCACTACTTTTAAGAAAAGTATGATTACTTTTTTTGAGTAACGACCTGAACAGTGTAACAGGATGGCTTCATAAAGATTGTTTGTAGCTGATCGAGGGTGACTAATGTTTGACAAATCATGAAAAACAAAATGTTTTATTTTTACTTACATGTTTTTAAATGACAACTTTTTTGGAGATGGGATTGCATGTGATTGCTTGAGTCTAACATTTTATTGTTTGTATAATAAAAGCAAAAGAACACAAAAATGCTTGCATTTTAATGAAAGCTCAGATTGGTCGGGTCTGTTTTTTGATGTTTAGATGTGTACTCATAAAATTCTAAAACTCATATCTAAAAATCTGTGGTCAAGGGGAAAAAACCCCCACATTTTCTTACTTTGTGATAAATACATTTTTGTGCTGCTCTAGTCTTTTCTGTCTTCACACTAAGATTTGTGGCTATCCATCTTTCTGGAAATTTTCTCCCCTCATGTTTGGATTTTCTTGTGGATTTCTATAACACAGTATGCAAATTTTCAGCAGGGTTATGTGTAATAACCTTACATTGTTGTCACTTTTCCTCAATTAATTGCTATTAGTCACTGAGTAATTAAATTCAATACCATGCCTGGTCTCCATTTATGGATGATTACAAAGACAGCAACCCTAACATAAATCACTGTGACATGCATAGAAAGAACCCCCCCCTCCACACACACACATTTTTCACTGTTTTCAAGTGCCTGACCAATTGTTTCTCTAGACAAGTTTAGCGTTGTGTGAAAGGAAATGTAAACAATGGCAAGCTCATATGCACAAAAATGTGAAATAAAGCAAATGATCCCTTTAATCAAAGTTTTCGAATTCAGACAAGCACATGCATTAGTCCAGTCAGTGTGAAACCTCCCCATCTGTTTACATTACAGCAAACAAAACAACAATGTGCATATGCTTCTGTTTATACTGAGTAGTTTTTTCACAGCAGAGACCTCAGTGTGGATCTATTTGTAGATGGTCCTCAATGACTTCACTGAAAAGATGACCTGATACTGTCCACTTGGCCTCCTTACTGACTCCCAAGGCTCCAATTAAAACCTTATGATTGGGCTTAAGTGTGTCAAACTAGCAGCATACAGCAGCTCTTTAATGTCAGGTGACTTGTTGAAAGCTATGTGCAGGATGGGAGGCATGCAGTGGGCTCTATGTCATGCTTTTATGCTGAAACAGTAATGTTTCTCATCAGTTATTACAATTATTATTATTGCAAGCTCATTCTTCTTCTTCTTGTTCTTAGACGCTTCATAAATCTTTCATCCTGTAGGCTCCACCTACTCCTTGCTGCTGTGGCAGAATCCATCCATCAGTGCAGTTGCTCTAAAAGATTAAACTGCTGAGAGAAAATAAACTTTAACACAAATAAGCTTTCCTTTTTGTGTATTTCCTATGCAAAGATAAACTATTTGAAGCCTGTACAACTAGAAAACCTCTGTACATTATTTTTGATTGTATTAAAAGTCTTAAAGATTTGGACTTTAAGGAGGATGAGTGACTGAAATATCATTTTGCATGTTTGGAGTGGAAAATCATCTAATATTGCAGTAAAAGGCATGACTAGCCATCTACATAATTTTCTGTGGTTCTTATACCACCACAGGGGATCAGAGATTTAATATCTAATGTTGTGAGTTCAGCTTTTTCTTGGTTGAGTGCCCATTGTTCAGCAGACGGTTTGTATTTCACCCTTCAGTTAATTACTTTCCCTGGGCAGAAGAGCCAACACAGTGCACCCAAAACATGAATTTTATTCTGAACCCCCCCCCCCCCCAAAACAAAATATGCATCAAATCAAGGCATCGTTGTCTCTTTTCATAAATATACCCACTATAACTTAGTGAGTCTTTAATAAAGCAGAACTCAACAAAGCGAAAAGAGGATGTTTGCTCATGACCTTGAAGCACAACTGAATGGGAGGCTCCAAAAAGCTTAAATGTTCTCTGAATAAAGCTTTTGGCAAGAAGTGACAGTTTGAAAAGCCATCATGGGAAAATGAATAGGCCCTTATCAATAGCAGCAAGAACCAAAAACTGCTTCGGGTTACACCCACCAGCTATAAAAGGACATGAAAGAAAAATTATCTCTCAAGTTTGCAGGAGATGTAGTGGAAAATGTCTCAGTGATGAATAAGAGAGCAACAGACTCTGTTACTAAGCTTTGCCTTGAGAGCACTTTACAAAGTGGGCGAACAAGATCTGTGGCTAGCAACAGGGTATTAACTATGTGAATAATTATAAAAAATAATCACTGGCTTCCTCAGTTTTTTGTTAGGTGCTTAAAATTTATATAGGCATGTTTGTCATGCCCGCCATTGCAGTGATGCCAACATTTAATAATAATCAGTGTATCTGATGCTCCCAAGATCCCCCAAACAGTCTGTGATCTGCCATGAAGTATATCAATCCAGCGCCTACCAATGTTTCCTTTAGCACTTTATTGCCAGACGGGCTTCAGTTGTGAGCCACCTTGGCAGAGAAATTCCCCATCGGTTAATATTTTATTGTATTAATAAATCTCATTTCGACCAAACTGTCACACGAGTTTTAAAGCTGAATACACTAATTAACCTTGACAAAGCTGGGTCGAAAACTCTCACCAGGCAGAGTGGTGCAGAGTCCAGCAGACCACCAGATTTTAAAACATGTTTGTAATTTAGCTTATATTGAAATAATTTTCATCTTTAATTAAAAGTGCAGCAAAATGAGATTCCAAAGATTGTCTTTGTGACATGACTGCAAAGGTTTCTATACTACAAAACCCTGTAACTAAATGAACAGGCGCCAGGGAACAAAACCTACATTCACTAAGTATACAGAACCACCAGATGCAATAAATCTTTGCATCCAGAGGTCATGGATCAGCAGGACAAGAACAGCAAACCTATAAGGAACTGTCCTGGGGGCAGTGACGGAAATTAATTGGGAACCTTTTAGAAAGACCAAGGCTGGTTCAGTGAGACTCAGACGGAGGAAAAGTTGGGAAGAAGTGGTGCTTATATGATTATTTATAGAAACCTGTTGTATTCCTATCATCTTCGAGCCTCAGTCGGTGGCTTGTTGAATACTCGACCTGTATAGTCTCCAAATGCAGCATGTACTGAGTATAACCTTGCATTATACAAACTTGCTATTCCAAGGATGATGCACTCGGTAGCACAAGCAATTTGAAGGCAGCAGCCACTGATATATGCAGCACATACTGCATTACATTTTTTTGCAAGAGAGCTAAGTCTTTCCTATCGGGGCCACTGCAGCAAGGAAACAATACAGTGCAGAACAATGGAATACAATGCAGTACAAACTATTTCATTAATCTCAAGGGCAATTTGTTTGTAGCAGTTTGTTATAGACCAAATGCAGCAGTATATCACAAGATTCAGTAATATGCAAATAACAAAGATAAATGGGAAAAAAATGAAATATGAAATCATCTCTGTAACAATATGTATGTAACTATTGGCAGACTTGGCAGATGCAATGTAACCTATTAACAAATCAAATCAAATACAATCAAAGGAGATAAAATCCAAAGCTAAATGGCAATCAAGCTGTAAAAGGAATAAATTATTTAAATAATCATTTACAAGCAGGTAAAACGTAACAAAACCCTCATAGCCACAGCAACAATTTGCAAGGACATTCTTTGATACTGTCTAAATGTTATTGGGTTGAGCTCTAAGCCTGTCCTGTAAGTGGTCAAACATATCATTTGGGAAGCCTGTGAGAAACGTCATGGTGGGTGGTTTCATGTGACAGTGGACTTTATTAATCAATTATCCGTGGAACCCCCTGGGCTGTCTGCACTCATTTACAGTGTGTTTTATCATCAGAGAGCTGGCTGGGCCCACCGGTTACCGGGCAGCCTGCCAGATACTACAACTGCCTTAGTCTGGCTAGTTTGGCAGGACTCAAAGACAAACACTCCATGTGTTTCAGGAACCATTAGTATCAGCTCTTCCCAAGTACATCCAGACAGTTTACAATATAACAGGCCACTATATGCACATCACACCACAGACATAACTAAGTTTCATACTGAAGCACCATCAGGAATCCCATCGGTGTGCCTGCAGGGAAAATAGGTCATGTGTGCGAAGGAAGAATAAAAAAACTAGCGGCTTCAAGGAAGAGGTACCACACTTTTTTGAGACCTTTTTTCCGACTGAAAAAGCTGGAGTGTGGACTCCAGCTTGTTGGTCTGGTAACTCAAACACTCGTCCACACTGTTCTTATCCATAAAGTGCTTTACAAACCCAAACATTACGGCTAACAGCTGGATTTTCCTGTTTGAGTGCAGCTAGCCAAACAGCGATCAGCTACTTACTGCTAAAGAGACAGACAATAAAAGTGGACAGTATAGCCTCAGTTTCTTAACATAAAACTCATTGTTGCATCCAGGGGCAGAACAAATGTGATCCCTTTAAACTGATTTTTAGTTTTATTGTGGTTATTTTCCTCTGAGTTATCAATTCTGTCATTAGTTAGCTAACATAAACTAATGTAATAACTAATGACATGCTCTGTTTTTAATCAGACTGCAATAGTGTTGTTAGCAACAGAGTCACAAAGTCCACTGCAAGTGAGAAAGAGAATAATAACAGACTAAAAGGAAGAACTGCTGTTAGAGCTGCTACTGGCACAGGGTGGACTGGAAATAAGGGGTAACCCATTTTTACTCTCAGTTGCTTGAATAAAAACACAATAAAACATTTTAACTCACAGATTAATACATGTTGACATGTTTATGCTCTATACCAGATGGGGACCCTATTAAGTGAATGCATCAAAATCAACCCGCATCCTATTACTCTCTCATTCATGCTTGCTTTAATAGGCAAATAAGACATACTTTATTTTTGAAGATAAAGCCATATGGTTTTATTACATTAAGGGATAAATCTGTGTTTGAGCAGTGCTAAACTTTTTTCCAATCCTGTCTGTTTTCTCTTTGCACTATAACTTAAGGAGCCCTTGGCAAAACACTTGGCTGAGATGCGTGGAGAGGTACTAAAAAAGTAATAAAGAAAAAGATTGAATGCATAGCTTTAGTTGGTGAATGGATACCACCACAGCTCAGTAATAATGTGGTAATTATGGGGTGGTAACAAGAAGATAATATTGTGGAAATAGGAAGGTATTACCACCTAATTACCAAAGTATTATCCAAGTGACTGTCTTTTATGAACAGTTTGTGTAACAAACATGCCCATGAGGCAAAACCAATTAGTAATTGTATAATAATATTTTGGTACTAATATGGTAACCTGCTGGAAGTAAAATGGCAACATTTTGCATTAGAATTTTACTGATTTGTGGTAGTGACCACAACAGGCATTTTAACAATCATGTAAAATGATTAACACCCATCATCTCATATTTCAAGACTTACCCTAAAATAGGTATATTCATCATACTGTGAATTATGGGGTACGTGGGATAAAAAGAGGGCACTATTTCTCAAGGAGTGCTCAGTTTTTATTAATAACTTCTTTATTTTTGTCTTACTCAATTTATTAGTGAATTCAGAAATATGTTTTAACTTTACAATGTGAAATGCAATCATTTTAATCACTTGTAAGTAACAAACCGTCCTAAAACATCATCTCAGACAGTTATTTTGTCAAATCTGACTTACAATCAGAATAATTAGATGAGACTCCTTGACTCATAGGCAGATATTTGTTTTACATTATTACTCACAGCTTCTAGAACAATGTAATAATACTCAGTTATAATCACTGTTGATATAAGATCAAAGAACAAAGAACAAACTCACCCCATCTTCAGTCTAGCCTTGAGACTATTCAGTTAAATAATCAGACATTATGCCCTGAGACTCAGGTTTAATGAAGTCCATCATCATAATGTCAGAGACAGATTGTGTCCCAACTCTACCCGGATGTGAGATATTAAAGGTCCTTGGAAGTAGTTCCCAGGACCTCAAGTAATGAAAAAACTCTTCTGCTATCTGACACTCATAGTCTGAAATTCAGTATTAATAACAGCATGAAAAAAGCAATGCTTTTTAAGATGTACTTTTTGGTCTTTGTGCTTTTGATACTGAGAGCCAAGAAGAGATAAAAAGAGAAGAATCAAACTTGGGCTGTAGTGTAACCACTTGTGTTCATGCACTATGAACATAAGATGCATTGGAAAATACTTTCTACACACTGATCAACATTTTACAGCTTGGAAAGAATAGATAATAATAATTTATTGTAAAAATTGATCTTTCTATGCTGGTCATTTTATAGTTTAAACACTGAAAAACACTCAGAATAGAGATGTTCCAAAAGTGTTGAAGTCTCCATTATAGCTTAGTTTAGAGTTATAATAGAGGTAGATTTGCCAATCAGAAGTCTGAATCACTTTTTAAACACTTGGTAAATGATTCCAGCTGAAAGAGGCCGAAGGTTTTATCAGCTATAATTAACATCTCATGTTAGCTTTTTTCTTTTACAATAAATGTCTATACATTGGTGGCGCTCTAAGAGCTTCACCACAAAATGTATGTAGCATAAATCTCCTCTAGGCTGAGGGTTATGCAGGCAATAAGCTTTTTAGACTGAGAGCTCACAGTCAACATTTTCATTTGAATGTGGGTTTTGAACTAGTAACAAAAAATGACACCAGCCCTAAAACTACATTAAATAGCTCTATATGCACCCATAACATCCCCTGAACAGCTAATGACAAATCATTGCTTAACATATACATACATGAGACATTACTAATGTCCGTCTTCTTTAACCCACAAGAGCCCAGACCCATTTTTACTGTCAGGAAAACTATGGGTGAGTCAGTTTTGAAACTTTAACAGAAACTTTCCTCAGTGTGTAAAGGGGCAGTGACACCTGCGTTATTGTTATTTCTTATGGGTTAAACTGCTTATCGTGTTAGGAGCCGGGTTATGGTTGTGTGGTGTTTTGTCTGTGTGTGTTTTTGTGTCTCCTTTTTTGGCATAGGTAGGCGGGGCAGCAATTCACTGAACCTGGCACACCTGTTACTCATCAGACTTTATTTAGGAGCTGCCTGACAGAGGTCTAGTGTCAGAGTATTGTCCTTTCTGGAGTGCCTGTAAACCTGCCCGCCTGCCTACTGGAGCCTGCGGAGACTGTACAGGGTTTTGTTTCCGCCCCAGGATTTCGCCTCTCTGTTTCTTTGGGTCGCCTCGTCTGGTTCGTTTCCTTCTGGAGGTTTTGGCAAACAGTACCAAATCGAGTGCACTACCAGTGTGTGTTTCTTCACCTGCACGTCCTGGCTCCGCGTTTCCATTCACATTCTGTTGTAAATACACACTGTCCCTGAAAATTCGCCCTTCACTCTAAATAAATTTCCTTCATTGCAACTCTGTGCCTCCATGCGTTCTGCTCTCTCACCCGCATTTCCCATAACACATCCAAGTCAAACATCTAGAATTTTTGACCATTCTGCTTCAGAAAGATTTTTTTGCAAAAAAACAAAAACAAAAAACGCACTGCAGGTATATTTAGATGTAAAAAATTTATTGAACAATGCACCTCCAAAATTATTAACATTGTTTTGTTTTGTTTTTACTCAAAACAGCTTTTGTGGTAAAAGTGATTTACAAAAATTGCCAATACAAACTTATACCATTCAGCCACAACAGTGTCTAATTTTGTGCTCCCCTCTTGCTAAAACAGCTCTGAGCAGTCGATGAATGAACGCCACGAGACCTTCTGGGTTGTCAGGCATGAAGACATTAACAGTTGTTTTGGTTTTTTGTTTTACTTTAAACTGGCACATCCCAAATCACAGATCTCATGTGAGTAAAATCAAGGGAATTTAATGACCAAATCAAAACCATCAAATTTTTGTTATATTAGTCAACTTTCCTGAACATTGCAGTTGATATTGCAGCATAGTTTGCTGAAAGAGCCCATTGTCATTTCAGAATACCCTGCCATGAAATATACATGGTGTGCAACAATATTTATGTGATACATCTTAATGTGTCACACGAACTCCCAAACCAAAGGTTTCCCAGCAGAACATTTCCCATAGTATTACACTGCCTTGGTCTGCCTAACTACTTCCAATAGTGCATCCTGCTGCCATCTCTTCCTCTTGTAAATAATGCACACACACTCAGCTGTCAACATAATGGAAAAGAAAATGTGTTCTTCAGCCTTCAACCCTCCTTCAAGGAATCATCGTGCATCAGTGAGTCTTGGGTGCTCATGACCCTGTTGCTGGTTTACTTGTTTTCCTTCTTTAGCTCGCTTTTGGGAAAAATTCACAACAATCACTATTTTGGAAATGCTAGTAGTCCAGTTGTCCAGCCATTAGAAGCTGACCAAGAAAAATGGGCACACTTACCATTTCTTCTTGTTTGTAAGTTATTTCTAGGTTGGACTTCAAAAAATGTTGATTGTTGCTGCCCAATAATTCCTACACACTGACAGATTGGTAATGAGACAATGTTTTTCACCTCACCTGTCATTGCTGTCATTGTTGTAGCCAACAGGTGTTTGTTGTATGCAGTAGCAAAAATGGCTCCACACCATATACAGCTTAAACATTTACTGACAACACAGCTTTGATGCATTCAGAAACTCTACTGTAATCTTTGCATTTCAAGAAGGGAGAAATTTTAAATTTCTTAGCAAAAAAAAAAACAAACCCCAAAAAAGATGCTGACAAATGCATGGAAAACAAAATTCTTTCCATTTAACTTATACGAGTTGCTTGCAGTGGAGTGCTTTGGAGACACTTTGGAGTACTTTCACATTGTCAGATGTGATACTGATTCTTGAACTGCAAAACTCTGCAGAATGACTCTTGAGAAAATAAATATATCAGCTACTGTGAAGATTATGAGCCAAGCTGATTTGTGTCCAAACTTTTGCAGACAGCATGCTTATGAACAATAAAATAAACTCGTAGTTATCTGAATCTTCTACTAACATTTTAGGATGTTACCTCTTTCCTCTAAATACACATTTAAAAATCTCTGATAACAAAACACAGCATGAATATATTTTTTTGAGGTATACAAGTGCTAACTATTTAACATTGCCAGATGCTGCATTTCATCAAACTCCTTTATATTAGACTGCACATTCACAGCCATTACTGAATGGGCTGTACAGTGATTTCCAACTTGCAGTTACAGTATTTCTTTCTAAAGTCTATCTCCCTGAAAAAAATCCAAACACCCCCAGCATGCTAGCAATGGTAAATGTACAATTAACTTTTTATTAAACAATTTAATTGTGAATGCTACTCCTCTTTATCCAATTTAACACTTTGACTTCTTCGCACTCGTTTGATTTTTTTCTTGTAACTGCTGTGACCGCTACTATTGCTGGTTTGAAGACTTCAACTCTATAGTTTTCTATAGAGTTTGCCACTCTGTAGTGGTAGTTATTACCACTTCCATCTAAGTTTGCACCTCTGTGGTTTCTCAGGTACTTTTATTGCATTACATTTTCTTGTGTTCTTGTGTAATTTTACAACTTTGTTTTATTTGTGCAAGTGCTGCAAAAGCAATCCCCTTGCACAGATTATTAAAGTCATCTCATTCTGAAGGGCTTCAAAAAGCTTGGTGTTCTTCAATTTCACTTCACTTTGTAACTGCTGTCAGTAACAATCAGTACAGACCTATCATCGCCCTTCCCCTGCACTCCTGAACACGCTATTGTTATGACATTTTAAGAGAATGAGATATTGCACAAAATGATCCTTATAATTCCTCTTTTATTACAGTCTGACAGTGCTTTCTCCAGAACTCTGATAAGAGCATCCTTTAAACGTGCTTTCTAAGAAAGGGTCATGAGTGTTTCTTTTCTCCGTAAAAAATACAGACTCCCAGCTTCTGCAGATTTACTGTCATCTCTGATTGTTGCTCACATTTTCCAGAGACAGTCTGAGGCCTTGTCCAGAGACAGCCCTTTGTTACTGATCTATCATCTGTACTAGGCAGGCCAGAGTTAATGCTGGAGCCACGTTGAATCCACCTGGACTGGCAGACCGCCGCTTTTTAAGGCTCAGTAACTCACCTCGTTCATTTTCACTGATCTCCTGGATGGGGACCTTAGGGTTTTATGATTATATAACCAATTGTCAGCCATCACGGTGAGCCACTAGTGAGACTACAACAGGTTTATTGTCTGAAGAAGGGGCTTTTGTGATATCGATAGTAGGTTCACATGAGAGCCCCAGTTGGGGGACTGTGGCAGCTGGTTGACCCAATGAGGCTACCATAAATAGGAAGTTGTTAGTACGGCGGGGACCAGTTCCTGCTACTCCCCTCATGGCCTTGGTGGGGACCTTGGAGGAACTCTTTAAGCTGGAGCCTCGTCGAGGAGCTTCACACTGCAGCAGGGCTTGGAAGCACCTGTAAAACTGAGGCAAGCATACAGCACAAACATATGGTCAAGCTTCTTTTAAACTACACAGTTATATGCAAGAGACCACAGAGGACAAAACTTTATGAACTAAACACTTAGTTCTAATGTTTCTAGGCTGCATTTTATACCTTTTTCTAATATTGCTTTAAGGACAATACCAGCTTGATGCATTTTTGAGCAAGGTTACTGCTTCTTCAAGAAGGAAGTTTATAGTGACACATAATCTTTATTTTCTTACTCTCACTCTTCTCTCTGGTAAATTGTGATGGAAAACAGGGTTATTGTTTTCACTTGCCTGCTTATGTAAATGCACCAAATGCAGTTGCTAAGTCAAATAACCAGCTGATGACACTTAATCATCACTGTATTTTCAATGTAATAACTGATTTGCTGTGAAAAATGACTTTGTTGCCAATCAAATGCTCTCCAGATGGCTTTGCATGATGGATCAGAATCTGATGGTATTTTAATTCTGTCAACTTTGACAAGATCCCCAACAAAGCCTCCACTGTGTTTTTCAGATGGCTGTAGACTGTCACTGCTGGATCTCTCTCCTGACCTCTACATATGGGTGTTGATTTAAATTAACAATTTCAAATTTGGATTCATCTCTCCATAAGACCTGTTGCCACTGATTCTCACACAAGTTATTGTGTGATTTGGCATACCTCATCCTTCCTTAGGAATGGCTTGACAGCTACTCCTCCACCTGAGACCATTTTCTTTTTTTAGGGCTACCATTTCTTCTTTCACCCCACTTGTTCAATCTCCTCTAATATATAACACTATATTAGATTTATTATATTCTGGCTTTGAAAATTACCTTGTTAGTGCAAGAACACTATTTTATTCCTGTGAAACTCTATCATCTTTAGCATTTTTCATAGATTAAAAGTTAAATTACTTCTCTAGAAAGCCAGGAGAACTATTACTTGAGCTCTTGGCTTCCAGTCTGGTTGATTGGAAGCAAATTATGAAGAAATAAAAGGGGTGTGTTGTATTTTAAAAGAAATGTTTCAAATTAAATGGGAGTTCAGTGCTTACTGTTCACACACACACAAAAATGCAGGGGTGAGAAAATGGGTTTATTTTGTATATGTATTCTCATACGTGGTTATTCCAAATGTTCCCAATTAGGTTCTCATTGTGTGTTGTGCAGTGCCACAAATAATTTAGCACTTTTAACAACATGAAAGTTGTGCCAGTTAAAACAGAAAGTGCACTCCATGCTGAAGTCAAACCTGCTAAATGGCAAATCCAAAAGGTTTAATCATTTCATTAAAAGTTTGTACAGCAGGGGAAGCAAAAGGTGCTAAAAGACAAAAACAAGAAGAAAAAGAAACCTTTTTTTCAGCACAAGGCTTCGTTCAAGTAGCCTTTTAAAACCATGGATTTCTTCCTGAAGGCTATGCCCTCTTTTTCAGATTTACACACACACACACACACACACACACACACACACACACACACACACACACACACACACACACACACACACACACACACACACACACACACACACACACACACACATAATCACATTGTTAAGTTTATTCTGCTTTTACCACTTACATTTGTGTTTGTGGTCTAGCCTCCGTTCACCAGCCAGCTTCCCCAGCCTTTGGGGTTTACCCTAAAATGTCTTGTATTTCAGAAGGTGTTGGCTGTTTGATGTTATGAGGAAAATGTGAATGTGAAACAAATAAAATGAATTAGATTTTTTTGTTTGTGTTTTAGGGAAAATAAAATTCTATCATGCTGATCTGAATAATTGACTTTTTGCATTAACCGTATTTGATGTGGGAATAATGTCCCATTAGTTTTGGAGCAGCACTGGCATCCACAATCATTATGTCCATTGTTCTTAATGCTGCAGAGTCAGCTTTGGATAAACATAACAACCCTCTGGAGAAGAGAAATTGAGGACCTGTGGTGTCGCTCGGTCTCTGTATAACAAAATAGGCTGTAAAGGAAGAGGACGCTGACTCTGTAACTCTGAACTTGCACTGTATTAAATTAATGAAGCAGGAAACAAAGATAGGGTTCATGCTGCGTTCACTGGGCTATTGGTGAGCTACTGCACTTTAGTCCCAGAAAAAGGCTGACTCGAGGCTGAGACCTGCCCTGCAGATCTACAAACAGAGGTGATCCCCTACTGTGTGCTGCTACAGAAAAACAAGGACTTTAGGCATAGTAGAACATATCCAAGCCCTCCTTGTACCAGGAAAATTACAGTCCCACTGCTGGAGAAATGGTGACTGGTCTTTAGCATTAGGAAGGGGTACAATTATGTACTCATCATGTAGGTGCAAGGCTATTAAAGAAACAAAACAATCATTGGGGAAATGCTGCAAAAACCCCCAACAAACTCTGACATGGTGACGACAGGGTTGTGTCCACCCGGTGGACCCTAAATAACATAAATTTATCACTTTAACTACCAGTTTTTTGGGCCTGCTTTAATCAGCAGTTTCTTCTATTTTGGGACAGAGATGTGTTCGATGTGAACTGTGACAAAATGAAAATGTCTCTGAAGTGGTGGGAGGCAAAGAGCTCAGCACCTTTGCCTCTTAATTTTGCAGCTCCTGCAATACCCTGTTATTACCAGCTCCATTACTGCAACTTCACCGGAAAAGCAGTTCAGATGTTCAGCACCTTGTTTGTGAAGGCTATAAGCATCATTGTTCTTATTACACGAACCTAATATCCTTTGGAATTAAATCCATATTTGATGATGTATATCATATATTCACTGTCAAACACTCTGCCCCCGAGTAGGAGACAGTAGGAGACAGCGCATTTATATCTTTAGTTTGAGAGGTAATGGAGTGTTACCTTTCTATGTGAGTGTGAGAGATCCAGACTTGCACTATTACAAACTGGAATTAACATGCTTATTTTTTTTCATCTGCTGTTATGGTGGATGTTTTAGACATGTACTTCTATTCCTTCTTCTGCATAATGCCAGGAGAAGCCAGTCAGAAGACTTAAAGACTTGATTTAGAGAGGGGAAGACCTTGAAGAAGAACTAAAACAGCTTGATTCAGACTGTGGATGAATTGTAGGACTGCACCAAGGTCTAATATGAGATAAATAAGGTTTATTTTGAACTCTAAATCATTTATATAGTAAAGTCACTTTAAAGGTTGTAACATGGGAAAAATGATACATAAGACATAAGTGAAATATTTTTGCACTGTGTTGTTCAGTCTAATTAATTAACAGATAGTCCTCAATTAGGACATTTTGAAGGACCCCTCAGTTCTTCATTCATTTCCCAGTAACTACTCAGAGTGGGAAATAATACGAAAAGTACTGTTCAACGTAATCATGGATTTTGCTCTGTTAGGTTCTGCACTATAGCGTCACTGCTCTTCACAGGTAAATGGGATGATTACAGGGCTTCACCTGAGCTCACGGTTTGGAATTATCACCAGTACGTTCCAGTGCTTCTCAGCATATTAGCTTAATGGACAATGACAGACATGCACTGTGCAAAAAGCTGGATGCATGATTGAAGTTGCAGAAGAGCTTTACAATATAAAAAGCAATCATAACTGCATTTCTTTGTAATCAAAATTAAGACATAAAGCTTTTATTAAATCAGCTGGTCTGTAAACATCACTTGGTGGATCCAATCAAATAAGCAGGAAATAAATCAGCTATAACTTAAATGGATAAAAGCATTTTAATCTTACAGTTGATCATGGCCTCTTCATCAACAGTAACATCATGCAGTAAATTGTATTATTTGCAAGATCAATACAAAAATGAATAAAGATAAATTTAGGTTAAGTACTTTTGGACCAAATTCTGTAAGACTGGCTTTAAACTAACAAACAGCAAACTGCCTTACCGTAAACAGAACTCCTCTAACTGATAACATTATCTCTCTGAACCATTACAGATCTACACTTCCACAAATACTGTATTCTCAGCGGCACCAAGAGTCAGAATACATCACAGTTTGTGAAAAGAAAGGACAGGCTGTCTCCAAGGTACAGAGGGAAAGCATTGAAATGTATACACCTTCTGTCAGGATATAATAAATAGTGAATGGACCCCTGGATACATTTTTAAATCCAAGAAACAGAACTGGAAGTCTCGAGATTGTGATTTCATGCAGATTTAGGTGTTTTATATCAACCTCTTAACAAAAAAATAAATAAATAAAAATAAAGAGTTCCTGTGTTATCCAGCGTAAACCTGGGTATTTCTTGCACATTGACAGATAGAAAGATCCTGAATAATTAAAGGCCTCAGCAGCAAGTTAAAAATGTAACAATGCATTCAAGGTATACGGGTTTATTTTCAATTCTACGCATTTTTATCCACATCTGTAACATATTCTCAACACGAAGCCTGGCATTAAACTCCAATTTAGTCCTCCTCCTGAGTTCGTGTTAATGACTCTGAAGATGCCACTCTTGAGTAAACGTAGTATACTTAGTATACTTTCTGAGTTTCATGTATACTTATAGTCTACTACATTTTCTCATGGGTGCAAAATACAGTGAAACTTTTTCTCAGCATGTGCTTAGATTTAAGGCATCACAACAGTGAAATCACACATGTGGCATGTGGAATGAGACAAACACAGATAATTAGTTCAAAAGGCATTTATTGATTTAATTAGATTCACGACAGTAGCATGTTATGTGACCCAGACATGTGTTAGTGTAATTGCTGAAAAGCACTTCCAAATTGAAAGCATGTGTACAGAATATCACAGATTGTATCTTGATCATTTTTTAACTACTGATTATTAGAGACCGAATAAAGGCTTCTAGTAAGTGTTATTTGTGGCGCCAAAGCCCAATGGTTTATTCCACTACACCTCTATTGCTGCTTAAAATGAAGAAAAAAATAAACCACAATGGGAATTATGGAATTCTGCACTGGGTTCCATAATTCTCCATTACAATTAGCGCAGGCACCACACGCTGTTTACTTATTTGTTTTGAAATTGATTTTAAATATTCTGCCCTTTGGTTGTTGGTACTTTCAAATAAGGGCGGGACAATATATTAATATCACGTGACTTTCTCTTGTGAGACAGTCATTCTTATATGGATGCTCTAAAAAGATTCCCCTCACTAATCTGATTACTTTATGTCTCCTTATATATTTGCTTTTTCAAATGAGACGACAGCGAATTAATGTTTACAACTATTTTACAGAATAGAAGAAGAAATTCAGACACAGGGGAAACGGTGAAAGAATGAGTGAAAGCTTACTCAAGGGCAGCTAAGATGAAGTGCCACAATAGTGTAACTGAATCATACACAGACACAACTACCAATCAAAGTTTGGACACACCTTCTCATTCCTTTATTTTCATGACTATTTTTACATTGTAGATTCTCACTGAAGGCATCAAAATTATGAATGAACACATATGTAGTAAACAAAAAAAGTGTGAAATAAATCCAAATATGTTTTATATTTTAGATTCTTCAAAATAGCCACCCTTTGCTTTGATGACTGCATTGCACACTCTTGGCATTCTCTCAACGACCTTCATGAGGTTGTCACTTGAAACGGTTTTCCAACAGTCTTGAAGGAGTTCCCAGAGATGCTGAGCGCTTGTTGGCCCTTTTGCCTTCACTCTGTGGTCCAGCTCATCCCAAACCATCTTGATTTGGTTTAGATCAGGTGACTGTGAGCCAGTTTTGTCGTAGCGCTTGATGGTTTTTGCAACTGCACATTACTATTGACTGACTGACCTTCAGTTCTTAAAGTACTATTGTTTCTCTTTACTTAGCTGATTGGTTCTTGCCATAATATGAATTCTAACAGTTGTCAAATAGTGCTGTCAGCTGTGTACCAACCTGACTTCTGCACAACACAACTGATGATCCCAAACCCATTAAGAAGGCAAGAAACTCCACAAATGAACCCCGATAAGGCACACCTGTGAAGTGAAAACCATCTCAGGTGACTGCATCATGAAGCCCACTGATAGAAGGCCAAGGGTTTGTCAACAAAGCAAAGGGTGGCTACTTTGAGGAATCTAAAATATAAGACATATTTAGAGTTATTTATCATTTTTTCTTAGCTACATAATTCCACATATCTTGCTTCATCTCTTTGATGCTTTCAGTTTGTATCTACAATGTAGAAAGTAGTAAAAGTAAAGAAAAACCATTAAATATGTAGTGGTGTGTCCAAACTATAGACTGTATATATGTAAGTGTGTGTGTGTGTGTGTGTGTGTGTGTGTGTGTGTGTGTGTGTGTGTGTGTGTGTGTGTGTGTGTGTGTGATATATATAAAACCACACATATAAAATTAAAAAGTAGCTATTTTGTGTGGATAATAGAATAATATTAATATAAGAGAATAAAAACTTTATTTCAAATTAAATTCTAATTCTAATGAATGGACTCAACTTGAACATCTGTTTTGCAGAATACAAGCAGAGGAAAACAAAGTAAATGTAAAAAAATATCTGTTTCCTGTTACTTACATTGTAGGTGTAGATGAGTGACTGTCTCCACTCACAGTCATGGGTTAAAGTGGGATTCAGCAGGTGTTGCAACCCTGAGACTGGTTGTAGTGGTGGAGCTTTGGGAGAAGAGTCACTCTGAAAAATGTCACAATAATTTCTGTTGCTCTAGATTTAGTTAAATGGTGGCCAGGTTAACATCCATGATAACTGTTAAAAACCTCAGTGTTGAAACTGGAGCTGGCCTCTCTTCAGTGATGTTAACATTCACTCGTGTCGATGTATTCAGCTGCTGAGTGCCGGCCTGTCAACAGAGGTGCTATGCAAAGTTATGTGTAAGGCTGCAGTCACACTAGAGAAAAGAGTTGGGGGAGACTGCTGTGCTACCGAAAGTTGGCACTTACATGCCATCTGTTTGCAATAACATCACAATTAACTGTGATTAATCTCAAATCTGTTGCAAATCCGTACCTTAGAGCGGGACTCGCCACCTGTGCAGAATTCACACATCAAGCACGATACCCTCAGCCATAGACTGGTCCACATCTGAATGATTTATAAGCAACCAAAGTAGTTTATTTCATTAATAACCTGCATTCTTTAAGAGCATTGCAAATTTGCAGCTCAAAAATGAGAATGCCAGTAATGCACTAACAAAATAACACAGTGAAAGTGCAGGTTTAATGCTGTGTATCTCTCTGACAAGAGCATGGCAGTTTAGATAAAGATTCTGAAGGATGCTGAAGAAGAATCAATATGTTTATGATACAAGGGTGAACTTTTCTCTTAAGATTTACTGAGGAGTGTGTGTGGTTCTTACAACTGAGCAAAGAATGAAGGAGTGGATTTATCCAGAGTTGCTTTATTAAAAACTAATATTTCATGCAACCCTGAAAGCTTCATTTTGTAGCAGCTGACACTTGTGATGTGCAGAAGAAAACAAAACATTATATACTGTCAGACATTTGTGTGGTTCAGTATTTGATGGAGCAGATCTTTTGCGCCGATCAGCGCAGACTGACTCTGATTAGAACATGTTGGCAGTCTGTCTGTATTTATAAACTAGATGGTGAATGTACTCCGTCTGTAAACCTCCGCCAATCTGACTGAGATTGAGATTGGACCGAGACAAGTTGCTTCCCACCAATCACATTGTGACAAAAGTGGTCACCGAGGCTGAGGGTGCTGCATGCTCGTTGGTTGCCGTGACTACTTGCAATCTACCCCAGACAGGAAAAATCTGAATGACTCACCAACTACTGGCTTTTCTTCACCAGATGGAAATTGCCATCCTATTTATACTCTAGTGTGACTGAAGCCTAAGCTGGAGGAGGCACTGTTGACGGCACTGTTATATCAATAGGCTACCACTGCATGTGAATATCTAATCTGACAGTAATTTTTAATATTGATTAATATTGTTACTTTGTGGAACTATCATGATAGCATTATACTGTGTGTTACTCAATGATTTCCACCACTATTTCCAACCAAATGTCTACTTTAGTTTGGAGAAACATCTCTAACTGCAGCACGTAGACGGCTGTTTTTCTTAAATATCACAGTTTTGAGTTTTGTGGGTTTCTTTTGGTTTGGAGACCAGATTCTATTCCTAAATTTGGTTTATAGTGTTTTGTGTTTCCATGTGTTCGTGATTTTTATTATTATATTTTATTAATATCTGACCCCTGTTATTGGTTTCCGATTTTATTATTTTTGTCTTTTATCTTTGGTTAGTTATTGGTGAACATAGGTTTATAAGTTCTGCTTTGTATTTCCTTCCTTTTCCCTCAGGCTCGTCTTTGTGTTAGTCTCAGTGATTGTCTTTCTGTGTCAAGTTCATATGTTTGAGTCCTTGTCTCTGCTTTAGTGTTTCCTGTTTTATTTTGCTAATCCTTGTCCCGTGTGTTTAGTGTTCAGTTTTAATTTTCCCAGTCTTGTTTTCCCCCAGTGAGTTTTCCTGGTTTGTCTAATCTCCCTGATTACTGGGTGTGCGTTTATAGTCCTTGTCTCATTGTAGCCTTTGGTTATGTCATCCTATTCAGTGGGAGTTCAGAATTCAGGGTCATGTAGCCTTCAAATTGTTCCAGCAAGCGCTTAGTGGGCAGTTGGAATGTGTGCTGAAAACATACAGAGTTGTTAACTTTGAGAACTATTGTGAGGCTCCACCATTCCTGTAAAAAATGGTCCAATGAAGTGAACGGAGATGACACGACTCTTTCATTTAATAGTTCTGGTATCCCTTATATCCCTGTGAGCCTTACTATAATTGCATTCTTTGATGGGTTATGATTTACCTCCAGTGAAAGGTTGTTTTAAGTTTGAAGCCTGCCTACGAGTCTGCACTGGGGCCCTTATGGTGGCCCCTAGAGACAAAGCACGTACAAACTCCAAAATACGTACAAACGCCAAAACATGTACAAACTCTGAAGCACGTACAAACTCCAAAACACAACGGAAGTGCTCCAGGACGCTAGGGGCAGTGTTGAGCTTTTCTCTGAGCAAAGCACACTGACTGTTAGCTAACATCAGATTTGACTCCACCATAAACCAAGCATTCATAGTAATTAAAAACAAATCAAACAAACAACAGTTTGCACATTACCTTTCTTATAAAGCGTGGTTGTTCTATCCTTGCAGGTGTTTTCCGCCGGTATCCAACTCCATGTGTTTGCAACAAACTTGCCGTTTATTTTGCAAATCGAGCTCAACACTGCCCCTAGCGTCCTGGAGCACTTCCGTTGTGTTTTGGAGTTTGCGTGTGTTTTGGAGTTTGAATGTGCTTTGTCTCTAGGGGCCACCGTAGGCCCTCGCTCTTCCTTAAATACAACATTAAATAAGTAGTTTGTGTACTCAACCTGCTTCAGTTTAATCAACAATCTCCTGATTTAGAGCCCCTTACAGGTTGGCAAAGTTGCAAAGTGTTGTCTTTTTAAGACTTTTTATTCTCCGACTTAAAAACATATCTCAAACTTTTTTACCACACTGTGACCTCATCTCATGAGAGCCCGTAATCATTTGACTCCTCATTGAACTTCTCACGCACACTATGTCTCAAAACCTTGCTGGGCACGAACAGATGCCGAGGAGAAGAAGAGCAAAATGCCCCAGGACATAACCAAAAAGATCTTTCACGCACTGTGTCTATAAGCAACACGTTTGTCCCTATTGTCAGTATTTCCATAACCTTTAGGTCATCGAAGAGTGAAAGCTAGCGAGGAGATGAAAAAGAAACAAGATGATCAGCACCTCTCTGTAGTGTTGATGCTCACTCCCCACTTCCCTCACTTCCCTCAGCTGTCCAAACACCACACTGATGAGGGCTAGAAAGATGGGAGAGAGAAAGATGGAGACAACAAACAAATGCTAGAGTATGAAGTAAATTAGGACACAGAGGCATCAAGGTTGAGGTCAGGAGAAAGGTGAAGATAATGACAGATAAATAGATCAAGCATGACAGGGAGATTGAAGGAACAAGATGCACTGACAGAATATTTCAGAGAGAAAGGGCTGTAGAGAACTCAGGAAGGGTCATCTCAGACTGGTTAGAGCAGGTGTGGATGATGAACCCTGTGAACTGAGCGGATACTATATGGGAAGAGGAGGGTCAAAGTTCCAATAAGTAGCTCAACTTTCTCTTAAAAACATCAGACTTTGTCTTGGATTTAATGTTATTCAGTTTTGCTATGACTGAACATGAAAGTAGTTTTTTTCTAAAGGATGGATCTTTATTGTCTGTGTTTGTAAAGGTCCAGCACATTCCAAAAATATGTGGCATTTGTATTGAATAACATCCTTATTGGAGGACTAGATGGAAAATGGATAGACCCAAATAGATATATTTTAACTGAATTCTCTGTATGACATACATCAAAACATTTGCAGTGCTCTCTCCACAGTTTGAGAAGAGTTAAACTGCAGTCAGTCATTCTTCTACATTACAGAAGAGAGTCTTGTAGTTTAAGGGATTTGTATGAGGTGAGTGAATGGCAGGAAGCTTCTTTGATAGCCATCAGCAGATACCTTCTGCTTCATTTGACATTTGCTTGACTTAATCCAGGAAACTCCCCAGTGTTATGAATTATAATCCAGACCATAGATTGTATTAAAAAATCAGAGGGTTGGAGCTGGAAAAACAATGATTCATTCACATAAGAACTTGTGAATAGAATGATATTTTGGGGATATTATTTTTTTGGCACATCATCAATTCAGCAGAGGCTGATCTTGGTTTATATTGTAAATCAGTCATATTCTCACTCCGAGGTGAAAAGGTGGGAACATTTTGGATTTCCTGCAAATTCAAATTTTTGTGATGTAGAGCGTCACTGACTGAATTCTTCCCAGGAGATCAGCAAAATATTCATAACCAGGAAACAAACCTCTACAGTTGTTTTGAATTTCGAGCCTAGTTGGTCCTTGTTGTCTTTGTTCTTGATTGTTTTAAAATTAACATCAAGAAGTGTGACTTGGTACTTATGGGGCTGGACTGAGGCAATAACACCATTACACATATAATTTACCTTGGCATACATGCATGTTCTCCCTGTGTTTGCGTGGGTTCTCTCCGGGTACTCCAGCTTCCTCCCACAGTCCAAAGACATGCAGTTAGTGGAGTTAGGCTAATTGGAAACTCTAAATTGCCAATAGTGAGTGATTGTGAGTGCGAATGGTTGTCTGTGTCTATGATTAGCCCTGCGACAGACTGCCGACCTGGCCAGGGTGTACCCGGCCTCTCACCCTCAGACAGCTGGGATAGGCTCCAGCGCCCCCGTGACCCTGAAAAGGATAAGCGGAAGCGAATGGGTGGATGGATGCATGCAATCCCTGTCTTCAATGATAAGGTTAGGTCTTTACGACAACTTATTGTTGGATTAAGATGATGAGGTAAGGACTTCAAACACTGCAATGATCTATTACTTGTTTCAGTCACCATCTTTTCAGTTTTTCAAGTTTAACATTTAAAATGTATGTATTTTGTCTTTGCATTAAAGCGCTGTAACATGTACGAGATGCTACACTAGAGACAGTTCCTGTATATCTTTATTTCGTTTTAGTATATTTTTCCAAGTACACAGCCTGGTGTCATTAGTTCACTTTTTAAAAATGTCTAGTTTTTATTTTTATGTCAGTCAAATAAAATCATACTCAGGTTTTAGTTTTGAAAACGTGACAATTGTGACAATATACAGATATTTTTGGATTGATCTATATATAAAGCAGCATATTCACAAGTTTATTTTCAAGTAGTGATTCAAAAATAAACAGATGATTAAACTTACCCATAATTCCTGTTTTTTAAACCACCCCGGGGGTCTCGGCTGTGAGTGGGGCTGATCGTTGACGGGACAAACCAGCTGATCCTTGTATCTGTACAGCATTTTTAGTCTTCAACTCGCCTCAACTCACAGTTTCCATAGTAATGGGCTGGGAGGAATTGAAGACTGAAAATGACATACAGGACATTTGGTTTCATTCTCTCCCGCTTGCTCCCTCCCAGGGGAAGTTGAAGTTGATGACGTGTCGGCTAAAATGTCCCTGTAAGGTCAGTTAGCTGTGGCGGTGGCCTCAGCGTCTGATGTAAAATATAAGGAG
Source organism: Oreochromis aureus (assembly GCF_013358895.1). Classification (NCBI taxonomy): domain Eukaryota; kingdom Metazoa; phylum Chordata; class Actinopteri; order Cichliformes; family Cichlidae; genus Oreochromis; species Oreochromis aureus. The sequence continues at coordinate 8,392,171 of NC_052959.1, forward strand.
AAGAATGCAGTATCTCCAGATGTCAGCAGCATATTGAGTTTGTATGTAGATGTCCAACTCCACAGTAAAAGAAGTCTTGGCAGTAACACAGTAACTTTCCTGTATGGAAAGTTTTAACCTGAGAAAAAGTATTGCACTTTGAATGGCTTAGAAATGGTGATAAGATTTACTCTCCAATATACTCGACTGCATATAATTCTCTGTACAGTACATCTCAGGATCTACTGCACAGAGATATCCTGAGAGGGCTAAAGCCTTACATAACATTATGCTTCTCATCGTGCTTCACTTAATAGACCAGAATGAGATGATAAAGATTAGAAAGAAAAAAGAAGTTTTATCAGTCTGCTTCAGTGAGACAGTCTCGCTTATCTTCTCCTATTTGTGCTCACTATGATGAACTATGTTTCAGAAACGAACAAAACATCTTAAATCTTGAGTTTAAACGTATTGTTTGCACAGAGAGCTTGAGTTGAGAGAGGTCCCTGATAAGAAAGGGTGGAGAATAAAGTAAACTTGAAATTTAGAGTTAACTTTGGGAGCGCAGTCAAAATATAACTAATGTGAGCTTAATAAAAAAAGAACTAGGCATTCTGGTGTATCCATTCGTGTGGATGTTACTTTGACATGACCGCTCACCTAATGGGGGAAATCAGGGAGAGGCCACAAATGCAAAACTGCAGCAGTGATTGTGGAAAATATTGTTCCATAGCGGGTAGTTTGTTGTGGATTGCCTCTGTACACCACCACAGTGGATCGTCAAACAATCCAAATGTTCTTGGTATGAAGACTGCCAGGTTTAACTCTAAAACTACAAAAATGTAAGTCTTTTTTAAATATAGTTAGTAATTACAAAAGTCAAGTTTTGAAAAAGCCCTGAGTTAAAGCTGGAAGTTCAGTCAATCTTAATTATTTGATTCAAAACCCCCTGCAAAACTACAAAAAGTGTATCTTTGTCCAACTACTTATGGAACTGACCCTACCATTAATGTACACATTAAAACAGCTCTGTCAGAATCTGCTAATTTCAGTAATGACTCACGTAATCTACCAAGAGCAACACAAATTAATCTGTCAGTGCCCAACACTATGAACAAGTGAGCCATCGTGATGCTTTGGAACGTCTCTATAAGTCTATGCCTCAACCATTTATACAACCAGTGAATTAAACATTTAAAACTTGAATGTGACTTTAGCACAAACAATAGAAAACACCAGCAAACAAGGCCAAGCCAAGAACCCAGAAATGATCAGCTGACAAAAACATCCTCAGCAGTCACATTCGTTGGGGGTAAACTGTGTCAGTATTGGTTCCTACTGGTCGTTAAGTTTCACTTAAGGAAGGAGAATCTGAGATCCAGTTCAACTATTGCACTGGGCTCTGAGCTCCGTCATGCCCGGGCTGACGCTGCTCAATAAAAAAAGTACTACTGCATCACTGCATCACTCAACAATAACATAGCTGTTTACTGTTAGTCTGTGGATTTAATTAAATAACACAAAACAACAACAGCTGCATGACAAATGTGGAACTACTTTTAAGGTTTACTTTGATTATTTATTTGGATGCGAACTTCTTTGTGTACCATAGTATTTAATAATTTAATATGTACAAGCAGAGGTTCTCTGAATGTTGGGCCACTGACACACGGAAAACAAACATTTCTGATCTTTGGTTCTCTTCCCAGTCCTCAGTGTCTTCCGTCTTTCATCCTTTCCCCCTATGTCTTTGGCCCTCCAGTCAAAAGAGTCCGAGCGGAGCCCACGCTGACGCCGGCAAAAGTTTCTGTTTTCCTGTCAGTTCCCGACAGATGAATAGTTATGAGTTTTGTTCTCCTGATTCCACTTAAATTTGGCAAATGTACTGAATGTGACCACAACTGTAATGGTCCTGAATGCTTCTCAGCCAGTTTTCATACTCTCAGTAATTGGATCCTAAATAAAACAAAATAAAATAAAAACAAACACATTTAGGTTAGAATATATTTCACATTTTTCTTTTGTTCTTTGGGGTGATGCCATTAGAACTAAGTGATTTTCTATAATTTCATACACCACTGATCGCTGACAGCTTATTTATTGTTTTGGTCACAACAAAACTTTTCATATTGCATCAAAAAGTTGACAAAATCACTGAAGCAGACCAGCTCAGGTATTGACTGTTTAAAAATGGTATTTTGTTAAGCTTTGATGGGTAGTCTTCATGCATTATGTACTTGTTGCTTTGCAAAAAGTAAGCCGGGATAGAAGAGGTTACAGCCGATTGGAACCTTAGCGCAGCACAAATAGAAAACAGTAACATGAAATGAGCTATGAGGGTCATATGACATACTGTAGGCTCCGGAGGTGAGCTTTATTAATTCTTCTCACGGGCAACTTAACAGTAATTAAAGTAGAAAAGCAAATAAGACCAAGACAGCAGTGCTCCCACTTAAGATAATAACACCCAAAGGGTCTCATCATATTGTCTAACCTGAGCGTGGGCCAAGATTAAATGAGATCTTTTACAATTTTAATGACGAACACCTGAGAAAACGTGTACTTGCACGACACTGCAAATACCCCCCTGTGATGTGACAAACAGACACGTAAGCACTCGGTTTTCATTAGCTGATCACACCAAGAGTTGGCAGAGTTCGTCAAATATGTTAAAAAAAAGGTAGATTCAAAGACCTTCTTATTCACCATGCACACGCAAGTACATAATTTAGTTTATTCAGTGTCAAGAAGCCGCTGACTCACCTGACAGGAATAGAGAACAAGGAGTAATTTCTATTATTTTAATCCACCTTGAAATAATCACTCGCCTCAGTGGGCAGGAAGACCTCCGGCTGCCACTTTTTGACAGCGAAATAGAAAAAGGTACTGACCCCAGCCTCAGCCCTCCCTCCTCTTACCTGTTTATTCATGAAGACGTAGATGACTGGGTTGATGACCGTGCTCGTTTTGGCGAGGACTGAGGGGATGATGCTCGCCTCCGGTGTGACCAAGCCCGGTGGGCCGAAGGTGGCCAGTAGGGCCATGATGCCATAAGGCAGCCAGCATATTAGGTAGCACATCACCATAATCACCACCATGAATAGCACGCGCTGCTCACGTTTCCTGCTCATCGACGCATTGATCCCGCTCACCTGGAGACAATCGGGGAAAAGACGAGGACAAGAAACCTTAATAAGCCGGCGATCTCCTGTGATGAGACGTTGTGGTCAGACATTTTCCCTCCTTTTGCTGTTGGAAGAGGAGGATAAAATGCTCACTATATAGTCAATACATCTACTTCTGGGTTTCATTTTGGTAACATAAGCCTACATTCCCATCTGTAATAAGATTACGCTCAGCGAGTTAAAGCAATTGATTGACATTTTGGGAAAATTAACTTACCAGTGTCTTTACATAGAGTTAAATTAGAAGGTCAGTACTCTTCTTAGGCCTCTTTGTTAATATAATTATAGCCAGCAGTCACTGAGATAAGTTTAACTGAACTTACGTAGCAGAGAGTCTCTTTGCTGGGAGCTGCACAGTTGTCTGCCTAATAATAAACCAAGTGCATCATTCTTATAAGTGAGCATAAGAAGTTCTGGGAGGCATATTCTTTTTTTCCTTTGGACAACCTTGGTTTGTATCCTGTGCTAGTCTGAATTTCTGCAAAAGGTCAATCAGCATATGTCCCAAAAATGTCAAACTGTAATATGTAAACACTACTAAAACTGACAGATAACTTTGAGTTAATTAGTAATTTCTGTGCAAAGATAAATGACAGTGTCGACTACATTTACGACTACATTTTTATGACCTGATGAAAGTCTTTGATAGAAATCTTGCATATTTCTCAGATTTCAGAAAGTTCGTTGGTTTTTTTACTGAAAATTGTAAAAATAAATAAATGAAATACAAAGAAGAATCAAGTTTGAATAAACTGAAGTTTTTTGTTTGTTAAAATATCAAAGTATCGTGTTGAATCTAGCAAGTATAATGCATCCTCCCGCACGTACACGCACGCACTTGACAAGCATCTTCGCGCTCCCCAAACCCAAACTGTCCAGATTTGTTTTGCTACCCGATGGCCACATGTCTGCTGCTGTCACTCAGTTTCATGGCCGCGGAGACGCTCTCTGGCAGGGAGCCTCTTTTAAGAAAGACTCCAGCAGTGTTGGGACTTTTTTTTGTTTTTTGTTTTGACACACAATCACACACTAGTAAAAAAAAGATGATGTAAACATTCAAAACTTCCTGACCCCAGTGATCAGTCATCATCGCCATTGTGACATCTGATCACACTCTAATATCCTTTAACCCTCACTCCAGATTTGCAGCTATATTATTTTACTATGAATTTCATTGCTGCTGATATTCTGTGTTTTATTCTCGGTGTACGGCCTGAACATGTTTATGTATGCTGTGAGGGTTTAAACAATATGGCGAAGCATGATTAGCATTATTCAGGCAGGCTGTAAACTCACATTCTCGTGGACTCCCTGGGCCGTCGCTCATTCGCCATTTGTATTCACATATACACATCAGTATAGAAGTACAGTATGCTTTCACCAGACAGGTGTGCTTATACATCTGCAACAATATACATCTAAACAAGACGGCTGCGAATGTGCCTGTTTGGACCGTCTTCATCGAAAACACAATTTGCCTGAAAGAAAGGCTTTGTAATTCGTGAAACAATGGGTCGATATTTTTAAGAAGGGAAAACAAGCTTTGCATTTTTATTGCAGCAGACAGACGTCAATGCTGCTGTTCAATATGGCACCATCGCCAGCTGATTTGAATAGTTGTGGTCTGCAAGATGATGGAAAACACCGTGTGGCTGATTTTCTTTTAAACAAACAGGACGCTATATATTAAAAATAGAGTTAAAGATTAGCTTTTATTTGGGGTATTTCAAATTATTTTGTTACTTACAAAGCTGCCATACTGACATACCTGTACTTTTCATTACTTTTATCAGTGTTTAGTATAGTATTTTCAAAGCCCGATCAAGTGAAAACTAACAAAAACATGGCATATAGAGAAAAAGAGCAATACTATTTTGTGCTATTAGATTTTCAATACTGTATCTTCAATGCAATTTTGATCCCTTAATGATTTCGCGTCCAAATCAAACTTTTGAGTGTTTTCTTTTCTTCTCGCTGTGGAGTGGTTTCACATCAGATTTGGTATGCTTGTCTATCTTCTCCTTTTACTAACAAACCATGGATCGCTGCTTTGGTATTTTGACTCAAGTGTTGAAAGGAGATAAAAAACATTCTCACAGGAATCCAAACTTTCCCACTTAGCTCTAAAACCCCGTCCGCTTGCTTATACACCTACACTGCTTCGTTCCCACCTCTGACGGTCTGTGGCTGCTCATTTCTGTCTCCCTTTGTTCTTGCATACAAGCACACTCAGACATGTACGCCTGAAGCCTGTATACGCTCACAGACTGGTTGGGATTTGGAGCTGATGCTTTGCAGTTGATATCATTAAATTGCATTGTCTGCATTTGTGTTGCTTTTTGAGTGTAATAACGCCCATTATACTTAAGCCATAAGAAGCCATCATGGTTTTGTTCACAAGTCTTCCTTTGCAAACAAAGTATTCTCTATTTACTTTATATTGATAATTTATTAATGCCTTAAACCTGCTTGTTATATGGTAAACTTGTTCATTTTATTAGGTACACCTATTCACACCTGTTTTACGCCGCTGTGTAAAACTAGCTTACATTAGAGTCAAACTGTTGCCTGTGTAGTTTTGATTTGGAAAGGTTATAGGTCATATTTTGCCACATTGCTTACTTGAATACACACATTTTTGCATTTTTACTGTCTCGTCTTGTGTATTTGGACATTTTTTCAGCTTTACTTGTAGTTTCACTCTGTTTCCACTTTTTCACTTTGTCAGCGCTGCAAAATAGGTGGCTAATAGCTTCAATCTTGGCTCTGATTAAATAAATGAAGTGCCAGAGATCACAGGAAAATTGAGGAAATGAAGAGTAAGTGTAGAATGATTGCAATCAAAGACTGAGTGGCTTTTGAAAGAAGCTGACTGACAAATTGACTGCCCTTACAGAGAACTGGTTCATATGCTAAACAGCGATCCCCAAAGCCGTGGAATTAATCTTTACATTTTGAGTCCATGTGACGGCCCAGATTGTTACAGCCTTTTGTCAAAATGTTGATGAGTACAAGCTTTATAATGAGCCTCAAAATAATAGATGGCTTCTGATGAAGGGCAACATGATGTTGATATAAGGAGGCAGTCAGTGAAACAAGAACATTTGCTTCTTTCCTTTTCGCTCGGCATCATGACAGTTGGAAATAGAGCTGTAGATTAGTGGCAATGGTCCATTGTGGTATTGATATTTAACAGCATATAGCTAGACAGGTGGGAAAGAAAGGAGAGATATTCTTGTCCAGGAAGAATATCTTTACAGCCTTTGTCAACCTAATTAAATATCTCATGGCTAATTTTCCTCTGTGATGGCAGAAGGAGCGCTGTCTCCTTTTGCGTCCCTGGTGGCTGCCGCTTATTCACACAAATCATCTGGCCAGCGAGCCGTGATGTTAACGCTAGATTTCTAAGCAAACTAAAAGGAACTGCAGGGCGCATGAAACAACTTTTTGCTTTCATCATCTGTAAATCATCTTTGTAAATGAAAGAAAAAAAACTTGGGCACAAATGATTTCCCTAATGCCTTTTTTTAAACTTATCAACTTAAAACGCAAATATAACAAACACAGGACATCTCAGTTTGAAGAGGATACAATTATGAAACCAGAGTGTAACATTTGAGTGGATACTATGTAAAGCATCTTATACAGTCAACGAGTACTATTATTTGCATTCAGTGTGAACAGTGAATCAGATGTGATTGACCAATACCTATAACCAATGAGAGCAGTAGTTAATCAGTTAATCAGACCTCACACAGAGGTTGCAGATCAAAAAACACTCATGAATTATCATTTAAATTTTTATCTACAGTCACAGTAAAAAGAAGGAAAAAACACTCTTTCAATACTCAGTTTTCACATATCAGGATATAATAAACAATTCTTATCTGATCCTCAGCAGGATTTAAAATTAGACAGATATAACCCCTGATGATCATCAACACGTGATATTTGTATTTATTCAACAAAAACTAACAAAATGTCGACGCAATGTCTGAAATGTTTCTACAAGAATTAAGATGGTAGGTAGCAGCCAGGTGCTGAAAATCAAATGCACTTGATGAACTGATCATCAGCAAGTGTGAGCTCCTCCGTGAAAGCAGAGGTTTTGTCAGTTTACTGGTCTGGAGGATTCAGGTGTGTGTTAACACAATGCCAAGAAGGAAATACATCAACAATGATCTCTGAGAAGAGATTGCTCTTGTCAGTAAATCCAGCAAAGGCCATTTTCAAACAATTTGAAGAAACTCTGCAGTGGGAAAGATTATTCACAAGTGGACAATATTCAGGACAGCTGCCGGTCTTCCAAGGAGATCAGAACTGTGAAACCGCAAGAGCTACGTTTCAGAATCTACAGGCCTCATTTTGGATGTTAAATGGTAAATTTCATGACAGTACAATTAGAAAAAGACTGTTTAAGTATGAAGTATGACTTGTTTGGAAAGGTTGCGAGGAGGAAGTCTTTTCTATCTTAAAAAGTTCAGAAGCGAATTTGTGTCTGAACAAGGACTTCTGGGACAATAGACCTCTTCTTTACACAGCTGCACATAAACTGTGCATATGAACATTACCTGCACAAATGAGTGATTCATCAATATTTTCATATTTGAACTTGTTCATACTTTGTGAACAAATTTTGAACATCTCAAACTATGTGTGTGGACAAATTGTGAAGGTCTGTCTGCCTTAAGAAATTGAACTCTTCTCTCTTAGGAGATTGGGTCATACAACAGGACAATGATCCCAAGCACAGCAGCAAATTCACAACAAAATTTTAAAAAAAGAAAAGAAAAGACTCAAGATGTTATAATTTTTCTAATATAATGACAAGAAAAACTGGCCATCAGATTAGACAACACTCATACTGGCTATGCTGGTAAGCAACACATGGTAATTTGTTGGGTCAGTTGAGGAACCTTCTTAAGCTCATCAATATAAATGATAATATGATAATACAGAAATATTAACACTATATGCAAAAAATAAGATGTGGCCTTTTGTGTAGTCATCCCAATCTGCAGCCCTTTGTTTGGTCAACAATGCTGTTTACACAGTCATTTCATTCTAATCAGAGCTTTTCACTCATCTGCCAAATTTTGATTCACTTCTTGCATGTGCTCTCTATTGATGCTGTATGACTGAATATCTTCTAAAGTAAATCTGTGTTATGATTAGCATTGAAGCTTTGAAGCCCGGTGTATTGTGTGCCAAAAATCAGGGATGTCCTTGTTGAATTCTTTCTGTTGAATTCTCAGAGAGTGAAAGTTTTTTGATCAGAGAAGACAAACATGCTAAATTATTAGAAGTGCTGGCATCGCTGTAGCTGGGCTCAGCAGCAGAAGAAACTGTTGTGTGCATGCAAACTGCTGAGTATAAAAAGGCCAAAACCAACAAACTCAGGAATTCACGCCTAGAAAATGGATTCAGACAGACTGTTAAGAGTAAGAAAACAACAGTGTGATACACCGCCAGTGAAGCTGCCGACAATGAAAAAGCAGTGCGATATGTAGTATGTTAGGAAATGAAAAGAAAAAGTGTCTGTATTGTACCATGTGTGGATAGCATTTACAAACAAACACACATCCCATTTCTAACAGTGGTATTATACACAAAATCTTTACTTTTAACTAAGACGTTACTGTGCTTTCATGCAAAATTTTTAAAAAAGAAGAAGCTATTTTTTATCTTCCATGGCTTACTACTTGGTTTACTATGTGCAGTTACTTATATTATGTAAATATGGCAGTATGCACAATAGAGAATACCTGTTTTGTGGAGTTAACTTTATTATACCTGCCTCTACATATGTATCCATATGTGTGCATCCCGCTGAACAGACAAAACAGATTTTGTCAATTAAGTAACTAAGTTGACATTAGAGCCTGTTTTCAGTACATCTCAGCTATGTTGTGTTTTTCTGTGGGGGAACATATTCGCTCTTTTGGGTCACACTGACATCAGTAGGCAGAGAGATATATTCTAATATCAATGTGCCACATGCAAAAAGATGAAGACGGTGTGCGAAGTGAGGAAGACACGCAAAATAGATTGTTACTTGTGATATATGACAGTTAATGCTTTACTGTCATTTAGCCATTCACACATCATGTTCACAAAAAGATCTTCAAATGAGTGAATGGTAGAACCTGTTCCTTCTCATGTCATTATAAACCACTGGGCAAAAACACAAAAACAAGTCAACACATAATGAGGTGGAACACGATGTACTTTCATAGAAAAATAACCTTCTTTCTTCTGCTCAGTGTAGAGCGATCATTCCAAAACAAGAGGAGTGATGACCAGGTCACAGCAGCATGAATCATTCGCCTTTTGTAAGATTCAGGCATATTTCTATTGTTTAGTGGCAGTGATCGTCATAACGACGATCAGTTCAAAGGGACAACGACAATAAATCACCAAACTAATGAAGGTAAATGGAAATCAATACCAAGTACAAATATGCCAATGTGTCAGCATAGTGAAAGTTAACCAGGTAGCCAGGATGTGAACTGCTTTTAAGAGTGTAACTCAAGATCAAGAGACATAGAAAATGTTAGTCCTCCTTACGAGCACCTTAAATGGGTGACCTGAGGTCAAAAGCTCGAGCTCCCTGTAGTGTAGATTAGGGTCAGCTCAAATAAGAAATGATCAAGTGTTTGCCTGACTCCTCACTGAGATCTTACAGGCCTTTTTAATGTCCAGGTATGACACAAATTTAGGTTTCCTAACCAAATGATTAAAACTTCTGCAGGAGGGAGTCAAAAATGAATCTTCCACAGAAAGAAATGTGACAATTTAGAGGTATCATCAATACGGGATTCAAAGCTCAAAACAAAAATTGTAGATCTAAAACATAAGAGGTAAAAAAAATTTTTTAAACCCCATTAAAAGTGATTTGGTGGCGACTTTCTGAAATTATTGATCAGATCTTTTGTTTCTGACGCAACAACCAAATCAAATCTTCTGCAAACTCTCTAATGGCTCTGTCATCGTGGTTGCTGCAACACTGATTTGTGCTGATGTAATAACCAGGGGAGAAACAGCAACCTTGAGGGCAACCAGTGGGTAAGTAAAGCTGTTTTGAGAGAACATCATTAAGTCGCACACTCTCTAACCTGCTGGTTAAAAAGTGGTTAAAAAGTCAGTTATCCACCCAATTAAGGCAAAATCAAAACCAAGTTCAAAGCAATAATTGAGGCTCTCTGTGAGCAGGAATGACTGGGGTGGTATTGAGCGCTGAAGAAAAATCAATAAGTAAGAATCTGGAATAAGGTTTGTGGCCCTCAAGATGCAAATTGTAAGGGCTCTAGCTGTTCCAGCAGCGGCATTAAAGTAATGGTTTTATAGCCAAAGAAATCAAAGCTGGAGTGGCACGTTGGTGCAGTGGTTAGCAAGATGTTTCTGGGTTTGAATCTGCTTGTCAGCAGCGAGTTGTTTGTGTGGACTTTCCATGTTCTCCTTGTGCTTGTGTGGGTTTTCTCAGCGCTCCAGTTAGTCTTCCAGTCCAAAGATGTGAATGTCATGTTAGCATGTGATTCTAGGTCTGCTGTAGGTATGCATGTGGGTGTGAATGGTTGTCTGTCTCTGTGTGAGCCCTGCGATGGTATGTATTGACACTATACCCAGCTCTCACCCAAAAATGCCAGCTGGGATAGGCTCCAGCCCTCAGCAACCCCAGCTGGATAAGTGGATGAGATGAATGGATGAATTGATGGATGGATGTCAAAGCTAAAGGCCTGAAACTTAGGAGATTACTTTTGACATTGGGGACAATAATGGAATGTTTCCAGAGCTCGGGGACCTTCTGCAGCTTAAGGGATTGTGCAAAAATATACTTTAAGATATCACACAGCTGCTCTCCATAGTTTTTCAGTTCCTGGCCACAGATGCTGGTATGACCTAGACTCTTGTGTGTGTTGGGGGGGGGGGGGGCTTTTATATAATTCACGACTACAATAGAATAATGGTTACCAAATCTGTCCATCCATTTTCTATCACTTATGCAATTCAGGGTAAGGGGCAAGTTGAGTCCTATCCCAGCTGCCATACAGTACAAGGTACCCTGTGGTGAGGTATAACCTGACAGGCTGCTAGTCTATCACAAGGCTAACACAGAGAGGCAGAAAAGCAGATAGAAAGAAATCCAGAGTACCCAGAGTGAGAGAGTCTACACAGGTACAGGGAGAATATGCAAAATGACTGAAAGGCCTCAGTCAGCTGATGGTTTTGAACCCAGTGAGTTTACAGTGTTAACCATGATGCCATCATGCCAACCTTGATTGTTTTCAATAATATATTTTTTTTCATTGTCATTCAGGCACTTTTATATTAACATAGCTTTAATGTGTTTGGTAAGTTATTGTTTACTTCTTTAAAAAAGGTGTGCTATCACAACTTTCAATTCAGTTTTATTTATACGGCACCAAATCACAACAACAGTTGCCTCAAAGCGCTTCATATTGTACGGTAGACCCCACAATAATACATACAGAGAAAAATCCAACAATCACATGACCCCCTATGAGCAAGCACTTTTGCATCAGCGGGAAGGAAAAACTCCCTTTTAACATACAAAGACTCATGTGGAAGATGTTGTATCATTCATTATCAGCAGAGTTCTGCTGAAACACTGACAAGAAGAGCACTTGAAACATTGCTGAAGGGCAGAAGACATGTCCTCACTTCAGGACGTCGACCTTCTTTTTCCATCTTCGTCTCCCTCCTCTCAGCTGAGATCCATACACAGGAAAAAGGTGTCACGCATGTGTATGTATCTATGATTGGAGAATCGCAACCATCGCCTAGACCTTGTACTTTTTACAGTGCAATTAAAATCAGCCAATTTTAAATTTGGAGCATTATAAGCGATAGACCAGAGTTTCTGTGTCACTTTAAAAATAATATCAGAGGCAGATTAAGCCCTGAGGTGAATGTCGTCAAAGGTATCAAATATTTGGGACAACTCTGAAATCAAGCTGTCCTGATAAAGCTGGAGGGGATGAACATCTACAGGTCTAATATTCTACTATTTCAAGGTGAAAGTAGTAGAACATACAGAGCTTGGAAAACTTGGGGATGATTTTCACTTCAAACCAATATTTCAGCAGCATGGCTGCAGTAGGTGTTGCAGTGGTCAAGGTGGGGGATGATTAAAGTTTCAGTAAAGAGCAGGGCAGAGCTGGGATGAGGAGAGATGGATTGGAGATGGAGGAGATTTGATGGATTTGGGGGAGAGACATCCCCATGCTCCAGTTGCCGCTGCTATGTGGGCTTTGTATGACAGTTCCTTGTCTAGAAGCAAGTCAGGACTCCTGCAGGGCTCAGACAGGAGTCATTATAGTACTGTCAGTGGTGATGGAAGAGTCTGGAGGGGAAAAGCTCGGTACACTCCATCCTATCCATTTTTTAGTGCTAGTTTTCAAGGAGAATATTTCACAACCTGTTGTTTGCTTATTTTGGTAGTCTATACACCGCACGCATTGAATTACTCATTGGCAAACTTGATGTGGAGATATTAAAAGCTTTGGATGCTTTACAAGCAGAAGATTATCCTCTGTTCTTGCTTCATTCAGCAGTGCCCGTGTGGCACACATTTATCTTCATTCCTAAATAATTTTATGTTTTTTTTCAATCAAGGCAAATTAGTTTATTTTCCAGGACATGTTGACTCAATTGGATCGGTCTGTTTCCGTTGCCGTGCAGACTGGGCCACAAATTAGCACTTGACACGAGGAAAGATTAGGTCACCAGATTAAATATTTCAATTTAAAAGAAAAACATCTTATCTAAAACTCAAATATTGTCTTCTATGGATAAAATAAAAAGTCTGCACAATATCGTTTTTTCACGACTCTGTTTCCGAGTCAGACTTAATACTCGTCTTTGATACTTGATTGTTTTAGCTCAGCTTTGACTGCTTTGACTTTTTAATCTTCAACCATTAGTTAAACTCCTTTCACTGATTATATATCAGCTGCTTTCACTGATTCCACCTCATACACCATCTCATCTTATTTGACACTTCAAACATTTAAACACTGGAGCTTCATTCTGTGCTGTACACACATCTGAAGCGTTCAGAACTCCCACTCTGACTTCACCTTTCGACTTCCTTCACTTTTTATTTTCTGACTGTCAGCTCTGCTATATTATGCACATTTTCTTCAGAGTAAAATAAAGCAAAAGGCTGCATTCAAAAGTTTGACAACAAAGTCCCGCATTGTGCCAAATTAACTTCCAAATCTGTATTTCTGTCACGATATCCTGTCATGGTTTAGAAATGAATTTTTCAGGTTTCAGCACCAGATAATCCCGATTTGGAGGCATGTGGCAAAAGGAAAACAAACAGCAGGTTATTTCAAAGCATGCATGAAAAACTATGAAAATTATGGGCTTGCGTGTAATAAGGAGGGTGCAACTTCAAGCACGGTAGCCATTTGTGTATTTCTGTGCCTTATGACACACTGATGGGATTAGCTGCTTTTTTTTACAGCACTGTAATCTAATAGACAAATGAGCCAAGATGACTCTGAGATCACAGTTGCTTTCTTAATTAACCAGTTGCGTGTCAGGATATAGATTATTATGTAGATGTAAGAGTATGTTTTATTGCTAAAAAATTGGGAGCTTGGTGGTCATGTATAGGTTAAGTCTGATGCCAGGTGAGATGGTATGTCTCTTGTGCACCCGGCATTAGGGTAAGTCACCTCCAGCATGTCCCAAACAAACATAAAACTGGTCTGCAGGTTGACGGAGGAGAGAATTTGATAATCATCTTGGCGCAGTGCTCAAGGAAGGCAGAAATAAATCAACAAGGGAACAGAAGAGTCATTGCACTTAACATTTCTTATCAGCTCTCCGCTCTAATTTTGTTTCTCACAACTTCTTGTGTTCAGATATTCCTCGTCTCTCTCTTGCAGTATTAAATGATAGGCTCCCTTTCTGTCCATTCACTGATATTTACAATTGTGTCCTAACTAACAGAGTTACAAATAGAAAATAAAATCTTGTTCATAATGACTTCTGGTGACCGAGAATTTCCCCACGCTTATACCAGATGCTTCCAACTCCTCTGTCGCCCTACACATGCAACAGTACTTGCATACCCTAAATGTTCTTAATTAATCCACATAATCAGTTAATTTGGAGTCTTCTGGCTGGCTAACTTGATCACACGGATGGAGGTGGTTGGCAGACTGGCTTCTGAGGCCCTGGGAGGCCCTATACAGCCAGTATACCTCCTGTGCCTTCCCCAGCTGCTGCTGCTTTCCTTCACACCCGCCAGCACAGCAGCAGCAGCAGCAGACACTAGCTATTAGCTTGGGAGATTGGAAGCGGTGCAGCGATGGAAAGCAAGCAGTGTGAGCAAGACATCGGGGTGAAAACAGGCAGAGGAAGATGGAGGCGAAGAGGATAGAGTGAGATAACATGGAGAGAGGTTGTTTGAGAGGTAAACGTATGGTGGTGGTGGTGGCCGGGGGTGGATGGGTTCAGCAGGGAGAAATGAGAAAGGAGTGAATTTCTCAGAGGGGTTGAAATGAAGGGATAGAAGGAGGAGCTGCATGCAGGTAGATTTATAGCTGAGTTCTCCTCCTGTGAGTGCAATTTTAAAGCCAAATTAGCAGAGACTAAAGTGCTGCCGTTGATGAGGCTTCCCCCTCCGCTGCCCTCGTCTTTCTGTCCTCATTATGGGCTGGCATTGTGGGAGCTATAAACAGCAGGTGATGTTGGTAGAGCTTTGCCAGCTCTACCAAGCCAGAGAAAAATTTGTGGCCGCTCCATGTTTGACTCGCTGATTACGCAAACATGTGCTCAACCTTTAGAGACGAGGCTGTCACGCAGGTGCAAATAACCCTCCCTGACCCTTCTTTGAGTGCACACACCCTCAGAGACCCTCTGGGAAACCGAGACCTAAGCCAGATCGCTCAAAATAATTAGTGTCTAGCATGCCTGAATGCACCCCAGAACGCACTGTCAACACCTGGAAGAAAACTCAGGAGAGAGTTGAGCTGCAACAGCTTTGCAAAGCTACATCTCCTCAGCCAGAAAGGAAAGATTAGAAGCAATTTTCTGAAGTGCTTTACTCCACATCTCCCACTGTCTTTCAAAGAAACCATTTTTTTACACTCTCAAGTCTGTAAAAAAGAAAATGAAATAGTGCAAGTCAAAAACTTACGTCGTGACTTTTGAGTGTGAGTGCAGTTATGTGGAGACATGCGTGCTTGTTGCAGGGGTTCCTCTTCTAACGTTCATTTAATGAGTTGCAATTTGAACCCCTAATGCCACAGCTCAACTCACCCTCACAAACGCAGCGATTCCTCGTAGCTTTCGATCGTATCATTTATTAAACGCAAGCGTATCACGTGTCACTACCAGAACTCTCAACTTCTGGATAATCAGGGCCAACTGGGATTGTAAATGTAATAAAAGCGGCTCACTGGGTTCAGGCACCATGGTTATATTGAAAATCTACACATTAAACAGTTAAATCTTGTCGGTACTTGTTCGGAAAATTCCCTCGTATGACTTGTGTTCAGCCCCCGTTGGCGGGATTCTGACAGTTAAAACTGCACCACGATATCAAAGCAAAGTCAAAATGCTGGCACCAGAACATGAACACTTCAGAAAGATACATCCTCACCAATCTAATCACACTTTTTCGCCCTTCCATCATATCCCCACTGTGCCAGAGGGGGGAGGGAAAGCGCAGTGACTGAAACAAGACGTGAAACTAATGCAGAGAGTCACATGAAAACACATCAGTGATCGTACGAGACATTTCTCTTCTTAAAGCAAATGCTTGATGTTGGCGAGAGAGGGGAAATGGTTCTTGCAGCCAATCAGCTGTGCATAACTCCAGTCTTATGCTGACATTTTTTTTTCTGTGCATGTGTGTGTGTGTGTGGCTTCTACACTCACTCAGATGTACATACATAATGTACAAAAATATACACTCAGACTCATCCGTGTATGTACTCTGCAAATATAACCTCAAGAACTTCACAAAGATGTTCCAGCATTTGAAAACAAAAATATAAAGCAGATCTATCTGAAATATAGTTTTATATTTAAACACACACCTGGTCGCAGAAACGAGAGTGTACGCACACACAAACACAGATATACACACATAGGCAAAACCCAGGAGGGGAAAAGACATAAGCGCAGCACTTTCGAATGGCTTGTTTTGCCTCAGCATTTCAGCTCCTGAGTCGGCCCGGGTGTTCTGCCAACACAGTTGTTGGCTGCTAAACATGATTGATCGCAGGATTTGTGTCTGCTGCATTAGTCCTGTACACCACCAGTCTCCCGTGGCCTGCCAAACACTACGCCCGCCTGTCGCCCCATCAAAGGGTCTCTCTCAGCAAGAATCCCTAACGCTCCACTGAGTCACTTTACAAACACTCGCTGCTGCCTTTTCTCATCCCTCCACCCGCACCCCCTCAGCCGTCACATCGAGGTGTCTGTACGGTCGCGCAAAAAAGAATGATTGTAACTTGAATTGAATCGGGGGGAGTCGAGTAAATCTGCCGAGCGCAGGGGAACGAGCATCGCCAGCCGCTTTGTCGGACAAACAACTTTTTAAGCGTGGAAATCAGAATCGCATTGAAGATGACGTTCTGTCTGGCTGCTGCAGAAATTCAGGAAATTCAGATGTGGTAAATGGATGGGAGCTGCATGCGTGCGTATGCTGAAGTGGAGGGCATTCATTTTCATTCAGAGTAATAACACTGTGAGAACCAAAAGGAGAGCAGAGCACTGTACCAGAGATGTAGAATTGAGTTGTTGAATTGTATACCTAAAGGGCTTTTTTCACTGTTAGATTGCTTTTGGTAATGTCTGGAGATCCTGCCTCATGTCCTGTTTCCTGCAGCTCTAAATGGACTTTAAATTGGGGGGTTAAGTGACTGATGCTTCCTTGATGTCAAAAGTCTTTATAGAGCTCACTAGCTACAGAAAATGAAATGATTCATATCTGCTGGGAGTGAGGAAGGTGTCAAAGACACATTTATAGCAGTTCATGCACATGCCTTCCACGCCAAACACAAATGACATTTTTGACATTAAAAATGCCTTAAATCCAGCTCCTGAAATCTTTAGCTTAGATCTCGTTGTAAATTGAAGAAAAGAAAAAAGAAATTGGATTTAAGGTGGAAATCTACAGGGAAATTGTCACTTCAATGAACTAAATTGGACGCTTGAAGGCTTTTATTTGTGACAGGCATTGTGAAAGACCGAGTGTTTTATTGCAATTCATTTGACGGGTCTGTCTGTGTGTCGATAGCTTGCTAGCTCAATCAAATTGACTCACAAGTGTAGCGGCAACAACACGAGAACTGACAAAAAGACAGGTTTAAAACTGCTTCACTCAGAACTTTGCAACCACATTTGGAAGGGTGGCAAACAATCGCTGTTGGCGATGGCTAAACCAAACTGTGGTATGAAATGAATGAATTACAATGAAAGGCAACAATCTAGCATGTGATAGACATGGCTGGCTTCACCAGTGCGGGCCTGAAATTGTTTGTTACATCTATATCCAGACACATTTTCCCAGATGCACATCAGGACCTTGCAATAACAGGAAGTTTGAAGTTTCAAAGAGGCATCTTTAAAGAAGTCCAGTTCCCTTCAGTGGTCGTACCCTTTATTTATGCAATAAACATAATGTGTTTTCTGCATCAAGGCAATAATATTCAAACAGTAATAGGTTACTTATCCAATTTTTTAAGGACTCTTTCAATGAGATTTTGAACCAATAAGGGATGCTGATGGGGAATTACTGCAATTTTGCTTTGTATTAGAGACAAAATCCAAAAATGAAGCAGATTTTTTTGACCTGTAGTCCATAAAATGAATATTATCATCACAATTTATATAGTTCAATTGCACAGCGTCTTTAATTAAGGATTAGAATTAGCATCATAGGATGAAGCCAGATGATCTGGGGTTCAAGAAAATTGTAATTTGACTAAAAACCTTAATTTTTTTTACATAGCTTGTGATTATCACCATCACAGTAGTTCTAAAGTTAAGTTTTTCACAGCAAATGAAGACTGTACAGTTTTTCTATTATGTGTTACACAGAAAATTGGCAGATTTGGTTTGTTTCACGAGATATATAAAAACAAAATCTTGTTTCCTACAACCCTGTTGTTGTTCCAACTAGAAATCTTAATTGTGGTCCAGGGAGTAGTTTGATTATCTGAATGAGTATTTAAGGCATTAATAAAAAACTACAATAGTTTCCCGTCAAACCTGAAGCAGTCTGCTATGCTAAAGGGTTTGACTACATACTTAATCACTGCAGTTTGGAACTAGGCCAAATATGATGCTGTAAAAACATACGATTTCTTCCTTCTTTTTTTTTCCAGGTCATTTGCCGCAAGCCCCTTACAAAATGCTCTGACCTAAGTTTTAAAAAGACAGGAAAAAGCCTTTAAACGAATAGTGTTCCCCATGGAAAGCAATTTTCTGTGTTACTCCCTCAGACATGCTCACTAACTTGTACACAAATACAGTCATAGTCAAAGAGAAAGGTTGTGTTATGTCCTTGTGTTTCATCAGTTACCAGCAGGGAGCTAACAGCTCATCTCTCAGTGTGTCCTGAAACTGCCTAAAACTAGCACGTGCACACACGTGCACACACACACCAACACCTTGCCAGAAAGATTTCTCTCTGTATGATTTTAAACACATTTAGTATAAAAATTATAGATTGCCCCAGTAAGCCTCCAGTTTAATACATCAGGGGGACATTAAACTGAAAGCAGAAAATTAATGAGCTACATGAATATTCAATTTGTTATAGTGGAGGGAAAAGCAATTAGACAGTGCAACACTACAGAGCTTAGGGCTAGAAAGGTTTTCTGTGTTTTTAGGCTCCGTTGGCATGTTTGATGCCCTCTTTATTGCAAACCTGACCCCACGTGTTGCAGCAATCCTTCTTCTGTCACATGTATCATGGGTCAGAGGCAGCCATGTGGTCAAACTTGCAATGAGTGCAAAAAATGTGGACAGCCTTTCATAAGTTGAGTCATTTATATTATAAAAGTAGTAATGAGCTGACGAAGGGCTCAGAATAAATGCGTCAGGTGCAACTCTGTCACACTCACTTACAGACTGTATGCTCTCACCACGGCATCTATAGGATCCATAACATGCAGGTGTGCACCCCAAAGACAAACATCAATGCACACATAACAACCTGTCCAACTGTACCTGTCAATAGAAAGTTGGTGAGAGAAGGAACAAATTTTTAAAAAGATGTAGCCAAATGCTAAAGCACAGTACCAGCTGGGTAGCAGGTCAGGAAAAATCACTAAAGAAATGCACTTATTCTCTTTTGTATGGTTGCAGCTTATGATCAGTTTGTGTGTGCATGAAGTTTTCAGTTACTCGATGGTTGAATATAAAGATAATAATTTGGAAGTTTCATCTCACTCTGCATGTCAAAGCTTCTACATTTCTCTTTAAAAGATTAAGACTAACTGTTGATCAGTGTGTGCTGACATTGTTGTATTCCTGAAAGCTCAGGTTCCTAAATAGATTTGTCTAACAGTCCAAAGCTTTTTACATATACAGTCTGGTTCACTTTTTCTTTCTTTGAAATTCTCCACCTCCCTTCACTCATATTTTGAGTGAAATTTGTTTTCCGAAAAGAGACAAAATACACAGTATAGTTAGTCTTTGTATTATATCAGGTAATTTGAGTTTGGTGCATTATTTCTTTGTTGTAACAATGCTTCTTGGTATTACATTTTATGTTTTTGGAAAGCCTGTTTATTTCCACTTAAATGGTTCACATTTGTAAGGAAAATGCATTTGTGGGTTGAGTAGGAGAGTTGAGTATGTGGGTCTCGTCAGATCTTCTCTGCCTATGCCATACAGCTTGTTCTGCTACTGACTCTTGTTTTGAGCTGCTGGTACTCGGGCATGTGAGCATGGACCCTGCTACAGCGGTTAGTTGGCGTCTGCTCCAAGCATGCTATGTTTAACTGATCTGGACACGGCCTGAGCCATAAGGCAACCTCTAACGTGGTAACAGTAAAACCAAGTTACAGCGTTATTTGTAGTGAGCCTCCACAGTGACTGCTCACAAAATAATTTTCCTTACAAATGTGGCACCATTTACAATATCATTTTCTATTTAGTTATATCAGTTCATCCAGTAAAATCATTAAAGTGAATTCTTTTAACCATGTATAGAAAAACTGATATGGTGACAGTCCTAAGAAGTGCTTCTTTAAGCAGATTGTGTTTCAAGATTTTAAGTTTAATATGAGGCAAAAAGAAGACAAACTGCAGGGAGCCAATCAGAAAACACATAAAAGCCAGTAATGATGCAGGTAAACATACTATAATCCCACAATAAGCCTAAAAGGATTGTTGTTAGAGCTTCCTTTCAACAAAGCATGGTTTCTTTCCACTGTTAAGCTCTGAAGTATGAACCTTTAAAAGTAACTAGCTTCACTAAAACGTAATTCTTCTATTGCCAGTGAAGAGCGTTAGGGCATTAAAAAAAAAGAAAAAGAAACACATTACAAATGGAGACTGAAGTGTTGTATAGAAGAAGAGGACATCTACAAAAAGCTGGAAAAGCAGAAGGAGAATTATAGAGCATCCAATTACAGACCTTGATTTTCCCCCCAAAAAGAATAATTGCCAAGTTAGGAATATCAATCTATGACAGAATTCAGCATTCCCTCATGCATACCAACCTTATGAAGGAAGGCCAGGGAATAAGAGAGTACACAGATGTAGGTCAGGAAGGACCCAATCAAAGCAATAATACGTCTGGCCGCTGTTCCATTTTCAGTGCAGAATTCTCAAGAGGTCTGTTAGATTTATATCCTTAGGAAAGAGACAGCAGAGCCAGGCAAGCACACACTGTGACAATAGCAGGCAGGCAGCCATCATCAATAAACATGCAGCTCGAAAAATATTTCAAAAAAGCACCGCTATAATTCCCAAGAGCCCGTTTGAGTTCAGCTGCATTGTTGAATTAATAAGCGTGAGTGTGGGTGTGTGTTTTAGCCAAAAATGAAATGATGATACATCCTACAGACAGATGGCTGCAGAGGCTGGAAATACCACAGAAGAGGCTGCTTCACATTCAAATAGTTCAATTAGGACACAGCTTCCTAGGTCAAGACAGGCAGAGAGCCTGGAACGTGTGTAAAAAGTGAAATGCCATACAGGCACAGTGATTAACAGCCTTATTAGACCACCTGTCACAAAATCAAGGAAACACTAATATGTTAGAAGTCTGTCAAAACTTACTACTGAATTGGAGCCGGCACAGTCATGCTCAAAGTCAGAAATTAATCAAGTCAGAAATTAAACAAGCAAATTTCTGACTTAATTAATTTTAACCTTTTATTATTTTTAATTTTTCTGTTTCAAAATATTAGTAAATAACTGTAATCTGGCATTTCCACCCACAAAAATAAAAATATGTAAAACTGTAAATTTGAAAATTCATAAATATAATAACAACAATAATAATAATAATATTTTTGCAACCAAGCTATAATTTTATTTAGATAGCTTGTTAATACTGACTGATTAACAATTTAAAAAAACAAACAAACATGTTTTGGTAATTACTAATGTTGTTAATTTGGGGCGGCTGTTGTGTAAACCTCATAGTTTTTTAGATTGTACATCACTCACTTTTTTCGTTCTCCAAAAATACACAAAAAGAGATGTTATTGTTTTTTGTTTGTTGATTTTTTCCGCTTTTTGCTTCTCTGCTTTTTTTATTTTGTTTTTTAATATTCACTCATTGAGGAATTGCAGAGTTGTCTGCATGTCACTGTCAGTCTGCCAAAGACATATCAGGGCGTGACTTTCTGTTTTGACAAAACAAAAAGCTGACTGTGATTTCAGAAAGACCGACAGTGTGGTTCACTTTGGTTTGCCTTGGAAGCTACACAATATATACCAAGTATTAAGTTTTGATCTAATCAAATTAAATCATTTTCAGGAATAAAAGGGCAACAACCCTTGCCTCCACATGTTGCCAATAAACATTAATTATATTTCCCACAGAACCATCCAATTACATTTACCAGTAAAGACTGGGAGTCTAGGAAGTAAAGCACTGTAGTTAATTCGATGACGGAAGAGCTTTGAGATTTACAGTGTTTCAGTTTTACTTTGTTGCCTGCGTTCTGGTTTCCTCTTTGGGATGCCAACTTGAAAGCTTTCAGCACAAGGAGAATCGAGGCTGATATTTACAGATTTTCCTGTCCCAGTTTGGTTTGGAGACAAACGTAATGGGAATTAATAGGATGCAAGTTTACACTATTTGGTATTTTAGTGACAGTCATCCAAACCTTGTCTCCTAACAGAGGGCCATGGCGCAAGTGTCAATAATTAATGCAGTAATAATGAATAATTGAATAATTTTCTCCCCATGTGGTGCAAACTGTTTGAGTTATTGGGTCAGTAATACACACAGGAAATCCTTTCAGTTCAAATAATGTGGACATTGGAGATTTGTGGGTCAATGAAGTAACTTTTTCCATGTTGAAACTTTCACCGTGTAGCCGATTTGTCTGCTGATTGCCACTGATGGATCACAGGTGGATGATGCCGGTGTGGAAACGAGCCCACATAGGCGGATACCAGAGAACCAGAGCCAGCATGGAAAAACGCACAAAAACAGCAGACGCTCACTCAGATCATGGCACAGTTTACACTAACAGAATGTACATAATATTAGAATCCAAGTTAAATCTACGTCTCACATTAGTTTCTTAAACAAAGGATGAATTACAGTTTAAAACAATTATATTGCTAAATTAAATAAAAGCCTTAAGGACACTGGGAACGGCATTATGATTACAGTATTCTTAAATATTGCCACTTATTAATATTCTTTCATTATGTAGATTTCACAGAGCGTCATTAAAAAGTAATGAGGGAGGTTGACATGGGATATGAAATAAAGACTTATGGTTTATTACTGATGCAGTTTAAGTTGTAACCTTGCCCACAGCTCTGATACTAACTCCGCCCACTGCACCACATTTTGAAATTGAATTGTCCGAGGGGCTAACAGAGGCAGAGTATAGGCTGGGACAGCGACACAGAATGGCAATGCACCTTTGTTGCCAAGGGTTCATTGGGGTGGAAGGACTAAGACCCTCAATAATCCCCCGACGGTTTAGGACCACTGTCCTGTTCTTGTTTCAACTGTTGGCTCCACCTCCAGTAATGAGTGAAGCCTGAGCTGCTGCAAGTGCACGTGAGGGTGGGAGCAGACTCTAAGCTGTAGTGTAACATTGGTTATAAGGCTGATGTGTTGTTTCTACAGTTGTTAAAACCACAAGCCTGAACCCTTGCGATTTTCAGCACTGGGTTTTCAAGGTTCTATGTCTTAAATGTTATGTGTGTTTAACCAACTCTGTTATAAAACTTTATACTTGATCTGTATTTACTCAGATAAATGAACAAACGAGCAAATGAACAGCTTCAGATGTTCTCCAGAGGAAAGGCAGATGAGGTTTGAGGAAGAGTAATGAGACAGATTTTCATTGATAAGGAGGTGCTTTAAAATGTACTTTGTGACCACTATTAATGTGTTTAATAATGGTCAAGAACTGACACCAATTAGCCGACACATGTAAACCAAATAATGGGTAGGTAAATGCTATTGATCATCTGATAATAACACAATATATTACAGGAAAGCTTGTGTCACACCCGAGAGTCATCACATTGCACTCACGGTTACTGCACCAACCACCTAAACATTCTTTCAGACCAAGTGTAATATTATTGGTGATGATTTTCCATGACGGGCTCCTCCAGCAGTAAAATAAACTCCACCAAACTGCAAAAAGCACCCAGGAAAGGCCCAAGGAAGATAGCACTGACTTGGCTTCCCAATTCCCCAGATCCTATTTGCAGATGTACCACAAGCCGAATCCATAAAGGTCCTAATTCACAGCACCATCACTCACTGAACCGTTGTGCTCAGCTATACCGAGGCTAAAACTGTGGAAGGGTGTAAGGAGAGGAAGTCTTTACACAGCCTTTAAAAAAAAAAAACACTAATTCATTTTAAAGAAAGTGACCACTGTCATCATCATGTGCTGCAAAGACATAGCATCCAGCTGCAGTACATGGGGAAAAAAATTGAGTGGAGACTTTCTGAAATCAATCTCAAAATGTTATCACCTTGGTAACCCAGAAAGTTAAGGATAAGCTTGCAGGACAACATACATGGGTGACACTATAGCACTATAGGGTTGAGCGGGTAACCAACCTCCTGTAAGAGTGTTTCCCAGAAGACATTTAGTGTATTTGATTTGTTAAGAAAAGAAAAATCAAACCAAACCTTAAATTCTGAGACACTGAAAAGTTTATTACATTTACCTGGATCATCGCTAGACTTTCAGAGTTTGAGAGTCAATATCTCAGATCTGAAATATTATACAGCATCTTGGTCTGGTAACAATTCCCCCCCCCCACTCACTTCCCATCCCTGCTCTCTCCCAAACCTACATCAAACAAAAACACATGAAATATGCATACATTAGTACAATATGTGGCATTTATACATATTGAAGGAAACAAAAAGGAAAAATAAAAAATAAGTAAATAAAAAAAAAATAGAAATAGCTAGCACAGACTAAACAATTTTCCCCTCATCCACACTCCTGCAGAGTTGTCCAATGTTTACTTCTTTTATAAAGTTTTTAAATGGCTTCCAAATATCATCAAAATATGTGAACTTGTCTTTGAGAAAATACATTATCCTTTCCATTGCCATACACTGTGCCAAAGAATTTATCCAAGCACCAATAGCAGGAGGATCTGATTTTTTCCAGTTTAATGCAATTATACGTTTTGCCTGTAATGTACAATAATCCATAAACTTAATTTGATGGGCTCTTAGTTTAAGATTTTTAGGATACATATGTAGTATCAACATTTCTGCATCTAAAGCAATCTTTGTATTTAAAATTTGGTTTATTTTGTTCATTACCTCCTGCCAAAATGCATGGACATTCCCATATACAGTGGAAAAATGTCCCACGGGCTTCTCCACATTAAAAACATGTATCTGGAATTCTGTTATTATATTTGTTCAATTTCACCGGTGTTACAGATGTTTGCATGATCCAATTGTATTGTAATAGCTTTAGGTTACTATTAATCGATTGTTTTTGTGATTTTAAGCAAATTGACTTCCATGTCTCCTCAGAAATATTAATATTTAGGTCATTTCTTCAAGATTCTAACTTAGAAACTGATGTTTCTGGAGAGGCAGAGACAATCCAGTTATAGAATGTTGAAATTAAGCCTTTGTTACCACATTTTTTCACCATTAACTCCTCTAAATTAGTTAAGGGGGGAACGTTGAGAGACTGATTTTGCATGGAAGAAATGAAGCTTCTAATCTGTAAATACTTAAAGAAGTGTTTTTGGGGGATTTGAAATGTTGAGACTAAATCCTCAAATGAAAGCATTATTCCATCACAAAAAAGATCACTCACTTTCCTAACACCTTTTTCTGCCCAACCCTGGAACCCTACGTCCAAATTTCCTGGTACAAATAAGGCATTTCCCCAAATAGGACTAAATTGAGAGAGATTATAAATTAACAAGTTAAAAATAAAAATCTGAAGATCTCACAGTTATAGGAATTACTGGAGATAACATTCAGCCATAGTAGGAAAAGTTCTTTCTTCGTGAGTCTCTTTATGCTCTGAGTCCTGTTCATTACAGTTTCGTTTAATTAACAGTAGTTTTCACTTTGAAACAGTGCTTAGTGGCTTAATTAAAAGTTGCAATAGATTGGATCCAAATCATCGCCCCATATGCAATGACTCTCTCTACTGTCCCAGGCTCAGGAGTGCTGAAAGTCCTCCACTCGCGTTTTTGGGTGTGTGTTCTGCGTATTTTTAATTGTTGACAGGACAAACTTCACAGCAGCTATTTATTCTTGTTTGTTTGCATTCATGTAACTTTTTTGTCAGCAAATTAAATTTTATGCAGTATTTGCATCAGCTGGGAACACAACAAAACAAAATAAAACATCAGGCATATGCACATCATTCAGAACACGGGCTTCCCACCTTCTGTTTTACAAGTTTTGCTTTCAGGCGTTAACATCTGCTCCATTGTTACACAAACAACACTTTTTGGGGTGCTTTATAGAGAGGTGGTGAGGGGTGGGAACTGAATGGAAACAATAATGGCAAGTGAGACAACCAAGGTGAAGAAGATGGATGATAATGGCACAGAATAAGGGAAAGAATATAGGAGCAGGGCACATGGAGACAGAGGAAGAATGTGAAAGAGCTAGCAAGAAAATAGAGACTAAAGTAGGTACTGCAAAAAAATGAAATGAGCCACTCTTATATATGATATGTGTGTGCACAAACATTGGAAATGTAAGTGTCTGAGATGCACAATCAGAGTGTGAATGTGTGGAAAATAAGAATAAGAAAGAAGAGCGCACAAATAAGATAACAGTCCAGACATGCCAGCAGAGCAGACACCGGGTTAGAGTTGGATGCATAGAGAGCAGAGGGGTTGCCGGTAAAGCATGCAATAAAATCAAGGGACCAGCAAGACTATGAGACAAGGCACTATTAGTCACACATAAACAGCATAAGTTTAATCCGTTCGGGCATCCAGAAGTATTGTATGTTTTAATTGCGCATTCTAGTTTCAAGTATTCTGCCAAACAAAGTTCATATCAAGCAGAAGCAAATTTCCTTCTGAGTGTTGCCAAGAATTATTTTCACAGCTGTGTCTCCGCCTTCTGATGTTTGAGTGTATTGTGTTTATACATGTGGTGAATTTTTAGTGTGAAGAACATCAGGAGTACTAATATGAACCAAAAGAAGTAAACACGGATACGAGTTTTGTGCCCAAAGCCCACTTGGACACGAGCGGCATGTTCTTTATGAAACGTGAGCAGAGACGAGGAGCAGGCATTAAACTATCTCTGAAGTTTTGTTATGAATTGTATTTTGTCTGTTCATTCCAACAGATTTCTGTTTTCCTTTGACTTTTTGATGCTGTTACCCTGGGGAGAGTTACCTTCGATGGCACTAAAATGGGGAGGTTGCGTTTGCAAATAACACAACACTCAGCTGTTCACCGTTGATTCTTTCCTGTCAAATACTGTAGAATTAGATTCTCAAGTTAAGCTTTTCACAACATACAGCAACATGCATATAAGATCCTATATTTTCCTGCTTTACACAGAAAAATAGTCATTAGTGGTGTTGATGGGCATGATTTAATGCCTTATCATTTCAACTGTACCTGTAAGTGCATAACCCACAGAGACTGACATAATCACCCACTTTCTCTCATAAGTAAGGTCAGAGTCGCATTCCCGGGCCTTATGTTTGCAGACCAAGCACAGAACTCCAACATGATCTCAACAGTAGCTGGCTTTGTGACTCTCAACTCAAACATTGCTGTGTTAAATAACTAATAAATCTCCAGGGAATGTGACAGACTGGCGTTCACCACTTACAAAATGGTCCCAATAATGTCAATCTGTGTCGTCTGTGTCTGTGAGGAACTAAGTACACCCTTACTACTGCTTCCACAGGATTTATTAGGGTAATTAAGTGCTGTTAATCAAATGCACTTAATTAACTGATAATCAGCAAATGTGGCTGCATAGAATAGCAAAGGTTTTAGCAGTTTGCTGGTCTGGAGCATTCAGGTGTTTTAATACGATGCCACAATCTTCCCAGGAGTGGAAATCTAAGCAAATTCACCCAAGGTGAGAAAATGCAATACTCAGACAAACTACAAAAAAAAGCACAAACACCAAATACCAAGTGTCAGGCATGGTGGTGCAGGGGTAATGATTTGGGCTTGTTTTGCAGCCACAGAACACCTTGCAGTCATTGAGTTGACAAAGGATTCCTCTGTATACCAAAGTACACCAGAGTCAAATGTGAAGGCGTCTGCCTGGCAGATAAAGATTGGTCCAAACTGGGTCATGCAACAGGACAATGATCCCAAGCACAGCAGCAAATTTACAAAAGAATAACTGAAAAAGAAAAAAATCAAGGTGCTGTAATGGGACCTTAAGAGAGCTGTTATTAAATGTCAATAGACTGAAGCAATGTTGTTAAGAGAGTCATATGGAAAGCAAGTTATTGCTGATAAATATGGTTCAAAAAGTTGTTTGACCACAGGGTGTACATAGTTTTTCACAGGACTTTCACAGTCTTATTTTTTTTTCCCCAAAACTGTGTTATGTGAGAGAGTGAGCAAAAAAGAGAGAAGAGTTGAGATCCTCCTTTAGGTTTGGTAGAAAGGAAAAACAGAGAGGTGAGTGATCAAGTAAAAATATGAGGAGCAAAAGAGATAAAGTGAAGCTCAATCGGGCCCAGAAGGTTAAGCCCAGCAGAGCACAGGCCAGCAGGAGAGTGGGGACGAATCATGGCCTCGTAAGATAACTGTGCCTAGTGTGAGTACAAGACAATATAGCCTGTCTGAAACCCTCTGCTTCTTTTTTGCCATTCTCTTCACAATAATAGGGTGCAGCTAGTTTTGTCCGACCAATATATCCAAATATATTTAATGTACAGTAATTTTTAAAAAAAAATCCTCACATTTGATAAGTTGCGAGCCAAAATATAAATTCTATATAAAAACATTTCACTCTGTTTATCAACTTTGTTATTTACAATATGAAAAATGCTGTTTGCATTGTAGCTCTTTATGCATTATACTGGTGCAACATACATATGATCCCTCAATACCAGTGCTGTGTGTGATGTGGAGTGTCATTTCTTAATTGAAGCTTCACCAGCTAATTTGCATAGACGTTCCCCTGTAGCGCACTGCCTGCCTGTTTTTGTGAAATAGTAGGTCACAAAATTACCAATTGGGTTAAGGTACGGGAAAAACTCTCCCCGTGGCCATTGAATCAACACACGATCAGCACAAGGTCACTACGTGATGTAGGCCAGTACAAAATTAGGACCCCAGTAGTCAAAGTCTGAGAGCCGCCCCACCATAATCACCACCAGCCCTGCTTGTTATTCCGTCATCTCTGCCTCCTGCACTTCCTCTTGAAATCTTCATTTCCTTGCCTATCTTTTTCTGCCATGTAGCCCAGAAAAAGCTTGAGAAATATTGTTCCACAGGGACACTTAATGAATTCAGACCAAAGGTAAAGATGTTCACACAAGGGAGAAGACAACTTATCTAACCAAAGAAAGCTTAGTGTGTGTGTGTGTGTGTGTGTGTGTGTGTGTGTGTGTGTGTGTGTGTGTGTGTGTGTGTGTGTGTGTGTGTGTGTGTGTGTGTTCTATTAAAAACCCAACTATTTGTCATAGATAAAGTTCATTCACGTGTCTCTGTTGAAACTGCTGTTCTTGCTTTCTGGCGTTGTTCATCTGTTGTGGAAGGCAAAAAGTCAGAAAGTCTTTGTATTGGGAAATATAATGACTGATGTGAGCCAAGGGTGGACCTTTTGGTAACACAATAAAAAAGGGAAGCATTGCTTGGTTACAACTCTGTGATATGCAGCCCTTTGCTTAAGAGGATACAAGGGCAAGTGATTACAAGATTATAATCCGTTAATCCAATATAATCAATTATGCCATGATCCTTGTAACCATGTACAATGAACTTTCAGTCTTGGTGCCTTTGAAACATTGTGGTCAGGGAGCAGGTCTGTGACCACTCGTAGTCAGCTGCTGTGTTCAAAATTACCTCAGTGTGTCTCGATGGAGATGAAACAGCAGTGAAACAGATGCTGTTTTACTGCTATCAGGTTGTGACTGAATGTGATCAATTAGCCAATTATGTGCAATCTCTTTGCGATAATACAAAATTAACTGTGATAAATCAGCCATTTGTTGCAAATATGTTACTGTTTAAATACACAGAAATTCATGTTAAGTAGAAATTCATATAAACTACTTAGAATCATACTCCAGGCAGAATCTCATAGATCTGAAGCTAAAATTTAAAAATCAATGTTCTATCAGTCAAGTACCCGAGAAAGGACAGCCAGCATCTGTTTCCTGCAGTGATAAAGACCGCTGTTTCACATTATAAGAAGAGAGCAGGAGAAATAAAAAAAGATGGCAACACTGACAGCTATGCTCAAACAAGTAGAGACAGGCTGTACCCATTTGGCTGCCTGCCTGTTTTCTTTTTTTTTTCTTAAAATCTGGAGAGGATTTGATGGAAACCTTGAAGTTTAGTTTCCTTTTTACTGGGGGCCTGTTGTGTTCATTTCCAGCTACATATTTTTTCTTGGACTCCTATAGAGAAGCTTTGCCTGGTTCACAATTCAAACAATCCTTATTTATTTTATAATGAATCTTATGCGTAAATTTGATTAGGACATCTTGTATTAGTCTTCACTGATCCAACCCCTGCATTCCTGGTTGCTCGGGCTGCTGCAGGCTCTTTACATCACTTCCTTGTTTCCACGCTGTCAAGCTAAATTCTGTTATCATCACTCTGGTCCAATCGCTCCTTTCTTCTGAGTGACGGCCCCTCAGTGTGGATGCTATGAACATAAATTCTAAACCTTGTAAAAAACAGAAATTCTCATTCTTAATGGGAAATCTCAGATCCGTCTTTACATATTTGAGCCCGTTTACAGTTTAGTTTATAAAAGTGAACACCATTAAAACCTGCAGCCTCAAAGACCGATCTGTGTGATTTATATTGCAATACATAAAATTAGTCTTTCAATCATAAGCTGGAAAAATCTCCCTGTCTACAGGCGGTGATTTACACCAACCTGGACTAAACCCAAAGCAGAATCAATGTTTTCCACGTGGACTGCTCCAGCTCCACATTATCAGATTGAGGAGGTTCAGGTCTTTTAGCTTTTGCTGAACAAGTGGCTTAGCTGCTTTTATCTGTCACAGTTGTCCCAAGTGACCGTGACGGGAGAAGCTTTGTTTTACATTGCACCATCAGTGGGAGAAGAACTCAGAGCAGCCATTAAAACAAGCAAAGATAAAGAAAGCACATGTGATCCTACACAAAGGCAAGGGTGACGAAAAGAAACAAAGAAGCTCCAGCTGGCATATGGATATATGAGCAAGAAAGAAAAGTAGGAGAAATGGGATAAAGACAGACTGAGAATGAGACCTTTATATTGTTACTTTCTCTTCTTCATTTATACAAAGAACTGTGTGCACTTGAGAAAAGGCAGCAGACAGATAAGGTTTGCAAAAGACAAAGAACAAAAGGAAAAGAAGCACGCTTTTTAACTCTGCAAAGTCATAAAAATAGAGGAAGAAAACTACCACGTTGTTGCCATTAGATTCATTGTTATGCATCTTAGGTGACCACTGTGTCTCTGTCTCACACTGGAATTTATCAGGATACACACACACACACAATTGCTCAGGGACCTGTTCTTGCTGTTCTGTCTTGCTCTCTCTGTGTGTGTGTGTGTGTGTGTGTGTGTGTGTGTGTGTGTGTGTGTGTGTGTGTGTGTGTGTGTGTGTGTGTGTGTGTGTGTGTGCACGCATACAGACACACTTGTTTGGCTTCCCTGGAGTGAGAGGAGGAAGCGCTGCCTTCCACACTGTCTCTGCTCATATTGTTTGATTCAGTCAGCGTGGGACAGAATGTGAAAAAGCAAACGTCGGTTGGCTCACGCCACAGTTCTCAGCCGAGGGGGGAAAAAGGAGCAAATCCCAGAAAACACAGAAAGTTTGGATCATCTGTTGTCCTTCTCACCCCCACAGCAGGGAACTGCTGTTAAATATTCATTACTGTGATCAAGAACAAATTTTCATACAGTATTTTATATTTACTTGTTGTGTTGAAAGTTGCCCAACAGAGCAGGGCTTGTAGGCTAATTCAGTACGTTGCCATCCCAGGGTGCTGCGGGCTTCTTCAAATTATGTGTGGGATGGACTTTGGAATGTGAGCCTTGATGCGCCAATGATAACAAAATGATTCAAAGAGGAGCAAAGTCCACGTTAAGAGGTTGGTGTCACAAGAAGGTGGTGCCAGAGATCATATTTTACATATATTATGTAAAAACATTATGTTTTGATCTTTGTTTTGTTCAGTTTTCACTCTGATTTGTTTCATTTTGTAAAATTTCCTTTTATTTAGTGATTTAACCACCTTGCATTGATCAGTGGATATTGAAAACATATGTGATGGAAATAGCCACTGTGATGTCACCAACTGATGAACAAACTCCTTTTGTGAAGCATTTTCAAATTTCACTCTTGGTGTTATAACCGAATGTGATAAGAAAGAATAAGGAAACAGAAACTTTACAATGAACTTAGTGCAATGGAGCTAAGGGCAAGAGTTGCCCCCTGGTGGCCATTCTTGGCTTCATTGTCATTATCTTCATCCATCCATTCTCTTCTCTCTTCCCCTCTCTTCTCTTCAGTTTATCGTTTTCAGGGGGGGGGTCAGTTGGCTGGAGTCTATCCCAGCTACCATAGGGCAAGAGGCAGGGTACACCCTGGACAGGTCACCAGTCTGTTGAAGGGCTAACACATAGAGACAGGCAACCATTCGCACTCACATTCATACGTATTATCATTCTTTTTATTATTATTATTATTATTAATAGTAGTAGTAGTAGTAGTAGTAGTAGTGGTGGTGGTGTTCCTTTCAAAACAACACCCTATGGCCGGTTTTTGTCAGACCTGCGGTTCTTGACTTATGTATTAAAAGACAGATATTTATGTTAATTTATCCTATTCTTTTGATCATCATTATATGACTGTACATTCGTAAACACCAGAGAAAATAATTAATAATTATATATAAATACATCTATTTATTAATCATTTGTTTGGTTTAATGCAGAATGAATGATAGGAATAGACATGAGTATATACACTATAACTATTAGAGTAAGATGATGATTATTATTATTATATTACCATTTCTAATGGCTACCAAGTAACCCAATGCAGAGCATTTAAGCCAAGGCCATCTTTTATATACAGTCTATTCACTTAACAAGTGTGTGTCAGTGTGACACCAGCAGGTCCACTACAAGCATCTTTTTGCAATGTGTCACTGTGTAAATGTGGTGACCAAAGACATGTCCAGTGTAATTCACAGCAAAGTAATATTGACTATCCATAGAACGGAGGGCAGTGTGAAGAAGTGGCCTGTTGCATGGAAGGACATGTTTCTTCCTGAGAAACACTTAGTCCACAATCACCACTTGTGATTTCATTAAGAAACTGTCAGTGTCAGGGAGACTAATCAATACAAGTATGAGTGTATGTAGTCGTAGAAAGAGCAGGATTACCTGTCACGTGTCAGACAACACTTCAATTTGTCTCCATAGAATAACGGAGACTGAGGCCCAGAAACTTTCTTCAGCACGGACAAAACGAAGCAAAACCAAACAGGAACAAGCAGCCATCATTCACACACATTGTTCACCTAAAGTCATTTTATAGTAATAACTAATCTGTTATGCTCGGGCTACCGCAGCATTGTACACTTTACTTTCGGTTGTTAAGCACTTATGTAAATTCACGTTATGTAAATTTGGCTCTTTATTGCTACCAGCAACTGACAACATTACTCAGGATGCTAATTCAAACTAGCTGGAAAGACAAGCAAAATAATGTGATACATAATCCCTGTGTAGAGACCATTACTTTAAAAGTCTTCGTGCTTTTAGGCTGATTCAGATAACGGTGGAAACTAAAAGATGTGTGTGCGTGTGTATGTTTGGTGTGTGTGCAGCTGTTCTGTGGCCCAAAGACAGACACACACTTACCGATGGTCATTTCAATGTAACATTTCACCAGTTTGATGTTCCTAACCATAATTAGCTCTGCTATAGGAAAGAGTATATAAACCAGCTGTAGGTTTTGGTTCACTGGTTCACATCACTGGAGCAAAGTTATTCAAACTGAAAACTATTGCTTTAACTGCCAGAAAACAGAAATGGTTGAATCACTGTTCTGTATGGTTTTCAAAGATTTTTTCTTTCTTTTTCATTCACTGTTAAAGTAGTTCTGATGTGCATATATGCAGCTCTGGAAATGATTCTGAATCAGTGACCTGTGACTCACTTTAAAGCAGCATGTTGCTGTTCTAAGTAAAGCTGGGAAGACTTTGAATCTCTATTTTTGCTTTGTGCTTTTTCACATTGCCTGTTTGATTTATTATAATATTGAGTGTCTTGAGGTGTAGACAGGATTTCATTGCACTCTCTACAATGAGAGCATCTGCTGAGTCACATATGAGTAATGTTACCACTCTATAAGCTGCAAGCACAACACTGACATATGTTAGAAAAACATTCGCCTAAATGTCCGGCTAATATACACCCACCAGCCACTTTATTAGGGCCAGCTGTTCAACTGCTTGCTTATTTAAGTCAGCCAATCATATCGTGGTATGTTTGTAGGTGCCAGCGAGGCTAGTCTGAGTATTTCAGCTGATCTGAAGGGATTTTCCCACACAAAAAAGACAGGCTCTCCTGTGCCAGTCCTGCAAGGTGACTGAAAGTCTCCTCCATCCCCATATTGACTCACCTGTCTGATGGCAGACAGTAGCTTTCCGTAGCAGAACACAATCACCAGGAAGGGCACGATGAGGCAGAATATAAACAGACAGATGATGTAAGAGATGTTATTCGCTGTCTTGGCTGTCCAGTCGACAGAGCAGGTGGTCCCAGGTCCCTCTGGGCCGTAGTGGCTCCAGCCGAAGAGCGGCGGCAGGGTCCAGATAAGTGAGTACGCCCAGGACATGATGATGCCAAGGGAGATTTTACGGTAGTTGGAGGAGTCCGCCTCAGTGGGAGCCATCATGGTGCTGTAGCGCTCATAGGAGAGGACAGCCAGGGAGATGAGGGACACAATGCCTAGAGCACAGAAATACAAAGGTAGGTATTATATGCACATACAGACACATATGGTATTTCCCCCTTACTATTCAGATCATTAAACTCATTTTAGTTAGTTTGATGTTAATTAAACAACGATAACTAGACTAAATATAAAATGCAGTTTTTAAATTAGGATTTCATTTAGTAAGGGAAAAAGTTTCCAATCCTACCTGACCCTGTGTGAAAAGTAATCTAGTTAATGGTTGTACCACCCATGGCAGCAAGAACTGCAATCAAGAGTTTGTGTAACTGGGAGTGAGTCTTCCACATCGCTGTGTAAGAATTTTGATCCACTGTTCTTCAACATTCATAAATGTTTCAGTTCAGCCACACAGGAGACTTTTTTAACAACGTGTTTAAGGTCATCCTTAAGCATCTGAATCTGACTTGAGTTGGGATTTTGACAAGGCCACTTCACAACCTTCATTTTGCTTTTGTTCTTTTTTTTCTGTTTTTCTTTTTTTGAGACATTCAAAGGTGGACTTGCTGGTGTGTTTCTGATCATTACTCCGCTGTATAACCCAACAGGAAATGAACCGATGGCCGAATATTCTCCTTCAGGAATTTCTTTGCAGTGAGCAGAATTCATGGTCCCATCATTTAGAGCAAGTCATCCAGGTGCTGAAGCAGCCCCAGACCATCACACTAGCATCGCCATGTTTGACTGTTCGGATGGAGTTTTTTTTTGTGTGTGTGTGTTACTTTTACACCAGATGTAACAGGACATCTGGTTAAAAGTTCAACTTTTTTCTCATCAGTCCACAGAATATTTTCCAGAAAGTTTTGGGGATCATCAAGACAAATGTGTGCAAATGTGAGACGAGCCTTTGTGTCCTTTTTGGTCAACAGTGGTTTTCTCCTCTAAACTCTCCATGGATGCCATTTTTGCCCAGTGTCTTTCTTTTTGTTGAATCATGAACTCTGACGTTAACTGAGAGAAGTGAGCCCTACAGAAGTTTAGATGTTGTTTTGGATTCTTTTGTGGCCTCGTGGATGAGTCGTCGATGCACTCTTGGAGTAATTTTGGTAGGCTTGCAATTCCTGGGAAGATTCTGTTGGAATTGATATTTTTTATATTGTCATTTGTGCTAATATATATAGATATATAATCATTGCCTTTATGTGTCCTAATATGGCTATCATTATGAAGAAAAAGCCAGACAGTCAGAGGATTTATTTTCAACCTTCTAACATTTCCAGTATCTGTGTCTGTGCTGACGAAACGTGCTATCTTTATTTAGAATGCAGCTTAGTGCAGAGAGCTATGTTATACATTTAGAAAGCACCATGTTCTTTTAAGGTGCAAGATTTTACACCTTTAAATGTTCATTTGAGATATGACCATTGCAAGTTCCTGTTTTTATAGTTTAGCAAGACGCTTACTTCTGCTTTTCTGCATACCCCATACACACAGTTTAAGTTCATTGAAAGGTCGTATGTCTATGTATGGTATAGCTGGAAACACACACACACACACACACACAGACACACATGGACAGGCGTATACATTGCTCACACACATATACGTGCCTTAAAACTGTCACGTGCTTAACTGAATTATGTGTAACCCCTGTTGTCAATAAAAGAGTGAGGCGGACGCAGACGAGTTGGAGTTGCTTGGATAGGCGAGTCGCAGCACTGCTCTCCAACGCTCTGTACACTGTAAAATGTACACTGGTGTCTGTGTGTTTGCTTTCAGTAACAGGTTCTGTTTACCAGCAGGGTTGACTTAAACCCAACAGGTTCACTACTTTTCTGAGTTTTCTCCATTTGTGGTCCGTGGTCCACTGGAGTCCCAAACTTTAGAAATGGCTTTGTAACCCTTTCCAGACTGATAGACGGCAATGACTTCTTTCCTTTTCCTTCATTAGCTCTTGTGTATTTAAACCTTCAGTTTGCTTCTGTTTGTTGTGTTGTACTGTGTAGTCTGCTTGTTTGTTTCTTGCTCGTTCCTGCAGGGTATTCCCTGTATTCCGAGTGTACGTACTCAGCTTCTATTTGTCAAATATTAAATTATATTTCATGATCTGGAACATGTAAGTGTGACACACACGCACAGACATACAGCAAGACTACAGACTGCTTGTTCAGTGTGCTCCTTTTGTAAGCTTGATTATAATATTTCACCTTTAATGGGATCATAAAATACAGACTGAAGTGTACCGCCTGTCCAAATGTTTTTCTTCTCTAGTGAGAAAACCATGCACAGTCACTGTGATATAAAGCCTTCCAAAGACGTCCTGACATCACAAGTGCAGCTAAAGTGAGCTTTAAAGTTTATCATAGTATAGAAAAACTATAGCAAAAGAAATCATCTTATATTTATAGTCTGGAGCCTGCAGCAAACCCACACTGCACATTATAAACAGCGGCACTACCCACAGCGTCTCAATGCAGCGAAGCACAAGACAGAAATCTCAGAAACCATTTTCATATACATATATATATATGTAACTGTTCAATACACAAGATAATTTTAGTCTTGTTATCCTGTTCACTGGGCCATCCTTAATGACCACTTTTAATTATTCTTATTATTTTAGATGTATTTTAAAAATAAACTGTGGATGAGGTTAGGTAGAGAAAACTAAGTCAGCAGAATGGAAACAAAGTTTAGTTCTGTAGTTGCAAACTTTGAGTATTTTTGTCTTGTTTGTCCAAATACATTGAAATCATTATAGTCTATGTACCCTTGACTACACAGTCTCTGTGGTACAGTGTGTTGTGCTTGTCTGTTTACCCCCAGATATTAAACTCAACGTGGTTTGTCCTGCACAGACTGCTTAGCTCAGGGCTTTTATTAGCTCTGTTACAGCAATATTCTAAAGTCAACACAGTTTTACAACAGTCCACTTATGTTTCTGTTTGATCTTGGCTGGCTCATAAGAACCAACCCTAAAAAAAATATTTTCCAGTTGTTTTTTTAAGATAGCCAAATTTGTTACTCTCTGTCTCTCTCTCCCTCTTTTTTCTGTGATATGAAAGCCTGGTAACACCGTCCTCCCACAGCAGGTGGACGGGCTACTGTCATTTTTCAGCTGAGATCTAAAGCGGTCGTGTTTATAGCTGGGTATGATCTGTAAATTCTGCTGTAGTCCAGTAGCAACGCTTTCAAAAAATTCCTTTTCTACTCCATTATGTGTTTAAGTCGGTGTTTCCTCAGGCGGATGTTTGACCTTTGCTGTGCAGAATGATTCAGTGACATGAGAAGGAAACATTTTCTGAATTCTCTGCAAAGTTCCCAAATCTTAAGCATTACACATCATAGTGATATCTGATGAGTATTTTTGTAATGATAACGTGCAAAACATTTTTAAAGACAGTGAGAAAAAAATGTGTCTCACTGCTGATAAGAAAATAAACATCTCTCATTATTTAAGGCAATGAAAAAATGATGGAACTTGTCGTTAAGTGACCATGAAATGTGCACATACTGCTGCTCCAGTCCAAAGAAGATACTTCAGTTAAGCAGAATCTGATAATACAAAAGTAAGTTGAACTCATGTGGTTCATTTTATTGTTGATTTTCTTATTGCACACCAAATTCTGTTATAGTGTTTGCTGCTGTGGAGCACGGACCCCCAAGTCATCAGCTTAGGAGAAACAATATAATAGATGTAATTTTTGTGACTATAGTGATTATAGTGATTGTAAAGGCTTCCATATTTTCAGCAGAGGAGTTTATTTCAAATAAACAAACTCTCACTGAGCAAGATTGCAACTTCTTTTTAATTCTGCCAGCTGGTGGCCAAGCAGCTAAAAATGAAAAATCGTATTCTCAGGTATGTGAGATATACACTGGAGAAAAGCGACAGGTGTAACAGTGAAGCCGCAAGGAGCAAAGGCAGCAAAATACATGGAATCAAGCACCCAAGACAACAGACAGTGCACAAGAGGGGTGAATAAGAGTGCGCAGGCAGGGTGGAGTGAGTGGGCGTGAGTGTCAGGGGTGATTTTGTGACACAAGGACAGCAGCAAGAGGGAAAGGGAAAGTTTACAAGATGGCAGTGAGACCTGCTGTGATATAAGATTTGAAAATGTTGGCACTGACAAAAGATGGGAGGTGGCAGAGTCGATCATACTAAGATTTTCATTATGAGTGACCAGGATGGACAGGATTGGAAATGAGTACATCAGAGGGACAGCTCAGGTTGATCAGTGTGGAGAAAGGCAACGTTAAGCTGGTTTGGACATGTGCAGAGGAGGGGGAGTGGATAAACTGGCAAAAGGATGTTGAAAATGGAGCTGCCAAGCAGCAGGAAAAGAGAAAGACCTCAGAGAAGATTCATAGATGTAGTGAAGGAGGACGTGCAGAAGGTTGGTGTGACAGACGAATGCTAGGGAGAGGATGAGATGGAGGCAGATGATCCACTGTGGCAACCCACATAAAGGGAACAGATGACAGAAGAACAGCCACAACAAAATTACAGTTTTGGATGGTTAATGGTTGGATAACCATCGCTAGAGTTTCATATAATGAGTGCAGCATATGTGCAGGCTTCAGATGTCTTTAAGCACTCTGCTTTAAATGGTTTTATTCTGTTCTTTTCTCTGTATGATGCCAAAGAGAGGGGGTGTGATGAATACAGTCATCTCAGGAACAGCAGCCCCACCCATCTGCTGTTCAAACTTTCTATTTGTGAAGGTTAACCAATTAGAAAAAATTTGGCTTAAAGGGAGAGAAACGAAAAAATAAACTAGATGAGCTGAAGGGCTTCACAAAGGCCCAGTATGAGATTAATAAAGGTTATTTTAAACTGTGAAGTTTAAAATACAATAGAGTCCGACAGTAATAATAGGAAAATGTAAATCAGCAGAATGGGTCACCTTTAAGAAATGTCTTTACCTGAGTGTACCTGAGACTGCGGCAGCACTAAAAGCTGAGCTGGCAGCCTGATGTGGCAGTATAACTGTAACCTGATCCAGAGTACAGTACTGATGCATCCCTAATAGCATGAGCAAGATAATACACTGCTAGATTAGCTGAAGAGAAGAGCATTTCATCTTAAACAACATACTTTATTAGCTGTGGTCATGAGTCTCGGGTCAGGTTGGTCAGCATGTGCATAGTGTATATCTTCCAGACAACAGCTGAATATAAATGTCTCCAATATCCCTTAAACAGTTTTTAAGAACTGCCACAATAAATCAAACTTCATATTTACTAAAAACTAATTAGCAAATCTCTTCCACGGCTCAAAATTAACCCAAAATTGAATACTGGCATCATGTTGCTGAAGTCTTCTGGCCTCAGGCTCATGGAAACTGTTGTAGTTGATTTAATTCATTGCTTTTAATGGGAAAACTAGATTATAGCAGCAGATCCACTACAACTTCCACCTACCTGATGAGTACAACGCTGTCTCTGCTTTGCAAGGTTCTTTATATGAGGAAATCCGTTATTAGAGGCCATGTAATATCATCATGAAAGACACCCGCACATCTTTGGATATAACTTTGATAGCATCTGAAATCAAACATCACCCCGCATCAATCTTTTACTGCTCTGACAGGATCAAATGTATCAGCTGAATGTAATATTCCAAAATGAAACATCTTGTGATGTGATAACATCTGAAATATATACATATATATATTTATATGTATAAAGGAACAGTCTTTGTTCTCCTGCCTGTGTGATATTCACTCGACACTTCTCTCTTGCTTTTCTGTTAGAAAGCATCTGCTTCTGCATCACTCCTTTGATACCACATATCCAGGAAAAGACAGTTTGAATGAAAAACACAGGATTGAGTAAAGCTGTGTTTATTCAGAAGATCCCAATCCCTGTGTCTTCTCCTCAGTCCTCACAGGTGCGCGAAACCAGCGCGAGGCGCACCGAGTCTGCTAAGAGACATCAAACGTGCGGACCTCTCATCCGATTTTCTCCACTTTGGATAAGAAGTCAGAGCGTACGGACATGATCATTCACACTAATGAATGCTGAACACCAGACACACATCACCTCCTGAACATATTTTTGGGTCTCTGCTACACAAGACCTTTAATTCAGTATTTATTACCGTGGCTCATTAGCCGGCTTGCTTGCTTTGACCTTTACGGCAGAGCAGTATTGTTCTGCTTTCTTTCTCCCCACTGAGAATTCTGCATAGCGTCCTGACAAATTAACAACACTCAGGCCAAGAGTTGTGCGCACCAACATGATGCACATATTCGTGCATTTTCCTTTCTCCCCACGTGCACGCTCATCAGTTTGCCCGCCTATTTTGGTGATGCTGCTGTACACAGGTCAGCGAGTGAGTGTATGCGGGAAAGCAGTCTGACTCCAATATGTGGTGAGTGGCCCCCAGCAGTGCAAGGTTAATCCAGTGACTGTGTGCAGAGCCTGCTTGAAGAAGGAGGCATGCAGGAAGACACAGACGGGCTGTCAGAGACAGAAAAAAAAGATCCTGTCCTGTTCATCTTCAGTATAATGGAAGATACTAAAAGTTCAGCGAGACAGAGAAGAAAATGCAAAGAGGCGGGTAGAAGAGGTGAATGGATGCCAGGAGGCTGATGGCAGTGGGTGAGGAGGTCCAGATAAAGACACACACACACGCACATGCATGCGTCTCCACAAATTGTCTTCAGTGGGTGCTCTTGGCACAAAAGTCAGTGCAATGCATCTTCAATTGTTCAGTCATTCAAAAATCTAAGACTGTGAGCAGAAAGAAGAAATCGATGTGAAGAGAGAGCAGGAATACGACGTGCTAACGCCACGCTAACAATGTCTTCTGTCACTGACAGTGATGCCCTCTAATTTGAAAGAACATCGATCACTCAGAAAAGCTTTGTGGAGATTCGACGAATACAGACACTGTCGCTTTGTCAAAGCGGCACCCGGCATTATTCACCCAAACAATCAATTTCACTTTTCCTTTCTCTGACCCTCCCTCACTCTTTCATTCTGGTTTTATGAGGCCATTGAGGAATTACTCATCCATAACCAGTGGAGGCTCTAATGATGTCTGTGAGATATTTCTCTCTCACACACACACACACACACACACACACACACACACACACACACACACACACACACACACACACACTCTGTCTCCCTGCAATATTTAAGTTTGCAGAAGCCCAGTTTTTTTTGTCAGATGTTTAATAAATTGGCTCCTTGTGGAGGTCAGTGTTACATATTTTCAGATGGTGCTTAATCTTGGTCTAACACTCGAGTTGGCGAGACGGTGGACGCGATCAAAGCTCGCTCAGATACTGTGAAATGATTGGAAGGTTGCCTTTTTTGCGCCATGATAAGACAAAAATGAAGTTTTGGAAATTGCCAACTTATCCCAGAGGAAGCAAGCGTACCAGTCGAGAGCCTGTTTTGAATTTAAAAGGCTGACAGATTCACGAGGCTCTTGTGGAAAGTAAAATGCAATTTAGTTAGTGTGCACTGCGTGTAAATGTTAGCCAAAGATCAAGGTGTGAAAGAGCCGATAAACGCAGGGGATTAAAACCCCTGCTGGACTTGTTTGCTGCGTGTTTAGCTTCTTCCTTTGTTGCCTGGATAGGAAGGTTTCAGTGTTCAGAAAATGCACAAAATGACCACAAAGAAGCTTGAAGACCTCAGAGCCACAGAATGACCATAAAGTAATGATGGGAAACTATGTAACACAGATGGTTCTCAAGTAGAAATCAGACTTTTGTCTCAGAGGGATTTTTGCTACTTTTTTTTTTCTACTGTTGCTTCACAGAAACTGGACTCTCACATAGGTGGCTAACAAGCTGTAATCCTACTCGAGATAAGATCAAATGCCCGAAATCTTTAGTTGCAGCAGGTATCAGAGGGCCTAATGTTGGCTCCAGTGGCCATTTCTCAGCTTAAAGCAGGCCTTTAAACATCAGAAGATTAGATGTGAGTGAGAGAGAAGTTTTAGAAAAGATTTATCAGCTCTTGCAAACTTCATCACTGAAAGGCTGCGACCGCTGACCGCAGATATCCAGCATGAACACTCAGTCCGTTTGCAGCTGCAGAGAGAATTTGTGGTCTCTATAACTGAAAAGCTCAAAATTTATCAGTTTTTCATCAAATGTTTTTTTAAGTCTTCCCAAAAGTCACTTGCGTGTGTTGATTCAACAGAAAAGTGAACTTTAGGAATAATAAGAGGCTTTGGCTAATAACTGTGGGCTTTACTGCTGGAAACCAAAACTGATGAGCTCCACACAACTGTAATGCATATTACTGACATCCAAACTTAGCCATATCCAGTTAAGTATAGTTCAGTATGAACAAGAAGAACTCTGAGGGCTTAATAATCAGACTGCAAACAAGTATTACAGCATTTCGAGGGATAAAATGAACTTTATACCAACTGCATTTTCTTCTACTTTGTGTCGATTTCTTCCAAAATTATACAAAAGTGAGTTTAAGCTTCTTCTTTTTCAACTTTTTAGCTGCCAAGCTACTGAAATATGAATTGATTTAAAAGCAAGAGGGAACTGGTATAATATACAGCAGTGATAAATATTCAAGACTGGACATCCGTGTCTTTCAGTGTCTGTGACTGCCTGGCTTTCAAAGGTTGTTTGGACTGAATGGAAAGTTTGGAAAGCAATGATAGTTCTTTAACAAACGATCAGTCCCTCTGTTCATTAAACACTAAATCAGGCACTCAGCCAAGG
Source organism: Oreochromis aureus (assembly GCF_013358895.1). Lineage (NCBI taxonomy): Eukaryota > Metazoa > Chordata > Actinopteri > Cichliformes > Cichlidae > Oreochromis > Oreochromis aureus. The sequence continues at coordinate 8,435,827 of NC_052959.1, forward strand.
ACTCCTGGTGACAGAAGAACATTTTCATCTTTTATACAGAAATAAGGCTCACATTAAAAAGAACTTCATCCAAGTGACTTGGATGTGTCCACTGACGGTTTTAATTAATACAACTCTTAGAGGACAATTAATGTAAGCTTGTGTTTAATGCTAATTTAAACTCCTTGTTTGCTGCTGGTATATAGCACACCTGGTCTGATCGCTCTACTTTAAACTGCCTTTTGGGAGGATTCCGCAATCCAGTCTGGCCCAGTATCAAGCAAGTGCATATACCAGCATTATTCTCTACTGTGTGCATCATTATACCCAATGTATTTATATCAGCACCACTGAGCAAAGGTATAGCAGCATCCCATTTTCTCATTACACAGCTTTCCCCCTTGGAAATGTTTTATTCTGCAACAAATGCTGCAGATGTACCTGCCATGGAGGCAGACAGCGTCGCCACAGCCCGCTACAGACCTGCAGGAGCAGCTAAATGAACAGTGCACAGTGAGGAGGTTTGATTCGCCTCAGGTACAGCCACTCAACTAAATGGTAATAAGCATTTAGTGGCCATTTAATAGCAGGTTGCACACCATATATACAGCGCGTGAGGCAACAAAAATCACCTGCTGACAGTCCTGTGACATGCATGCAGAGTTCATAATGGAATTTGAACAAACGATTTCTAAAATGACTAAATTACTTTCGTGAAACCGTGGAGCTGTCTTATGACAAGGAAAATGTCATAATGATGCACACAGCTGCAGAAGGGACCGGCACGGTACGATCTGTCACGGAGCTCCATCCAGACCACAGCCACATATATAATGAGCAGTATCGTGCACAGCTCGTTACCTGGACCAAACCTGCGCATCTTTATGTGAAAGCTTCATCGGGATTATGAGAGGAGATGTGCAACTCGAATCACGGTTTGGACTCATGAACCACTTGACTCGTGCTGAATGAGTTTTTTGTTTGATTGTTTGTTTGTTTTTTGAAAACAATAAAACGTAATAAGATAACCTCCACTTTAAGCGAGACCTTAATGAAAGACCTTAATGGCGTAGGAGACTGCAGGAGACTGCACCCAAAATGCACGAAAAGAACGAGAGAAAGCTTGGAATAAACAAAATGCCTTGTTCCAGCAGCGACGAGCCATGCAAAACGAACAAACAGCCGTAATAACAGGTTCTAATTGTCTCCAGCTTGGCACACGAGCATTGCTCATTATTTCAAGATTTAATTCATTAGCAGTCCGAAGATTTTTAGGCTTTTCTGTGAAAGTTTGATATGGCTTCACACATGACCCAGGGCACGAGAGACAGCTGGACATTTTTACGTTTTCTTTTTCAAAATCATCATTTCATCTGCACAAATAAAGCATAACATCATCAAGTCTACAAAGCGCAGTGCTCTGGACAGGATCCACGCATACCGCGCAGCAACACTCACGACCTCGTGTGAAATAAAGAATATAGAGCCTGTACACAGAACAGAAACCTATAGCGCACAAATAGCACCACCTAACTGATCCCGCATTTGTACTCACCACAGAGCGAGTTGGCGAAGCCGTACCACACGCAGCCTCGTTCCCCTATGAGCCACCTTCCTTGCGTGCTGGCCGCGAAGCTGAACGGAGTCCCCAGTACGCACACCAGCAGGTCGCTGATGGAAATGTTCATCAGGAGCAGGTTGATGGGCGACCGCAGCATCTTGTAGCGGCAGAAAAGAACAAGCACCAGCAGGTTGTTAATAAGTCCGAAAGTGCCGATAAAGCCCAGGCACACAGCCACTACCAGGTTCCCAGTCGGGGTGAGAGTGGTCCGGTATGATCCGCCCCCCAGGTGCCCTTCCCCGGCTCCGGCACACAGAGCGCTGTTGAAATCCGCGCAGCCGCTCAGGCTCACGTTGGACACGATCATGGCAGTCCTGGTGTCACTGCGGTGCCACACCGAGTGACCACGGTAGCTAATATATCATTGGTATGTCTTTTTTTCCCTCCTGTGTGGAAAAAAGAATCAGAAGACAAATCTGCTCGTAGCCGACAACACTTGTTGCTTTAAAAAGAAACGTCAAGTAGAGCCAATCGGACATGTGGGGTGATAAATAGTTGTTGTTTTTGCTTCTTTCTTTTTTTCTTTTTTTTTTTGCTTTTTCTTTTTGGTGGGGATGTCAAAACTTTGTTCAGGGGGAGGGGAGTGTTGGGAATATATTTTTAAAAAGAAATGAAAGAAAGTTGGGTGGGCTTTGCTCCACCCTGTGGATGTCTACAGTGTGCACTCGCACTCTTTCCGGAGACGCTCCTGTCTCTCACAGAAACACCTTCTCTCTCTGTCCGTGTTTAAATCACCCTGGCCCGCTCTCCGGCAGCTGACGTTCAGTGACTGGGAGGGTGGTGTGGGTGGAGGGAGCGGCGTTGGGCATCCAGCAGCATCGACCAATCGGGCGATAATGGCGCTCCTCGAAGAGAAACGCCACCCCGCTCGTGCTCAGAGCGCGACTCGACGAAAAGTCCCGCTCAATAAAGTTTCAGGAGCTGCTCTTCCCCACCACCACCCCCGCCCCACCTCTGCGCTGACGTCCTCAGTGCAGGTATCGATGCTCGGCGCTGTCCGAGGTGCTGAACACGCAGGCAGCACCAATTCCACTAATCAACGGTGTGTCCAAGTCTGCCATGCATGTTAATGAAGTCAATACCGTAGCAGTACAAAGGTAGAAGCTCTCGGCTCTTTAATATATCACCACCAGTTATAGCATTTTTCACTGTCTTTATTTAGAAAGGATCTCTCGCAGTAGAAAATGTCGTGCAGTCTTTCTAAATTAGGCACAAAAGCAATGAGCCGCCCTGAATGAAGTAATCACTCCGGCGTTAATGGGGAGATTTCCAGCCGACTTTTGGGCTGTTTTAGATGATAACGAGGTCACCGTGCAGCACTGGGTTTGAGCGGAAGGTGAAACTCTGCATGTGAAGTCACAAGCATCCAGATGTGCAGATAGCTGGGCGTATCCCCCCCCCCCCCCACACACACACACACACACATAAACACGCACACACATACAAGGAAATTAGTTTTACGGGTTTTGTTGTCGTTGTGCAGTAGTTTCTTTCTTTTCTGTGAAATGGAACCCCCCCACCCCCACCCGCCTCCAATCTGCCAGCACTGTGAAACTCCATGGATTGCATTTTTAGGCAGGAATGACGAGGAGCAGTGAAATGCTAAAACATGATGAGTGTCAGGCATCTTCTCTCCTGGTGTCAGTATATTCCGCTGCAGGCAGAGAGGAGTCGTAGCATTTGTGTGCAGAGAGCACACCCTGCACTGCTGAACCTTGACTCACTTCTGAGTCAAACAAGCGCAACCTTTCCTCCACATGCTAAACTAACCTCTCAGCTCTTATCTCTAAACACGCGCGTGGCGTGTCTGACAGATAATGCAGTTGTTGTTTTTTTCATTTGTGCGAGGAACAGCATGTCGCCTTTCACTTTGATTTAAACTGAGTTTTATGTTGAAGTGACAGTAAGCAGATAAAAAAAAAAACCCTGAGTGAACAAATAGATCAGTTTGCATCAGCAATAACATAACTTTGAGTCTCTTCTGGTTGTTGCTGCTTTATGTGTCATGTCAGCAGACACAGACAATACAGTATGTACACAAAAAAATAATAATTAAAAAACCACCAGTTCAACTATTGTCAGCAATTAGCTGATGATTAAAAGCAAATCCTGGTAGCCAAACAAATATCGGCTGCATGAGAGTGGGAGGGCAACGATTTGGTGCTAAAGCACTGTGATAAAAATATCCCTCTTTTGCATCTCGTGACTTTGCATGCAATGGAAAGTTCCAGAATTAGATGCGGAAACTTAGTCTTCCCTTCCCAGTCTGTTCTAACACTTTCCACCAAATAGGCCCCTTGTCACAGTGGAGCGAGGTAATTACCCGTGAAAACTGTACAGCGACATTTACTCTGACAACATCTTCCCCATATGCAGGCCTAATTGAGTTGAATTAAGACACTTGGGTTTCTGTTGTGAATACCACCCTCATTTAATCATCGCAGTGGGATTGGGCGGTTGGTATTTAGGTGGGTTTCTAGGTCAATTTGGCGACTGTGCTCTGAGGAGATGTCCAGGGCGATGAAGTGCAAATGGGGTCAGAAGGTTGTCTCAGAGATTCTGTTTTATGTGTAAATCAGAGGAAAAGTGCCAGCAGAATGGTGCTTTATGGATAATATCACATTTAGTTGATTTGTTATGGACTGTTACCTGTTTGGTCACATTAAATCTGTCTTGCTGTTCCCCCAAAGAGACAAACAGTTCTTTCACTGTAGCCCAATTTCAGATGGGTAAATTGTTACATTTATTAACATCAAGTGTTTTATTAGGTGAAAAGGACATGTTCACTTTCTCAGTGGTATGTTCAGACCCAAATTCACAATCTCGCCCTGTTCTGCTCGCCCTGTCCCACATTATGCTTTCAATTGCTAGGGTTTACATTTATTTATGAAAAGCACTCACACATCTGGGCAGCCAGCTGTGTCGTTTCCACTTTAATATAACAGTATATAATAAAATGAGTAATATTTCTGGAGTTATTACCCCGTTTGTTGAGATGATATTCTCTCATGTGCTTTTCAGCAGGCCAAAGCTGCAATTACACCAATATCTGAGCTTTAAATTGAGTTAGAAAACAGTCATGAGTTCAGCAACCAAGTGAACTTCACCAGCAATGGCAATAAAGCTTTGTACAGCTCTGCTGGATATATCATAACTTCTCTTCCTCCAAGTTTGCCTTTTCTTGTTGTCTATTTAACTGTGAGGGGCCGAGTTGGTTAGACATGCGGACACAGGAGGTTTTAATTAAATGACAAATCTACATAATGAACTAACAATCCAGGGCTCTTACAAACGTAACAATACAAATCTAAACTGAACTGACCAAGCAGGTTTCCCAGCTTCCTTCATCATCCTCATGCCTCCTCCTTCCTCCTCCTACATCATTGTTACCCTCGCCTCTGACGTTGACCTTGTGAGAGTGGCCACTGCTTCTCTGCAACTTAATGTACCACGGGCTTTAGGGTAAGCTCAGAAGAGGCGTGATGCTGTGGATCATATCAATTTATTGTCCACAAATGTAATACACAGGCCCTCCACAGCCCCTACTTTATCTGGACACATGTGTCACTCGAGACCCATGCTTTAAGTGCTTGACACACAGCTTGTCATGACATGATACAGCAGAGGAGAATATATGATGGTGGTGGTGGGAGGTGGGGGGATTGTCTGAGAATAGACTGTGAGAGGCAGCTCAGGATGCAGCTCAGCATTTTGTGGCAGACTGGCAGGTGTCAAATCAAGTGCATGTCATTGCAGCTGTCCACAAATATGTGCTGAGGTCATTTAAAATTCTACAAACAATGATCATGGTGTCTTTAAAGTGCACTGTTAAACTTACACATACGGTTGCAGTGGTGGATATTTTTATTAATATTATTAATCATCTCATTTTCATGTAATCTCTATGAGCCGAAAGTTCAGTCGTCAGACTTTTCCAAATACCCAGAGTCTTTTTTCCCGCTCTCTGCTCGGAAACATGTCAGTGAAAAAAAAGCCAGCTTCTCTCCTAACAAGGAAGGTGTGGAAGGTTTTTTTGTTCCAAATGTCAATCAGTTTGGCTCAGATAATATTCCCAAGCTTCAAAAAGGTTATCAGTTTGATTTTGAATTTCTTTTTTCAGGTCTTTTGCCTGTTACACCCAATCCAAACTGATTATGACTGTCATGTCTCAGCAATTATTTCATGTACTGATATCATATGAAATTAAATATGTTGACTCTTCCCTGCTGAACTGCTGGCACCCCTCGTACCTGCTGGCAGCCATAGCTTCGTCTGCAGTTTTTGTTTGGTAATTATGATCAGTTACTTGTGAAACACATTCCTGCACATGGCAGAGTGCTGTAATTCACTGTGGAAATCAATAAGAATGTATTATTTCACTTTCTGATATAAATAGAAAAAATATCAGACTTTCGGAGCAAAGATACCTTTATTATTTAGACACTGGCTCACTGGGGAGATTAAACATGACTTTAAACACATTTAAAGCACCAGCAAAATTAACTGGTAAATGGACTGGTTCTTATATAGCACTTTTCTGCTCTATCTGTGCATTCAAAGCGCTTTACATAAATTGCCTCATTCACCCAGCCACATAAGCACTTTTTTCTATGTTCTTTCTACCTAACATTCACACACATTCATGCTTAGACTCTTGTCCAAGGATATTTGGCATGCAAACTGGAGCAGACAGGAACTGAACCGCCAGCCTTCTGATTAGTAAGGTAAGAATGGGTTCAGACTATAAAAAACACTTTTATTCTGATTTTATTTGGCAGGTTAATCACCCACATAATTACATGGATGCTCATTTATTCATTTCAGTCATAAGAAGCAAAATGTAGTACTGGAGTAATTATGATGGTGCAAATATTTTGAAGTGACACAGTCCTGATGGGTGTCATCTCTCTTTACAAAGAACATGTGGCATAAAGAAACCTTGAAAGTGGCTCAGAGTCACTGTTAAAAGACACTTCAGCATATTTCTGGTTGCAGAAGGCGCAGAATATATACAGATGCGCCTCAGGGACAATAACTCTAAGGGAAAAAATAGTAATAATAGTTTCCCCCAGATTATAAGTCCAAACAATCTTAAGTTTCACCTTAAGAGTGAAGGTCTTACGTATGACCAAACGGCTTAAACAAAACTGAAACTGAATAGATAAACAAATAAAGAACTTTTATCCAAACTCACAATTAAACTTCAAGGACACCAAGATTGCAAACCTTCGCCAACTCAGCTCACTTAGTAGTATTGTATTTTGGATATATTTATTTTCTTTACTTTGTTCTTTTAGATATACTTTAAGAAGTTTGTAGTGCAGTAAAAAGTCAGATAAGGGTAGCATGGCTTAGTGCATGTCTTTACTTTGATCATACAAACATTACATTGGAGTAGATAATGAATAACAGGTTCTGATTTATAAACAACTGTACATGAATAAAATGAGCTTAGTATATATAATTAGGGATGGGACTTCAGTCCTTGAGACAGGCAAGCAGAGGACCTTGGTCTTGGTCCTCTGCTTGCCTGTCCATCCTACTTATCGGCTGAACTACAATCAGCTGATTTCTGTTTGAGTGCCAGAGGCGGAAAACAGTGGCACAGTCTGCAGCGAGGACATGTACATTACTTGTATTTTTATTGCACGATAGTACAGTGCAAACAGCATTCAGAACAGAAACAACTGCATTATGCTGTTAACACAACTTTGGCAGTTTGCGAGCATGCTAACACTAAGCTAGCTAAGAGGAGTGATGTTAAAGCTGAGTAACTGTCCAACCCTACCTGTTCATGTTTCTACAGCAGAATCACAGTAGCCATCAGTTTCTTTGTGTTGTTGTGCTGGTTTTCAACTTTGCTTTGTGTCGCCGTCTTTGTGTTCATGCCTAAATACTAAGAGAAAGATCATATGTGTGTCTTCTTTACGATGGGGATATGTGTTGGTGTGTGGGACTGTAGGTTTATATTGTTAAATGGTAATTATGAGACAATGTGTCATTTTATGGAGAGGGTGAAAATAATATAATGAGTAGTACAATGTAGTATACTCCTGGGTGTAATTAATTCATGTACTTCACTTTACTTACTTTTAAGAAAAGTAACAAGTGCAACACTGATCACAGCAAAGAGGGGAAACACCTCCAACATCTGCAAACAACATGTGCATGAATGTAACGTCTCTGCTTAAAGATGGTGGTGATGTCAATAATGGAATCAAAATCGCTAAATTCTTATCAGTTCCCATCCCTATGTATAATATTATACTGCAGCATATTTCTAACTAACTAGGCAGCTCATTTTCTTTCTCCTGGCAATAGTTTCTTTAAAGATGTAACACATTTTGGGGTCAAAAAGGTGAAAAGGTAAAAAGTGACATGATATTTAGATGTCTTTATATGATATTTTCTATATGTTAACAATACACACCACATTTGTGGATGTAAGCCAAATTTTTAATGGATTGTAAACATGACTCTACTCCACATCCCTGCATATTTTTATCGCAATTCATTCAAAACTTTACGAGCTATCATGTATACAAACGGAATAATGACACTCACGTAAGCAAATGCTACCAAAAGGCGGTGAAGACCAGATCAAGAACAAACTGTAAAAATAAAAGTAAACTGAAATAAGGACCAAGAAAACACTCTCTCAGACAACAGTGAGGCAAGGGAGCACAAGAGGGACAGGAAGGAGGCATATGAACCAAACACACAACAAGATTATAACTATAAACATGAATCAACACAAACACTATAACATACGGGTCTTCAAGGACATTTTAAAAGAAATGTATTGTGCGTAACTCTTTCTGAATTGCTACAAGAACTCCAGGATCAGTACTGATATGCTTCTATGCGTTTCAGGAGACAGCACATCATGCTTTCTGTTGGTCTACTGGTTGTTAAAGCCATGTTTTTCACGTTTTATACATCTGTGTCAGCTACACCTTGGTTTTTTTAGACCGAGCAGAGCCAGATGAAGATGATGCATTTTCCTGTACAGCCTGACAGCGCTGTGCTAAAAGCACTAAACATGAAAAGTGCCACGAGCTTTCAAAACATGCAGGTAATGGCACCTGTCCCCTGTGGCTCTCTTATAGAAACCAGATGGATAAATGTATGGTTAAGTGAAATGTAGACAGACTTCACAAACATGTCACTTTACTTTTTCACAGTTAAGCTTATGAAGCTTGCTAATTGCAGCAGAAATCCAGGGCATAAAAGTCAGAAAGGTGATTTATCACCCTATATGCTGTATAACCCTGCATGAATATTGCTTTGACATTTGCTTTATTGCTTAAGGACAAAAGGCTTTCCAAGCCTGGTTGTTCCTCAGTCGCTATGTCCATTGTTGTACAGTAAAAGCCCATTTCTGTCTCTGCATATGTAGACTACAAGAATGCATTCCCAAAGGCTAGATATGTGACCTCTGCAAGTGCACTATGAGTGCACATATTTATAAGTCATTCCTTGAGATTCTAATGTGTCAGTTCCAGTGTTGGGACTAACGCGTTATTAAGTAACGCGTTACAGTAACTACGTTATTATTGTGGTAACGAGCACGGTAACTAGTTATTATGCCAAAACCAGGAACGCGTTACTCGTTACTGGGATTTAGATAGGCTCGTTACTCGTTACTTCGTGTGGTGGATATCGCGGAGCTTCCACAGATTCAATAACATTAGCAAGTGGTGGAAGCCAGCAGGTGGATGAAGGAAAAGGGAGGCAAGAGGAGAGACCCGAAGCGGCCGCCGGTCCGCGTGTCAGATGAACTGAACTTCAGGTAAGAAGTTATGACCTGCAGTCTATCTGGGTCAGATATAAACCAAGTTTAGGTGGAGTTTATTTTCGGTATGCTGACATTTTCGTACTGCGTGCTAGCTTGCATGACGGAGTTTCTATACAGCTGGGTGGGTGCTATGTTACTGATGTTGAACTTTATTTTGTTCATACGGTTAATTATTAGAGTTGCCAACCGTCCCCTAAAAAACAGAATCGTCTGGTATTCAGAGAAAATATTACGCGTTTCGTACTGAGGTGAAAAGGAACACAGTTTGTCCCGGACTTCAGCTACAATGAAAAAGACACAAAGCTGAAGCTGCACAGCTGCCTCTTCTTCTCTCATTCTCTCCTGTTTCTACTTCAATCATGAAACTGATCAATGATCAGCTGATCGTCTCTCTTGTTTATTTATCGCCCACTTTGCGCCAGAAAGAGGAAACCAGCGGATGTCGCGTTAAACAACAGCAGCACGTTTAAGCTTGATCAGCTGTTGTTAGAATTTATTTAATATTAATTTCTAGTATCAGCTGATGTTTGCTGGAGCCACAGCTGTAAAGCTGCTGGTCATGATGTCGGTTTGGATATCTGGTGAGAGGGAAACATGCAGATGAAACCAGGAGATGTCCTTACTGAATCATCAGAGCTGAACAGGTGATGGAGAAACAGGTTTACCTTTTAGGTGACATGAATGAATTGAAGGGAAGTTATGAACTGTTTCTGAGAGACAAATAACACCAGGATCCTTTTCTACGTAGCTGACAGCTGGTAACTGTGCAGGGGCGGGTCTAGCAAAGTGTTGCCAGGGGGGCAGGTAGGGCATTAACAGGGAAAGGGGGGACAAGGAAATACTTTTCTTTATTATTCTCATTTAAAATGTCTCGCTTTAAAAAAAAATAATTATCTGAGTCTTACAACAAACAATTGATAGATTGATACATATATACCATCAGAACAGTGTACATCACTGTCACAACAGTGTTTATTTTCATTCAAAGGCTTTATGATTTTTCCTATAATGGTGGGCCGGTCTCTAGTCAAAATGCCCGGGACTATTTTTTTGTCCCAGTCCAGCTCTGTATGCAGCTCATCTGCAGTCTGGTGTTACCTACATCTTCCTATTCAGAAGGCAGAATTTCCGAGTTCTGAGTACAATCAAAACCACCACGACTGCAGTTTTTGTGTTGGATGTAAAAAGCAGGCTAGAATCATGGCGGCGGTCAACGACGGTCCAGGCGTGATTTCTCTCGTGGAAATGTGCACATTATTTTTCCTTTCTATTGGTAGGTGGCACAGTGCACTTGTGGCAAGTAAGCAAGCTAGAAGACTGGCAATCTTGCTGGATATCCAGTTACGGAAGCAACACATTAACAAGAGAATTCTGAGTAAAACCAAAGTTACTTTCCCTATTCAATTCAATTCAATTCAATTCAATTTTATTTATATAGCGCCAAATCACAACAAAAGTCGCCTCAAGGCGCTTTATATTGTACAATAGATAGCACAATAATAAATACAGAGAAAACCCCAACAATCATATCATATGACCCCCTGTGAGCAAGCACTTTGGCGACAGTGGGAAGGAAAAACTCCCTTTTAACAGGAAGAAACCTCCGGCAGAACCAGGCTCAGGGAGGGGCGGCCATCTGCTGCGACCGGTTGGGGTGAAGAAGGAAAACAGGATGAAAGACATGCTGTGGAAGAGAGACAGAAATTAATAACAGATATGATTCGATGCAGAGAGGTCTATTAACACATAGTGGGTGGCTGGAAAGGAAAAACTCAATGCATCATGGGAATCCCCAGCAGCCTACGTCTATTGCAGCATAACTAAGGGAGGATTCAGGGTCACCTGGTCCAGCCCTAACTATATGCTTTAGAAAAAAGGAAAGTTTTAAGCCTAATCTTGAAAGTAGAGATAGTGTCTGTCTCCCGAATCCAAACTGGAAGCTGGTTCCACAGAAGAGGGGCCTGAAAACTGAAGGCTCTGCCTCCCATTCTACTTTTAAATACTCTAGGAACAACAAGTAGGCCTGCAGAGCGAGAGCGAAGTGCTCTAATAGGGTGATATGGTACTACAAGGTCATTAAGATAAGATGGGGCCTGATTATTTAAGACCTTGTATGTGAGGAGCAGGATTTTGAATTCAATTCTGGATTTAACAGGAAGCCAATGAAGGAAGCCAAAACAGGAGAAATCTGCTCTCTTTTCTAGTCCCTGTCAGTACTCTTGCTGCAGCATTTTGGATTAGCTGAAGACTTTTCAGGGAGTTTTAGGACATCCTGATAATAAAGAATTACAGTAGTCCAGCCTGGAAGTAATGAAGGCATGAACTAGTTTTTCAGCATCACTCTGAGACAGGATATTTCTAATTTTAGAGATGTTGCGCAAATGGAAGAAAGCAGTCTTACATATTTGTTTAATATGTGCGTTAAAGGACATGTCCTGGTCAAAAATGACTCCAAGGTTCCTCACAGTGTTACTGGAGGCCAAGGTAATGTAACTAGTTACTTTGAAAGTAACGAGTAACTTGAAGTAACTGAGTTACTTTTTTAGAGAAGTAACTAGTAATGTAACTAAGTTACTAATTTAAAGTAACTTACCCAACACTGGTCAGTTCACAGCCTGTCTTCCAAACTGAAAAGAAATTTGATCAAATATTAATTTTACCTTTAGATTTGAATGTTTGCAACCTGTCGCCTCAAAGCAAGAAGGTTCTGGATGTCTGCCTGGTGAGATCTCACTGTGTATGGTAGCTAAATCAAATGTGAAACAGACAAAGATTTGAGTGCTCAGTAAGAAAAAAGGAAATTATATTTATATTACTGACATAATTTTGAGTACAATTATCTTTTTTTTAATTATTTTTTTATTTATGTGGATGTGGAGTCTCTTTCTCTTGACTATACTTTGTTTAAAGATATGACTCATTTTGGGATCAACTTGAGAGAAAGGCATATATGAAATACAAAGAGGAGGTCAGAGGTCAAATGTGACACGATATTCGGAAGCAAACTATAATGAGGTATTTATAAACACATTAGCACAATGAAGCTGGAGGATGAATGCTAACCTTTTTCCACTCAATAAAAGTTAACATGAGGGTTTCCGATGGTTAGCAAGAAATGCAATTTCATGGCAGGATGCTGTAAACGGACCAATCTTCAGTCAGGAGAACATCTGAGATAATCCATCCACAATATGAGGTCAGTCATTAATATACTGCTGCATGGGCTGGGCTGTAGTTACATCATAAGGCTTTAAAAACGGAGCTTTAAAATGAATAGTGGTAATACAAAGCATTAAAAAAATGTTAAAAACACAACAGCCTTGATAAACACAGAGTAGTTTGAACCCGGAAGCAGGGTTCACACGAAGGAGAGGTCAGAGGTCAAATGTGACATTATACATGTGACGTGATATTTGAAACTATACAGTACTTTCCATACAATACACATCAGTTGTTATGAGACTTTTTGCTTATTTGGTAAATGGTAAATAGCCTGTATTTGTATAGCGCTTTATTTAGTCCCTATGGACCCCAAAGCGCTCTATTCAGTCATCCACACATTCACACACACATTAACACACTGGTGATGGCAAGCTACATCGTAGCCACAGCTGCCCTGGGGCGCACTGACAGAGGCGAGGCTGCTGGACACTGGCACCACCGGGCCCTCTGACCACCACCAGTAGGCAACGGGTGAAGTGTCTTGCCCAAGGACACAACGACCAAGACTGTCGGAGCCGGGGCTCAAACTGGCAACCTTCCGATTACAAGACGAACTGCCAACTCTTGGGCCACGATCGCCAAGTTGACCTTGAAGACCTCGGTGGATGTAATCCAAATTTTAATGGATTGTTAACAAGCTCCTACTCCACACCCCTGCAAAGTTTTATTAGAATTCCTTCAAACTTTTGAATCTATTGTGTTTACAGACAGAAAGATACACGCTCACGCAAACACTACAAAAAACATGACTTCCGTGGTGGAGGTAACAATGTTATACTTTTACTATATAAAGTTATATCATTACATTAAGGAACAAATTTGTCTCCAGAGATTCTCGACTGGTCTCTATAAGGTAGAAACCACAAAGGATAAAATATGGACATCCTTGTGCCTCTGCAGATACAATAACATGCTAATTTTCTGAGAATCTAGCCAAATTTAAAATCAGCAGGGAGCTGACACAGATGAGTTAAAGCCAGAGAAATATGATCAGTAATATGATCTTTTTTCCCCCATAGGTAAGCAGGAGCCGAGAAAGCTTCATTCCTCTGCTATGTCAGCACTACGCGCATCCCAACAGCATGAAACAATTGCATTTCCCATTTAAATGAAAAGCTGCTGTTATGGAAGCCATGAATCGATGAAATTGCTACACAACCCTCGATACCTCATCAGAGATGTGTGTTTTTGTGTGTTTTCCGGCACGCAGAGTCACATGTTTCAGTTATGCTCCCTTGGGAGTGATGTCCCTCCTGAAGTATCATCATTTCATTTGACAGCAATTATTCTTTGTCAGCGGCAATACGAGAAGAGGAGCAAATGAAAAAGAAAATGAGGAGTGAGGCCTGTTTCTCAGCTGGCACTTGTAAACACCAACAGCCATTCGAGCAACAAGCTGAGGAAGCAGAAATTTGTGATTTATACATGTGATGCAATTATTTATCATTTTACCTGAGGGGGCTCGTGACAGTTATTGAGGAGTGTGAAATTATAGATAGTATTCTGTTATTTGGCAGTGAACAAATGAAGTGATTTGTCAGGGATGTTGTGAAACCAACTAAGCGCTGAGATTAATAGCAGATAAAGACGAGGCACACACAGTCTTGGAAAAAGTCTGACAAAAGGGGAGGTTTTTAATGAACTAATGCACAGCAAGAAGCACAGAGCACCAAAGTGGAAACGCCAGAAAACAGCTAATGATTTAGAAATATGACCACAACTGTACTGGTGTGAAAAAGTGTTTGCCCCCTTCATATGAACACTTAAATGTTTCGGATCATCACACAAATTTGAATTTTAGATAAAGATAACACAAGTAAACACAAAATGCAGTTTGTAAATAACAAACTAAATACAACAAAATATAAAATTAAGAAAGGGGCAAACACTTTTTCACACCACTGTATGTGTGGTTTAGATATTTGTTGTTTTTAGTTAGCGTGAAGGTGAAAACAGGGCTGCCAAGTAATAAAGGTCATCTGAACCAACAGTCTCAGTTATATGATGAGTGAATAGTGCAATGGACCATTGATAACATGAACTAATAGTGATTTTTTCAGTCATGGTTTTACATCTGTAACTGGCCACATGAGTCTGTCACGTTCGGAGTATTTCCATATATAGTAGCTGTGTCCAAGAGGTTGTAGATAAAGCAATACTTAGCAAACAAACTAAACTCGAGTTTTTGACTGGCTAAATAGCACTAATGCTTAATTATGCTTACTACACAGAAAATCTGGAAACAAAGGAGTGTGAAAAACATCAAACGTTTGTTAAGTTTAAGCTATATTAGAGTTCCAGCTTAAAATGAGTGTTTTGCATGAAGAGCATATTGAGACCATTTCTACAATATTCTCATGTTAATGTTAGCTGTTAACTACCTTTAAAATAAGTTGTTGTGGTGTTACAGTAAAGTTAGAGTGTGTACAATCTCACTTCTATAGAAAGTAGTCAACTGAAAGCTGTTTTCCTACCTATCACAATTCAAGTGCATAATCCGAGCTATGGTGGCGACTGTGAGACAAACATGTCTTGCTGTTTTTTAATCTGTATTGAGTGTAAGCAGTTGTATTGTTGTCAGCTATCAGGAGACCAGAGGCCTGCGTGTCTAAAGTAGTCAGCAGTATTTGAGACAATATCGGGAACATATAAGCATGTTTGTACAAGTTTCTGTATTTTAGAGCCCTGACTTCAGTTCAGGAGATGAGTCTTGAGGTTAGGAAGAAGAGGATGAGGTAGAAAGGAGGGAGGATAGAGAGCAGTGGTGGAGGAAGAGAAGGAGATGGTGAAAATATACATGTACAAATGTTAATGGTCATACATAGTTTGAAAGAGGTATTTATGATCTTAATTAAAAGTAAATTGTCTGCATGCTCTCACTACATGAGGCAGGGCATCGTCTAGGATCCATTGCAGCTGCTTCATGTCTAACAATTAGTTCGAGGATTTCATCCTGACACCTAATGGCTGTCAGGGTGGTGTTGCCTAGCCTGTAGAGGTCTGTCCATCCCTCCGTGGATATGCCACATACCACCAAACCGATCATGCTGAATGCTGTTACAGGCAGAGTAACGTTCTCCACGGCTTCTCCACATCCTTTCATGCCTGTCACATGTGTTTGGGTTGAACCCGCTCTTATCAGTGAAAAGCACAGGGTACCAGTGATGAACCTGCCAATTCTGCTATTTTATGGCAAATATCAATCGGGCACCACGGTTCCCACTAGCATGAGGCCCACTGGAGGACATCGGGCCCTCAGGCCACCCTCATGAAGTCTCTTTCTGATTGTTTGTTCAGGCACATTCACACCAGAGTCCTGCTGGAGGTCATTTTGTAGCTCAGGCAGACTTCATGCTGCCAGAGAACTGTTGGTAGACTGCTCACTATGGTCCTTAAGCCGAGCAGTTACTCACACATTGATACTGTAGAAAGGTTGCATTAAAGGGCAGACATGTTTTCTTTAAGAAACAAACTTAAGCAGTATCATCTATGCAGCCTCTTTGTTCTTTGCGTTATTCTTTACATTCTTGTTTTAGTTATCATCTCATTTTGCCCATCACCTCTCTTCCTTTTCCCTCTTTTTGTCTTTTTTGCTTCTCCTTGCTATGTCATCTGTGACTCCACAGCTATAAATTAGAATCTCTTTCCTATTCTCCTTTTGTCACCCCCCTCCCCAACTTGCCTTCGTTGCCATCTCTTTCAGTTTTTCAATTTTCACATTCCACAGGTACTCCTCTTTCCACGCATTAGCTTCCTGTTGCTTCCCCTTTTGCTCCGTCTCCTTTCCTTCTTTCTTCTTCTCCTTGGCTTGGTGCTAGTGATTCCTGTGCCTAATCTGTCACTATGGACATATGAGCAGCAACACGAGTCATTTCCCACCTGGTCTGCGGACAAATCTAAATCACATCCTCAGGGACACAAGGAGACAAAGGGATAGGGTGAAGAATAACAGACAGCTCGTGAAAATGAGGAAGAAGAAGCCCATTAGATAAACAGGTGGGGACATAACCTCTGATAGTGTCATGAACTCGCTGTGTGGAGGCAGATGAGGACCCAAACGCAAAACTCACGGAGACAGGAACTGAACTCAAAATCACTGCTTTATTGCAGGCTATACAATGAAACAGAACTAAACTGGGAATGCTAACAGAAGACCGAGGGAACACGGGAAGGCACACAGGTTCGGGAAAGAGACGTTGACGAAGCGACACTGAACTGAGAGAGACATGCACATAAATACACAGAGGGTTAACGAGGGAAGTGGGGACACACGGGGAACACAGCTGACACAGATAATCGTAACAAGACATGGCAGGAGAAACGCGACACTGACGGGAGACTGTCAAAGTAAAACAGGAAGTACAGAGGTGCAGACAGGAGGAGAGAGAGACAGGAGAGCACGGGGAAAGCACAGGCGTAGCGGGCTGGGGAGACATGGAATGAAACACAAGGAGGGGAAACGAGGGCTCACAGATACACAGAGGAGCACACAGGGGGTAACCAAAATAAGGGACATCTTAACAGAACCTAGGAACCACGGCATAATGAAAGAACAGTACAAAACACATGAAAACTAAGAATACTGGGCCAACGTGGCCCAGGACCATGACAGATAGAGTTAGATATCACTCCAGTGAGTTAATTAGACAGCCCAGGAGGAGTGCGATAACCTCACAAGGGAGACTTCCGTAGTGTTGACATTTTTATTGCTACTTTTTACAGTGTCACACATTACAAGGCTGCATGTGCAGTCATATTTAAAAATTTCGTTCAAACTTTAAAAAAAGACTGGGAGAGTCAATGAGACCCTAAGCAGTGTGTTCGCCATTTAATGGGTAACCCTTTTCTGTTTTATTGAAGACCACTGCAACGTTAATGAACTCGTCCAATCATCTGTGTCGTGGCAGATGGTTAAATTTGTACATTTACATAAATATTGGCTCTTCTAGAAGACACTGATGCCGGTGAATCCAAATGTGTGCGTGTCCCTCTGTGTGTTGACTTCCTTTGATGGAAGGGAAAGACGACCTACCCTGTCAACCTCCATCCCAGATTTAGAAAAAGACTTATGTCCACATTACACCCCCACAGGTTCCCTCCTGATTAAGAGGTAGCGGATGGAGTAGGTGACGGAGAGGTGACAGAACAGCCCTCTTGTTCATTATGTATCTGGATATAGTGCTGACAGCTCTGATGACTAATGGACAGAGACTCGGAAGAGACGAGAAACTGGCTAAACTTTGTGACCATGGGGTCTTTTTTTATATTGACTGTGTAAATACTGTGTTCATTCAGAAGATGTAAGTGCTTTATTTATTTTTTAAGCTGTCAAACCTGCTTTTGTTTGGCTCTACAAGCATTTAACAAAACATAGCAATTTTTCTTAAAAACATAATCTCATTTCGACACGTACCAATTATGATGAAAGTGTTTTCTACGTCTTACTAAAAACTATAGATGGTTCTAAAAACTCAAATAAAATGAGGTAGAAAAAAAAGTGTTTCATCTTATTAACCAGACCCTGCTTATATAATTTCTGAAAAAGGACCACCATAGTTTTTCTTTTAGTGCTCAGTTCAATTGAGTTTTATTTCTGTAGTGCCAAATCACAATAACAGTCATCTTGCTTCATATATTTGCTTTTATGCTTTATATATTTAAGGTAAAGATAATACAGTAATAGAGAGGAAACTCAAACTATGAGACGGTCCTCTATGAGAAAGCATTTGGCAAAAAGACTGCAGATCATTTACATTTTTTTAATTTTATTTTTTTTTACATTTTTTTACATTTACACTTTGAAAACCGTCCAAAAACAACATATCAAATGTTAAAACTAACACATGAAGTTGTTTTTGAAAATTAAGTGCTCATAAAGATACAGTGATATCAAAAGACTGGGAAATAATAATATTAACAAAAGAGTATCCCAGAAAGACTGAGTCTTACAGAGACTGTGAAAGACTGCGTGAGGAAATGGTTAGAAAAAAGAAGGGCTGGCCGCACACCAGTCACCCCCACCCACAGAAGTGGTAGAGGTGCTGAGATGGGCTGGGTCCTGGCCAGGACAACAACGACAGGCATGGGTGCTGGGACCAACCAGATGCCAGCCATCCCCACCCGAGGAGCAGGCAGTGGTGCAGGGATGTCCTGGGTCTTGGTCCTGACCAGAGAAACCCGGGACAGGTGCAGGGACTAGCTAGAAACCAGATTAGTGGATACACCTGGGAAGAACAGCTGAGCTGAATCTGACCAATTGAACGATGAAGAATTAGAGCCACATTAAGGAAAAAACATGTACTGATCATTTTGAAAATGAAAAAGTTAAAATTTCAAGATTAAAGTTGAAAATCTATTTTGAGAAAAAAGTGGAAATGTGGATAACAAGTGTACAATTGTTTCAAGACAAACTACCACAGTTTCTATACCCTCTGACTTACTGAGTTCAGAATCAGGTTTATAACAAGGAAGTGTGGTGATAAGTATTAGGATGTTGAAAAGATGGTGCAGAAAGCTGCATCTGGTCAGATGGAAAACCACACAAACTTGGAAGAGTGGATTTGTACAAAATGAAATGTCTTGTAATGGACAGATGCACCGTTATCAATGGTTACACTCTCGTGCAATAAAGAGGATGTATGTTGCATCACAAGACAGCTGAGGGCATAGCAAACGCACCAGTTTTGTTTTTGTTTGAGACACACATTTTATCGTTTTTCCAAATAGTATTTCAACTCTTTTTTTCTCTAAATTATTTAATTCATCACTTGCTGGGGGAAACATTTGAGCTGATTCCTGTTTTTGCACAAAGCAAGTGCTCTGTAAGTCTTACATGCCCAGACACTGGTCAGGATCTCCCTGTTAACCACCATTTACTAGTTGGTGATTGAATGATCTCAAAATGATCATTAATATTTTTTTTCTTAATGTGGCCCTAAAGCTCCTTTATACTATTGAGACAAGGGAAGCAGAACTGCACAGGAGATGAGGAAGCATCACAATAAAACAAGAACTAAGTGAACAGGTGACAGATTCACATACAAAGTTGACATGGCAACAGATACATAGATTTAACATAGAAACAGAAAGGTAAACAAGCGCTGGGACAAGACCGACTACCTATATGAGACTGAGGACTAAACGAAGAAGATAAGAGCAGATGCAGGAGGGAGGGAGGCAAAAATACAAGTGTAGCCTAAAAACTGAGATAAAGCAACTCCAATGCCAAATAAGAAATAGGAGTTTAGAACATAAAAATTGGGACAAAAAACCCAGGAAGATGACAGAATTACTGGAAATATTAAGGTAAACACAAATAGAAATTATAACTGTAAGGAAGGAAGGAAGTATAAGAAACTTAATGGTCACATGGATAGATCGTTTGAGCTGTTTTGCAGCTGTCTGGTCAGGGTAATGTCTAGCTAAGATTTCTGAGTAAAAGCCCTTTGCACATACCTGCATTTTGCATATTTTTAACATATATGTATATATATAGAGAGAGATGTATATATTATATATACTCCAAATACCATATATTCTGTTTCTGTACCACTGGGTTTTTTTGCAACATGACACTGCGACAAATTCTTCTTTTGTGTACAAACTTGGCAATAAAAGTGCTTCTGGTTCTGATATACTATAACATGATAACTGATACTTTTTAAGTGACTGATATTATAATGTTTTCCATGTAAAATTTTAGACTGAAATGGGTATTTGGATCTACATACTCTAATCAGCCATAATATTAAAATTGTCAGCATAATGATGTGCTCTGTGTCCTCCCAAATTGGGTCCAGCCTATGGACATGTCCTGTGGCACTAGGAAATCAGTGGTGGATTCTTCAGGTCCTGTGGGTAGTGGGTGGAGCCTAAATGAACTGCGAGTGTTGTGGAGCATTCGGATTAGGATCTAGGGAGTTTAGAGGCCAAGTCAGTGCCTTGGGCCCTTTAGCCTACTCAGACTGTTCCTGAGTAGATTTTGAAGTTTAGCAAGTTGCATTTTCCTGCAGGAGACTACACGGTATCAGGAGTGCCAGTTGCATGAGAGGAGGGTCTATAGCAATGTTTAGGTGGAAGTGGAGTTAGATGTCAAACTGTCAAATTAACATACAAACCAACACCTGAGCTTTTCTAAAAGAGCACTATATTCTAACAAGATCGTGTTATTAATTTAATCTGTCACCTGGTGTTGTTATTGGCTCTTCAGTATACATTATATATGTCCAACAAGGTAAACACACAAATTCAGAAAGCAAAAATACAAACTGGATTTCATTCCCAAATTTAAATTAAAATGCCCACACTGTGAAACGGAGTACTCTACTGGACCTTGTAGCACGTGCAAATCACAATAACAGTAGAGTATTCAGCTGGTGAAAACTGGCAATTTACTCGAAGAGATCAGACTGTTACTCTTAGTAAAATAAAGAACCTCTGTTTTGTGGAAGTTGGTGCTCCGTGAAGATTTGAAATTAATTTCAGCTTTGTGTATATAAGACCTCTGCAGCACATCTGCAGGTCTTAGAGGTTTCCATAGTGACAGCGTTGTTCACCTCCTCAGGAGTGCTGCTGGTGGGTGATTACTGGAGATGAGATTTAAAAGTCTATAATGAAAAAGATGGACCTGACTCTAGATGAGAAAATTATATTCTTGTTCTACAATAAAAAAAAATGTAGCTGAACAGCATCTCCTTCAACTGCTGCAGATAATCTTAAACAACCGTCCTCTACTTATTTCTCCTGCAGTTCTGGGTGCTTAAAGTACTTCAAAATATTCAAATGAAGTCAAATGATATTTTCTTGCCCACATCTGATTAATGCACTACACCTGGAAGCGAGGTTACAGTAATGAGACACATATTTTTTGTCAGTATTTTTCCAGAGGTGTTGTGTGTGTTTTTACAAAAGTCTGTGTGTCTGTGTGTGTGTGTGTGCCTGAACACGTGTGTGTTTATGTCAGTCAGGCGGGGCCATGTTCAGCATGTCTAATGAGATGGAAGAAGGTGCTTGGAATGAGGATTAGAAAGGAAATAGTTGAGAATCTCCTGAAGGCCAGAGGTGAGACGTAACTCGTACAAGGCGGGCCTCATTACAGCAATGTGTTCTAGCAGAATCACTGCCGTAGAATAAACATGGGACTCACAGGAACACTGACATTATCTTTAGAGCTCTTTAGTCATTCTTATGTGAGCATCTCTAAATGTGTACACATCATATGCACAATTTTAAAGATTTAACAAACATAAGACCAATAGAAGGTGAAAGGAAGGAAACTTTGTCCACTCCACAGTGAGGTAATGGTAAATGGACTGATTCTTATATAGTGCTTTTCTACTCTCACGGAGTACTCAAAGCGCTCTATACAGCACGCCTCATTCACCCAATCACACCCATTCTCACAAGCACTTTATCTACACTTAGTGCTTTCTAACAACATTCATACACATTCATACTCCGATGGATGCATCGGAGAGCAAGTTGGGGTTAGTATCTTGCCCAAGGATACTTGACATGCAGTCTGGAGGAGCCAGGGATCGAACCACCGACCTTCCGATCAGTAGGTGACCTGCTCTACCTCCTGAGCTACAGCCACCCCTGAAACATTGCCTGATATTACAAGTGCTTTATTATAGTTCTTGCTGCCAAGGGTGGCACAAATAGTTATTAGTGTTAGGAGGCAAGCCAAGTATGTTTGGATATTATTTTTTCCATTAATGAATGAAACCATCCTGCAAAAATGTCCATCTTGCAGATACAGAACATAAAAAGTAGTTTGAAGCAGCCTGATAAACTCCACAATTTATTCTTCTTTTAGCTCTCTTTTATGAACTGTTCATAAAGAAGAGCAGACAATGACAACTGCTCACTTTCCTTCAGTGTAAAGGAGTTTATCCATGTATCACCCTTACCTAACCCAGTCAGCCAGTCCTATAGTGCAGATGAAGACTTGTTTTCAAATAAAGGGATTTCTTTAAATTCAGGAAAAAGGTGATATAATCTTCTTTGACAGCAACTATATAATATCTGAGTCTTCACAGGTGCATTCAAGAAAACAAATATTTCTATAAGCTGCAAATTTAACCTGATCGGCCCCACGCACCATGTAAACTCTAGTTATCACATTGGATTTGTAACTGCAGACTGCATTTAAACGTGAGACAGTAGTTACACCACTGGTATCACAAAGAAACACTTAGACCATACGAGCTCACTGAATCTGCAGCCAAACAGGGTAATAGGGTGCATAACAGGCTGTCTTTGATCCACAGGCCGGTGAGCTGATTGAGCAGCGGAGTTCTCTTGACTTGCATTGGCTCTAACCTGACCTCCTGAAAGAGGATGGCCTTTACTCAGCTGGAAACGCTCCTGTCTCAGAATATAGATCACTTTCCAAAGCAAAGCATGACAAGACAACTGCAGGTCAGGTCAGAAAGATCCTCACAAATGAAATTTAAACTTTTTTCCACTCACAATTTTAATTATCTGCATTTATATATCAGTATGCAAGATTTTGGTTTTTTGGTTTTTGTTTTATTTGGTGGTTGTGGTGGGGGGTTAAATTGCATGACTAATGAAATCATCAACGAAATTACTAATGAAAGCACAAATAGAAGTGTCGAGGTATCAGTTTGTGCATGTCTTGGTTTGGTTAATGGAGAGAAACCATCCCAGTTTGACCTGATCAGCTGTGATCAGTCAAAACAGCAAGGGTCAACACTATCATCCCTGGCTGTGAAGTTGCTTTTTGAAAATCACAACCTGGCACAGCACATGTGAAGATAAATAAATGAGCTGGAAAAAAAAGAAAAAAGAAATGCCCCTGGGTTCCAGTCTCTAGACCTCTTATTAGAGAGTGAGATGAGTGCTTTGTGTGCATCAGATAGTGGTATATAAAGGAGGATACCCTATGGGCTGAATGATGGATGATTTCCCATGATGAAATCAGCAGCCAGTGGCAGCTGACAGCAGGCAGGAATACAGGGCAGTGGTATGTCTGAAAATAGTCATTTGGTGGTTGGGTGGTAAATTAACAGCGGCCACCCACTGGTAAATTTTGGGACAGGCCAGTGAACCAGTTTCATAAATAGACCAGTCAAGCTGAAACACTAAACTCCAGACATGTTAAAGAAAAAAGTGTCTATTTTCTACACTTATTCATAGAGCGGAACAGCAGTAAACAATAGTTGAAATAACTGAGCGACAGGTCAGATTAAACTTGTATTTCAATGAATAAGGTGAATGTGTCACTCTTTTGTGTCTCTACAACTTTCTGTGTGCAGCCTAATCAGCTACTGCTTGTTTTTCTTATAGTAAAGTTATTTTTGGGTGTCATTGAGGCACAAACCTCGTCTTTTCTCTTTTGTTCCAGCTTTGCATCTTCTCTCCTCATTAACTTTTTATGTTCAGCAAATTTGTGACATTACCAGCATGGCAGCCTGCCAGGAAATATCACAGTTGGCAACATTTGTATTGACAAGCAAAAGAGAAATGAGCAAATTATGCTGCAGCATCACTCGGGCATGTGAGGCCTGGAAACTGGAGACTGATTCAAGTAACAGACGGCAGCAGGTACAACTGGGCATCATGGGAAGGTATGAATTCCGGGATGATGTCTAATCTCTTTTTCTTTAATAGTTGGTCCTACGATATGAAATCAAGCGAGCACAAATGGCACAAAAGAAGAATAATTTTTCATGGGGACACAGAGGGAAAGTGTTTTGCTTATATTCAGCTAACAAAAGTCATATTTAAGAAAAAAAAATACTTTGAATAATAGGTACCCAGAATTTTCTGTCATTTTTTGGTCTTCTTCTTTAAATCAGGACGTTATGAGCACCCTTGAGGAAATCCTACTGAGGTGCAACTATATGGGAAGAACGGTAAACATGGTCAAGTCACTGAAATGAACTGAAAAGAGATCAAATTACATCATCATCTGCTACTGTAGCTTCAGTCTGTGACCACTGTGTCTAATGGTCACAGTAAAAATCAAGGGTTAAAGTACCTGTGTTTCATTTTAGTGCATTTTCATACATTTATCTTACAAATTTAAATTTCTGCTGTTTTGCATATCTGAAGAATTATTCAGACTCAATTTATCTATAATCTAAAGTAACTGATTATTTTTCATCTTAACATTGTTCAAAAATCTTAAAATGGTAAATTAGCTTTTATCTTGTTAGAGTCCCAATCATGTTGAGGGATTTATATTTACTGTTCAATAAAGCAAAAATAAAACGCTTCTTTCTTGCTAACCTCTGACTAAGACACAACACTGGTTCATCCTGTGAGTGAGGTGTCATTCTATGCTTGAATGACTTCCAAGTCAGTGTTAATCGGTTCAAAAAACACAAAGACATTTCTCTGAAAGTGGTCAGGTAAAAGGACTGAACTGAAAATGAGTGTGAAAGCAACCAATGTCCAAAGACAATCTTTGAAAAACTTCATGAAAGTCCACTTTAAAACATTACATGGCATTCTGGCTCCTTAGAAGCAAAATGTAAACAAAGAAAGGGTGACTCTAGACTTTTTCACAGCACTGCACTTTCTTTTATCTTTATTTTACATTAATCAAATCAGAGAATTTTATTTTAAAATGGCATCTGTTGGAGATCAATGGTATCAGTATTTATATCAGTTAATATAATTTACAGATTATTTGAGTGTACAAACAGTTCCATTCTGGTGAGTCTTGAGACTTCAGGTACCATTAGTCATTGATCAAAGTCATCTTCTTCATCATCCCTTTCTTCTGATTTTGCTTTATTTTGGCATCAATAACACATTCCTTCATGCTTCGATGAGATACGTCTTTTTCTCTTTATGTTTTATAGCAGCACGTGTGATGGTAATTGATTGGGATATGGTTAGGACGGGACGGACTGTGCAATGAATTCTGCAGCAATCACTCAGCTGGTCAGTGTGCATTAGCGGTGACTTGTTTGCAGCATTCCTGTCAAAACAAGAACCCAAATTACTTTGCTAATGGCTACGTTTCACACAGCCAAGACAAAAAAGGAATCAATAGCACAGCTCAAAAGCAAGAAGGCAAAAATGGTGATTGTTAATTATTCTCTCTAACTGGTCTGCCAACCACCAGTTAGTACTGCTGAGGGTATTTATCAAACATGCAGGCACCTTAGGAAAAGATGTTAAAGTTAAAATACACACAAACACACACACAAAGAGAAGATTCCAGCACTTTAGGTCTTCTTGTACTGTCATAGGAGATCTTTGAAATTGGCTTGCTGTGTTTTAAGATCTTGCAGAAATTATGGTGAGTGCTTTTATTTGAAAGAGAGATTTGCACACGGCATATCTCAGTGTGTTGGTGTGTGTGAGTCAGTAGCCTACAGAGACCAACAACTGGGGCTGTACTCTACTTTGTACAATAGAGTGGAAGCACAGCTCAACTCTCATTGCACTCTGTCTCTCATCCATGAGCTAGCAAGGAATGTATGGTCCACCAGGCATTGACATACTCCTAGATAAGATTGCAGCAGAAAGCCAATTCACCATTAAAGAAACCACAGATGGGGTGAAGAGGAGGAGGAAGTGAAGAAGGAACAGTGGAAAAACAAGGGATGAGGAAAGGGTAACCTGGAGAGATACAGGGTTTATGGATTACCTTTCCTTACATCTAACAAGACCACCTACACAAAGACACACACACATACAAACAATTCCTCCCAGAATACCACTCATCCTAATCATAATTACACAGGTTGGGCAGGATAATAACCCACCCTCAGCCCATCATGTCATTCCCCCTACCAGATAAGAGGCTGAAAATGAAATTGGAGATTATGGAAGCTGACACATGTGTCCTTCAGTGCCTGGACTGGATCCGGCTAACATTTCATCCCAGGAGACGTAAATGTGTGTGTGCGCAAGAGAAATGAGGTGGGAAAAAAAGCAGAAAGACAATTTATATTTATTACAAAGGCAGATGGCTTGTGTGCTCTTTAAAAGGTGTATTTACAATTAATTTAAATTCTTGCATGTTTTATAGTCTTATGATAAGACTGTTAAGTATGTTGTCCTTAAAAACGTTAAGGTCAGGAAGCCTGTGAAAAATCAAGGACACGATGCTTTGTTCAGAGTGAGCTGACCCACTCTTGTAACGATATTCATGGACCATTATTTTGATGACGCTCCAGAGAAGTGCTTCACAGACCTGTAATGTGTAACAGCAACACTTCCACTGAAATGGAAATATATTACCTATTATTCTTCCCCCTCTTGTTTATTCCAAGATTTTTGGAGAGGATAGAATTTCTTTCCTATCATTAGATACCTTTATTAGATAAAAACAGAGGACAAAGGAAATGGCAAATGGATATAATGATCAGCCATAACATTATGACCACTGACAGCTGAAGTGAATAACACTGATTATCTCTTCATCATGGCACCTGTTAGTAGGTGGCATATATTAGGGAGCAAATGAACATTTTGTTTTCAAAGTCGATGTGTTAGAAGTGAAGTCTTGCCTGTGTGTTCTGATCCAACAGACGAGCTAAAGTTCATGCTGGTTGTAACAGAGACAGAATACACAGAGCACCACAGTTTGTTGAGCAGATCAGTCAGGGTGCCCATGCTGACCCCTGTCCACTGCAGAGAGCGCCAACAATGGGCATGTGAGTATCAGAACTGGACCACAGAGCAATGGAGGAAGGTGGCCTGGTCTGATGAAGTTCCTTTTCTTTTGCATCAGATGGATGGCCATCACTTATCTGGGGAATATCTGCCGCCATGCACTATGGGAAGAAGGAAAGCCAGCAGAGGCAGGATGATGTTTTGGGCATTGTTCTGCTGGGAAACCAAATCAAATGGGAAATCAGCTGCTATCGATGTGGATGCTACTTAATGCGTACTACCTACATAAGCAGTGTTGCACTTTATGTGCACCCTTTCATGGAAACAGTATTCCCTGATGCCTCCTTCAGCAGGATAACGCACTCTGCCACAAAGCGAAAATGATTCAGGAATGGTTTGAGGAGCACAGTGAGTTTGAGATGTTGGTTCGGCCTCCAAATTCCCTAAATCTCAAAACAGCCAAGCATGTGTGGGATGAGGTAGACAAACAAGTCCAATCCATGAGGGCCCCACAGGACTTAAAGGGATCTACTGTTAATATCGTTGTGACAGATAGCACAGCACACCTTCAGGGGTCTGATGGAGTCCATGCCTCAATGGGTCAGGGCTATTTTGGCAGCAAAAGAGGGACCAATGCAATCATTTGCTTTTATTTTTTTGCATTTACGCTTTCCTGTCTTACTTTTAATTGTGTCTAATTGTGTCCTTATGTTTGAATAGTAAAAATTAAAATTAATGCTATAATAGTTCGTTTATTCTTTTATTAATTCTTTCCATTTAGGCTTTTCTTCTAAATAAAATTATCATCAGAGAAATTCATGTGAATGTTAAAGCAAACTGAAAATGAAAATTAGAAATGTTAAAACACAAATGATCTCAGCAATGTAAAATATAAAAATAATAAAAAGGGCATTTTAGTGCATCTGAATACTGCTAATGGATTTGGGGGATTTTTCCTTGAATTGTATTAAAATATACAGGAGAATTTTTTTTAAGGAGTTTATTTTCCACTTTGTGTTCTGTCTTTGAATTCTGTTGAAGTCTAAAATTACTCAACTAAAAACAGTATTTTGGTCTATGTTGTATCAATTTGTTCCAAAAGTTTTTGAAAGTAGTTTAAAAACTTGATTGGTTGAATAAATCTGTAATATGTCTATAATACTGCACGTTCTGAAATCCCCACATTTAACCCTTTATTTCAGATACTGTAGTCTACAATAACTTCATGGTTTAATGAGCTGTGCTTGGCATTAAGAGTTTATTATTTTTATTTATGATTCCTGTGGTATATAAATAAAAGCTTAAAGATGAAATGTTAGTTTTCTAACATGCTCCAAATTTTCTTCATCCTTCCCACAATGCTCAGAGCAGCATTCATTTTCCTCTTTCTTCAGTTCTATCATCCTATATAAAAGCTTGTTGCTCAATATCAGCTTCACAGAAAGACTCCTCCGTACAGCCTAATAGTGGTTTTGACCTTTTTGGGGCTAAGGCACATTGTCAGGGCATTAAACCAGTTTTATTCTAAATGTAAATATATTCTGAATGTTAAAACTCTAACACTACATTTAGATAAAGACAGTACCTTAGTAGATTAGTGTAACAGCAGTGTGTCTCGTGTTTTACATGAAGTTATTGTATCTATATATTATCATGTATGTGAAATGACATTGATGAAGATGCAAATAGAGCTGATTGCTATTTATTTAATTGTTTTTGTTTGTTTGTTTGTGATTTTTTTTTTAGAAAAGGAGACAAATACCAGCCTACCCCCCACCCCCCGCGCGCCCCATATTAATGTGTATTTAAAATATCCAGGGCAAAGGTGCTTAAGCTATTGGATTTAGCACCAGTGCATGTGCACAGATTAAAATGGGACCGTACTTGTGGAATAATAATATATCAGCAGGAAATTGGTATGCTTAGCTCTGTTTGCCCTATTCCATTCTGGGACTTCAAATGACCAAATGACAAAAGTCCCAAAGTCAAGAAAGTCTGACAGAAATTTGACAAAGCTTAGAACACACACACACACACACACACACACACACACACACACACACACACACACACACACACAGCCTTGTGTTTCATCTCTCGCTTTTTAAGTCCAAATAAAGACGTGTTTTTAGAACTCATTTTCTCAAATGATATTTTTTAAACTAGTTTATTCAGTTTTATTTAATAATAGCTTCAGTGAGATTTTTTTAAACTAAATGGGCAAAAAAGCCAACAAACAGGCATTGTGCCAACAGTAATACAACCTAAAATAGTTTAGGATGAATGTCAGGGTCTATTAAAAAAATAAAATAAACAGCTCGTGCATGAAGAGTTATGACCTTCCAAAAGTAAAATAGATCCTCCACAATCCCTTAATAATTCCAAGTTTCTATTCCTAACAGTTCAGGCATTTGTATGTATGCAGGACAAATGAATCCAGTAACCATAAACTATAAGTTGCTTTTGTTGTTTAAAGAACAATGCTCAGTATTCAGTAACATTATTTTAATGTGAAATGAGACCAGTGCAACCTTTCAAATATAACCTAACCAGGTTATATTGGGCAGTTTGGGAGCTTGGGAACATCTGATGGTTCTCTCAACAATTCTCTGTCAAAATGTAGAGTCAAATCACCGTTTGGGATTTTATTATAACAACCCCAATTTAAATAAAGTTAGACAGTTAAAATTAAAAATATGTGTTTCTTAAAATATTTTTTTTCCTTTCAGTGTACATTCTGTACACTCTCATTTTCTCACAATGTTGAAAAACTTGTTGTTCTTTGCAAGTTTCCACAAAATCCAAAATCTAATTTACAAAAACATTGAGAGCCTTAACTGTGACGATGCATGCTGTACCAAGAGTCACCCTGTTTGATTTCTTAATCCTTCAGATGTGTCTAGAATTTCATTGGAATCCACTTGTGGAAATTGATTAGACATCGTTTTAAAAAGACTCCCATCTGTGTATACAGCATACCACAATGCACACTGTGTTTTAAGACAAAAAGCACACCATGAAGTCCGAGGAACTTCCTGTAGGTGTACATATCCACAATTGAAACTGTCTCAAGAACATGTCAAAGGACAACCATTCTTCTAGAGCAG
Source organism: Oreochromis aureus (assembly GCF_013358895.1). Classification (NCBI taxonomy): domain Eukaryota; kingdom Metazoa; phylum Chordata; class Actinopteri; order Cichliformes; family Cichlidae; genus Oreochromis; species Oreochromis aureus. The sequence goes on from NC_052959.1 coordinate 8,466,155, forward strand.
CTTTACAGAAGCATTAGTCAACAAAGCCAAACATGGGCGCCTGTTTGGAGTGCTTCATATTTGCATTCAAAGATGTGAGAGCATCACCTTCCCTGTGGTAAAGCATGGAAGTGGCATCATTTTTTATGGTCCTGCTTCTCAGCAGCAAAACTAGGATACTAATCAAAACTGAGAATAAATGCATCTAAGAATGCAAACGTCCAGTACATGTCTGACTCCACAGGGACAATAGAATAAAAAGCTTTTAAAGCTAGTTTTTAAAAAAAGAAAAAAAAAGTCAATTTCATCCACATGAAATAAAATTTGAAGCACTATAACATTTGCAAACACATTCTGTTGGATTTACAGTAAAATACAGGCAACTGTAGCTGCAAACCTTCACCGTAAGAAATACAATGACAATATTTAGTGTGAATACTTTGTGAAATTACTGTATATATAGACAGATATACAGTATATAAAACCCTGTGGTATACAAGCATACCATTCTTTAAATGAATGGGCATGAGGGAAGAACATGTGAATGTAGCAATAACAAAAGTAGTGTTGTTACATAAACACAGATAATGGCAAGGAAGGAAAATGACAGCATTTTTCCTGCTATCTGTCATTATTTGGACCATAATATAGTTTTTTAAAGCTTTGAGAATCCTTAGTAAGCCTTTTACCTCCAGGCTTTAGAAAGCAGACAGTGTTAAGTGCCTTTGAATATCTGGCTTTTTGGGTTGGTGTTTATGTACAGACATCAATTACGAGATCTTATCCTCTTTATTTTCTGAATAATTTGTCATTGTGCTTCATACACAGACAACAGAGTCTGCCCGTGCCAGGCAAGGTCAGGTTGCTTCAATTAATGCACTATTAGTCAAAGAAAACCATTTGGCATGACAAACAAATCCTCTCAGCATCGTAGGGAGGGAAGGTTTAGTCGATACGTTGGGAAAAAACAGCAAGAATGAAAGAAGGGTGAATGACTTTTCCCATTCCTCTTTTATTCTTTCCTGAAAAGTGAGAGAAAGCTAAAGAGAGAGAGTACAGCTTAAAAAACACATTTCTGAAATATTAATACATGACATTCCTCAGCCAGATTCACACTGCCATTATTGTCTGTGAAAGGGTGACATATTGTAGAGAGTGGGTGATGATGATATTCAGTGTGAAAACACACTTCCTGTGCACGCTCGCTGTCATTTTGAATGAGGTAAGCTGAGAGGATGGCTGCCAGTCTGCTCCACACATTTCCACACATTTTCCTACAAATTAAAAGTAAGCTACCATCACCTCTCAGAGGCAATGATATATGAGTGTGTGTGTGTGTGTGTGTGTGTGTGTGTGTGTGTGTGTGTGTGTGTGTGTGTGCGCGTGTGTGTGTGTGTGTGTGTGTGTGTGTGTGTGTGTGTGTGTGCGTGTGTGTGTGTGTGTGTGTGTGAGGAGAAAGACTGACTGACTTGTGAAGCAAATTAGTTCAAATTGATATATTTAATCATCGATTCTAAAATGAAAAAGTTGCATCATTATCTGAGAAATGTTCATCCCTTTAAGTCTTCTGTTGTGCTTTCCATAATTACTTTTGGGGTGAAAATAATTAAGCAAAGGGGAATGTCCAGGGAGACTCAAACGCTGCTTCAATTTCCAATTTAATTTGTTTAGAAAATTGTTGCCAGTGTTGCCTCACAGCAAGAAGGTTCAAATCCACCATCTGGAGTTTGTATGTTCTCCTCATGTGTGTGTGGACTCTCTATGGCTTCCTCCGACTGATGACAGACAGACAGATAGATCGATGGATACACAAACTGCTTTTCATTATATTATTCCTCTCGGAACTACACATGAACCAGTTTCAGCAATATTAGTGCAGTTTGAGCAGAAAAGAAAATTGGTTAGCTGTTTGCTTAAATATTTGCATTCATTACTAAATATTTTTTAATCAGAACTTTTTAAGTCAAAGTCATAAAAAAAATCTCTTCAAAACAAACTTTCCCAATGGGAAAATATCATGTTTTTCTCTGATCTCAAACTATTCAATTAACGATTGCCAGAAGACCAATTTCAGTGAAATACCAAAATGAACCATCTGGTTTAAGGAACTTTGAGACAGCAATTTCTTATTGATCTCAGAACGAGAGAAAAAAGCAACTGGGGTGAACCAAGAGATCAGTGTCCACAAGCTTTGCTTTTCTTTAATTATTGATAACATTAATAATGGAATTTATAATGGAAGAGATAAAGCTCATGTTGCGTATTAAAATTCTCTAGACGAGTCTTGTGCATGTGTCAATTACCACAAACAGTCACTACAATAAGAGTGTTGTGTTGGGTGTGACTTTAAAAAAAGGATCTATTTTATCAAGCTGTGTTGTTTGGATGAAAAGGCAGGAGGATGAGCCCGAGTGTGCAGAGCTGAAGATGCTACAATTCTCTTTAGGAGTAACCAGGACTGACAGGATTTCAAGTCAGTGCATCAGAGGGAGAGCTCAGGTTAAGCAGGGAGACTAAGTTAGAGAGGCCGGGCTGAAGTGGTTTGAACATGTGCAGAGAAGGGATTGTGGATACATATGAAGCGGACCCCTCTGACACAAATCAGGAGTTCAGCAACCAAACTTACCTATAACAGATAATATGATATCACTGTGTTGGCCAGCAAGCAACTACCAATGGGGTAAAATGTCCATTTTTATTGTGCATCTATGACACCTGAGAAAAGCATGTTATTATTTAACTACCTGGGACCACATCCTCATTTCCTGTAGCTTTGACAGCATTTCTAGTAGATAATGGCAGATGGAGTAAGGATTCATTGACGTTGCCGTTTTGGGAAGGCCTCAGCATGAAAATGAAAACAAACACCTTGTAGTGCAGAGAGCACAGAGACCTGGAAGGAGAGTGTGAGCATTTCGAGTTTATTTTGTATTTTTGTATTATTTTGTATCGTCCCTGAGTTTATTTGTAATATATTGTCTCTGTCGTCCTCAGACCTTTGTTGGTGCGTCGGTTAACCCTCCCTCATGTCTCCAAGGTATTGTCAAGTAATTGTATAGTGTACTGATTAGTTCCTTGTTTAATTTGGTTTTCCTGTTTAGTTCACGTTTTGCATCAGCCACAGTAAACGGCTTGCTTTTGTTTAGTCGAGCCTCTGCGTTTGGATCCTGACGGAGAGTGTACGAGCTGTGGTTCTGCTCCTGAAATTCATATAAATTATCTCCAATTTAAAATCATGACATTTACATCTAATTTGAATATTATGATCATTTACGTCACATCACCCAACAACAGACTAAAATTACATTTATATAGCAAAGTAGGACCTGAGCATTGCAGGGTACCCAAAAAACAGGCTAATTACTGTGCTTATCACATGTTCTTAGTAAGATTAAATACAAATTTATCTGCCACAGCTGTCTTACATTAACAGCATTACCATAATCATTTTTTATGCGCTTGGAGTGGGGAAGCTTTATGGGGACGTGTTACAATCAAAATGAAATTTTTAATGCCAAAATATAATTGTTGTTGTTATGGAATTTTCCAATTTACTCTTTTACCAACAAAAACAAAAACAACAACAACAAAAGAAAACCGTAGGCTATGCTATAATACACATTACTTTACAGCTGATACTGTAGAAAACTTTGTGGTTTTATATATAAATATATATATATATATATACACTTTGTTACCTGGCTATATGTTTGTATCTTCAAATTATGTCAGCTAGTGTTAATACTAATAGCTACATGTGCTCATTACTGACCCAGTTTTTGGGAAACAGATGTCCTCACACAAAAATTCAGTATCAATTCTAGTGAGATATGGCAGGACACAGACTTCAAGCAGGACTTTTGGGGTCACAGTCAACAATACAACAAAAGCAAAAAAAGTACCATCAGTTTTTATGATTCTACTCTCTCAAGTCTGTTCTTGTGCTGACATCGAGAAGGGTTGGCAGGGATCAGGTGCTGTTTCTTGTCTCACTTTATCTCTAGATCAGTCCTTAATACTGTGCAGTATCTGAATGCACCGGAACTGACTTTCAACTCTGAAGTTACAAAGCCCCATATAAGTAAAAACCATTTAATCATATGCAGCGCATACGTTGTAGGTTTACAAATTATTCACACCTTAATGATTCATTTTGTCGCCATGGTCACATGTTGGCTTCTAGATTTACTTCAGTATGTTTATAGTTAAGTTTATGCTTGGGTAGAAACACTATTGCAAGTATCAGACACACAAAGACTTCCTACACTTAGAAATTGTAATTTCTTTGTCTAACTTTAATGTGACATTTAATGTCACAGTTCATCTACTCGTCTTCGTATTTTGAAGCTCACAAAGTTTAAATGTGTCAGATTTTAACTGGCATGTGCTGTTTTGTTAAAACAAGTGGAACTAAACTAAATACAAAGTAATGTGACATTTGTTGCTGCTATAAACCACCATTAGCACCACTGATGTGATGGCTATCTACCATCCTGTTAGTTGAATTTACAGTGCTGTTCAAAAGTCTTGAGTTACAGCCCATTTCTTTATATTTTGCTAGGAAAATGGGAAATGGATGCAGTGATTTGTTGATTATTGGAGAAATAGTAAATAAGGCAAAAACAAAGTTTGTACATTTCTAACAACGTTGAAAGTCAATATTTAGTATGATCACTTATATTCAGCAGCACAGCCTGAACTCTCTTAGGCAGCTGTCTTATCATTACTTTTAGTCTTCAGAAATAGTTCTCCAGACTTGTTGTTCATTCAAATGTATGCAGTGGCTAATTTTTTGTCCCACTCCAGACCTGAATCTGACGAGACAATACTTTTCTGGGTTCATAATCTCAACAGTTTTATCAAGATCTCTAACACAACTGGCTGAAATGCAGCCCCAAAAATTTAAAATTTGGAATCATCATTACATCAGACCTGTTTCCACTAAAAAGGTCTTATATAATTCTGCATCCCTCTTGATTTCCTTCCTTACGAATGGCTTCTTGACAGCCACACTTCCACTGAGACCATTTCTGATGAGGCTTCAGTGAACAGTAGATGAGCTGAAGGCCAGATGCATCTCTCAGGTCCTGTGAAGCTTTTTTGTTTGTTTGTTTGTTTTCTTCTTCTTTTGTACTCCAATCCATTTTCTTCAAATTAAAAAAAAACATTGTACACCATGTACATCATATCTCAACATGTTGAGATATGATGTTTCCTGTGTGAATGGATTACAATCCAAAATCCCAGTTTTGAAGACACATGAAACGCTACACATAAAGGCTAATTTACATCACGGAGCCCTGCTCTCAAAAACACCATCTGTGACGCTGGATTTAAGAAATAAGTGCTTTAAGTTTAAGCTGAATTTGAGTCAGCAGACTGACAAGCTGAATAAGGAAAGATTATTTTATTTTATATAATAGCTTTGATCACATCAGCTACTGTCGCTGCTCAGTATAGCCGGCCAGGAGAGGAAAAATCAGATGCTGACTTAAGCTTGTCTGTCATGATCTGGGTGAGTCTGAGTAACTTTCCACAGCATCGGCTCCCCTGGGTGGAGCCCTCCTTGCTCCTCCCTGCTCCTCACCTGTTGGCAATTACTCCAGCAGTATTTATGACCAGCGCTCACAATGAACCTTCACCAGATTGTCTGCTTACCATAGTCAGTTCTCTGCCTCACATTCTGTTATGTCCTCAGCGTGTTTTGCTTAACCCTCTTTTCCTCTTCCCTAGTCGGCACCTGGATATATCTTCCAACTCTCGCCAGAGTCAAGCCTCGGGATTCCGGTCTGCCGCTGCTGGTAAAACTCACTCTCGCAAACTGCCATCCTCACCTGCCTGCCTCCCTGCGCACCCACATCACCTCTGTACTCACTCGGATCTAGTTCACCTCCTCCTCCAGCTAATCTGATTATTATCTCCTTTGTTCCAGTGTCCCTGGTCCACTATAGTTTCCATCGGCCCGTTCCTGCCCCTGTGACCTGACTCAGCTTATGTTCTGGCCTTAGCTCTGCACTTCTCATAATACCTAGCCATTGCTCACTGTTAAATTTAGTTGCTATTAAGCTTTCTCTGTCAAGAAATAAATAGTAAAATAAATTTCTGTTAAAAGTCACAGCCTCCGGTTTTTGGTTCTGCGTTTGAGTCCATTCCTTTTCACGGGTCATTGAGCCCTGACATTGTCCATCCGATGAACAACCTGTTACCTGACTCAAATGGGCTCTCCTCCACAAAGTCCTCTTTTATAAAGTGCTTTACAAACCGCTAACATTACTGCTAACAGACGGATTTTCCCATTTGAGTGCAGCTAGCCAAACGACGAACAGCCACTTACTGCTAAAGAGACAAACAATGAAAATGGACAGTATATCCGTGGTTTAACATCAAACTCATTGTTGCAGCCGGGGCAGCACAAAAGTGACCCCCTTAAACTGATTTGTAGTTTTAGTGTACTTATGAGTTATCAGTTCTGTCACTAGTTAGCTAACAAGTCTATTAGCCACAATCAACCAACCAACCACATGACGTCACGTCCCGTGCTGACAGAAGATGGCGCTAAACATGTTTTTAAAACTTTAAGCACTTATTTCTTAAATGCAGCTTCACAGACAGACTTACATCTATGTCAGTTTTTTAGAGGGCTCCATGATGTGAATTAGCCATTTGGTCCTGTTTAATTTTAAATAGATATAGAAATTAACATTTGCTAAGTCCTTCTTTACCTACTATTGGAATCTTTTTATAACATTTTACAATGAAAATAGGCACTGACTTACAAAACAGATGGTTGCTGTTAAATAGTAAATACTTAATTTTCTAACTGACAGCTCACTGTTATGACATTATAATTAACATGCATGAAGAAACAACTGAAAGTTGCTGGAAGAAGTACTCAGATATATGGGTGATTGTTATTGCATCTAACTGTAATTAGTCATAAAAGTAATATAAACCAACCTTAATACACTAAATGGGATAGAAGAGAGTCCACTAAATGAAAATCAAAGGCATGTGAAGCTCATTACTCACTGTCACAGTGCGAGTGACAGCTACATCAGCCCTGAAAATGTACACTGTGAGCTATTTACAAATAACAGAACTCGAAATTGATGTCCCACTTGATGTCAAATCCCTCCCACCATCCCTGCCATGTTTCTTTTCTCTCAACAGCTGGCGCAGATGCAGCAGAAGATCCCATGTGCAAATACTTCAACATAATAACCTCTCTTTTTTTTTTTTAACTGTCTTCTCCCAGAAAACACACATACCTGTGATGAGGCTCAACATGGCACCCTTGTCCACCTGTCACCAACTGGCACATAATCCTTCCTGAGAGCATCTTCCATTCAAGGTTATTTTAATTGGTTGCTGCTCTCCCCAGAGAAGGAGCTGTGTCTAACAGAAGACTCTGTAATGGTTTGCCATGGGAGCTGTGCATTAAACATACAGTCCAAGTCACCAAGGAATACTTGAGCACATGCAGTACCTTTTACAGCCATCCCATATGGATGCCGGCTCTTTGGGTATCATCAAGTAAATGTGCCACATTACCTGAGGTCACAATAATGAATCTGTTGATGTTTTGCTATTTCTCCATCTTTAGGCTTCGGTCACAAATATTCAGAGAATTGATGGAGTGACCTTAAATTGGACTTTGGGTATCAAAGTACATTGATTGTTATTCTTGTTTTTTACTGGCTGGAGAATGAGGTTACACTCATTCTGCTATCTGAAGATGCAGTTGGATCCATTTTTTTTTTTTATCAGTGCGAAGTTATCCAGACTTTAGCCCTAGACACATCCCTATGTTGTAATTTCTATATATTTTACTATAATTCTGCCTTAGATACTTTGCATTTCCTTATTTCATGCAAAAAGTCTGGTGGATATATCTGGAATGCTAGCTAAAGTATAGAAACTTGCTGTAGGGGTAACTGATTTGAAGGCAAAGAAACAGTGCAGTAGCATGCATATCTGAGACTCGTACAAAAATGTGCAAAATCCTATTCATGTGGTACAGAAACTTTGAGAGAGACTGACCTAACTATTGTAGCTGACGGGCAACTCATTGTTACCAAAGACCACCTTCTGTGTATTCATGGTCCTGACCCAGTCGTGACCTTGACACAGCCTTGTGTTGTGCATCAGACACCACACAGCTATCTATTGTTAACAAATTAATTCTACATTTGTGAGAATACATCAGTTCTCATAATGGAGTTGAATGGAGTACAGTCATCTTTTTTGGTTTTCAAATAATCCCATGACTGACTGCACCTTTAACAATATTCCCTACTCATATATATAATAAATCTATCACACGTCCACAACAATCAAGGACCAAATGATAATATTATCTGCTAATGTAACTTTAACAACAAATAAAGTGGCCAGTGCCCTGAGCTTTTCTGCTGTCTGGTGCAAAACTTGCACTATTTTTTTTTCAGACTATTCTCTGTAAACCATAGAGATGGTTGTGTGGGAAATTCCCAGCAGATCAGCAGTTTCTAAAATATAATCAAAAGCCACGTCCTATTCAAAGTCACTTAAATCATCTTTCTTCCTCATTCTGAACTTCAGCAGGTGATCTTGACCATATCTATATGCCTATAAGTCTTCATTTATATAAAGGTGAATTACAACAAAGGTCTTCTCATTTTATATTATAAGAAGAAATGCAGTGACAATTGCATATGCTTGCACACGCCGTTCACTTTGATGGAAGACTGACTTTAACAATAAAATGGAATATAACAGCCATCAGTGCCGCAATTGTTGTTTTTCTTCTTTTTCAACTCAAATTTGTTTGCCAAGAGTTGGTCTGTTTATGATTCATCTTTGCTGTAGATTTCCCCACAGTGACTGCTTCTTAAACAAGCCTTTGTCTGCTATCTAAAAAGAATAGAAGCTTACAACACAAAGCTGGCAGTTTCTTTGCCGCAGTCAGGCCTGGTAGCCAAATTTGTTTGAAATTCAGTTTTAAGTCAAGGCCATTGTCATTGTTTGGTAGGGCTGCAGTGAGTTATATTGTTTTATATTACTTGCAGGCAAGAAATAATCTGTGTCCAAAAGTCCTTATCAATAAATCAGCAGATGTTTTTGTAAACAACTTGAAGTACAGATATCTTTCACACATACACACGCACACACACACAATATCATATATGAAAGTGTATGACTTGCCCTCATTCTGTTGTTTCATTAACTGCAAGCGTATCCCTGAATATGCCCTGCCTGGTTAAATCCACCCCAAGCCTCAGAGACAAACAAGTAAATAAATAATAACAGAGCTGCTCTTCAAAACTAGGTTTAATTAGCTTAACGGGGGGGGGGGGGGTTCCGAAGGGTGACAACCTTTGTGCCTTGAACCCTCCCACATACACACAATCACATGCACACATAGACATCCACATCTAGCAAATTCAAAGCCATTCATCATGATGTCAGTGAGAGGCCTGTGGGTAGGACGCGGGGGGAGGTAAAAACCTCTCGAATTAGAATTCTATTTCACGAGTTTACTCGCCCCTCGCTTGTCTGTGAGGTCTGGTACTGTTAGGGTGTGTGTGTGTGTGTGTGTGTGTGAGAGAGAGAGAGAGACAGAAAGAGGGGGAGATGAAGAGGCCCTTCATGGAGACACAATGTACCGTACAAACTCCCTGCTTCCATAACAAACTGCAGCTTCATTGTTATCAGAAAACAATTTGATGTGAGAAATTGTCCACATGATATAATTTTGTCAGACTCAAATCTGCATTGTTAAGCACATAAAACATCATGATCGATACTTTTGTCCAGTGTGATCTTGGGCCCCCAAGACTGACTCTTCAGACAAGACTGACTGAATCTAAGGATGCACTCAAACTGGGCAAAGTTATGCTTGATCAGTGTGGGAACATGTTCCATGATAGAGATCACAGTCAGCAAACCGAATGGAGGCAGGGGCTCAGTTATGCTCAGACACGGTAGGGATCACAAAGTGATCAGTACCTGAATTCTATGTCATGTGATTTGATTGTATTGAATTATGCATCGACTATTGAACCATAGGTTAAAATCATGGGTTCCAGGTACCAGTGAGTTCTTCTTCTTTCTGTTAACAAACAGCACATGTGATATCGTGAGAAGAAGTGAGCACTAAACATGATTTAGAATTATCCTAACAATCAGAGTGAGTCGCAGCAAAATCCTTTCCTCACTCAAGGATTCAGAGTTATTGTTGAAAATACAACTTTTCTACAGAGCAAGGTTTGTTTTTACAAGAGCGGATTTACTACAGTCAGTGTATCATTTTTATTGCTGCACTTCCTGTTTACAGCCCAAAAGCAAATAGTCTTACAAGGGAACCTGCCTTATATATTCTCATCAAAAGTTTTGTTTGTGGAATAAAAGATAAGTTAAAATAGTTAAAATGTGCCACTCTGTGTACTATCCCTCATTATTAAAGTTCTTAGTTTTGGTAGTTCAAAACAAATGGGAATTTTAAATATAAAAACTTACCCATGCATCAATTTTCTTACGTTTATTTGGGGCCAGGTTGTGGGTGCAGCAGCCGAAGCACAGAGCCCCAGATCTCCCTCTCCCTAGCCACCTCCTCTAGCTTGTCCAGGGGAACACCAAGGCGTTCTCAGGCCAGCCGAGAGATATAGTTTCTCCAACTTGTCCTGGGTTTGCCCCGGGGTCTCCTCCCAGTGGGACGCCTCACCCAGGAGGCATCCTTGTCAGATCTAGTCCATGTTTCATTTGTACCTGCATGAAAACTTGCATAATTTACATATTGCCAAGCAGTGAGATCTGCTAGCAAGTCTGTTTGTCTTGTCAGAATAACCAATAACCAGCTATAGGCTGGGATGTCTGCACAGGGATGTCTCCCATCAATAAAGGGAGGTGTAACACATTAATGCCAGGTACTCTGATGGTTATTGAGACTGCATAAAAAAGCTCCAGTGTAGGGAGATCAAAATAGATAAAACAGAGTGGTTAAAAGGTCCAACACCACCAACACATTTGCATAAGGAAACAGTGAGCTTAACTTGAATTCAGGCAAAAAAAAAAAAAAAAAATCCACATTTGCACAACCCTAGAAAACTGGATTCACTTGCATTCTCTTTGTATTTTCTGCTTTCCCCCACACAGACCATACGCTCTGGGTGTAAAGCCAGCATCTTTAGACCCTCTGTCATAGCAAGGACAAATGTGCTGCAGCAGAAGATACCTCATTTGGAGATTCACTTCAGTGCTGCAGCACAGATAGCCATTTATAATCTCTTCCACAGATCTTCACACATTCACACACAAGCATATACATGCATGCATTGAAACATAAGGCAGTGCCACCGCTGCCTGTGTAGATATTTCCTACCTAATATTTCTGATGTTATTAATTCTGCACCGTGACCAGTGTTGGGTAAGTTACTTTAAATTAGTAACTTAGTTACATTACTAGTTACTTCTCTAAAAAAGTAACTCAGTTACTTCAAGTTACTCGTTACTTTCAAAGTAACTAGTTACTAGGGAAAGTAACTTTGGTTTTACTCAGAATTCTCTTGTTAATGTGTTGCTTCCGTAACTGGATACCCAGCAAGATTGCCAGTCTTCTAGCTTGCTTACTTGCCACAAGTGCACTGTGCCACCTACCAACCTACCAACAGAAAGGAAAAAATAATGTGCACATTTCCACGAGAGAAATCCCACGCCTGGACCGTCGTTGACCGCCGCCATGATTCTAGCCTGCTTTTTACATCCAACACAAAAACTGCAGTCGTGGTGCTTTTGATTGTACTCAGAACTTGGAAATTCTGCCTTCTGAATAGGAAGATGTAGGTAACACCAGACTGCAGATGAGCTGCATACAGGGCTGGACTGGGACAAAAAAATCGTCCCGGGCATTTTGACTAGAGACCGGCCCACCATTATAGGAAAAATCATAAAGCCTTTGAATGAAAACAAACACTGTTGTGACAGTGATGTACACTGTTCTGATGGTATATATGTATCAATCTATCAATTGTTTGTTGTAAGACTCAGATAATTATTTTTTAAAAGCGAGACATTTTAAATGAGAATAATAAAGAAAAGTATTTCCTTGTCCCCCCTTTCCCTGTTAATGCCCTACCTGGCCCCTGGCAACACTTTGCTAGATCCGCCCCTGCACAGTTACCAGCTGTCAGCTACGTAGAAAAGGATCCTGGTGTTATTTGTCTCTCAGAAACAGTTCATAACTTCCTTCAACTCATTCATGTCACCTAACAGGTAAACCTGTTTCTCCATCACCTGTTCAGCTCTGATGATTCAGTAAGGACATCTCCTGGTTTCATCTGCATGTTTCCTCTCACCACATATCCAAACCGACATCATGACCAGCAGCTTTACAGCTGTGGCTCCAGCAAACATCAGCTGATACTAGAAATTAATATTAAATAAATTCTAACAACAGCTGATCAAGCTTAAACGTGCTGCTGTTGTTTAACGCGACATCCGCTGGTTTCCTCTTTCTGGCGCAAAGTGGGCGATAAATAAACAAGAGAGAAAAGCCGATCAGCTGATCATTGATCAGTTTCGTGATTGAAGTAGAAACAGGAGAGGAGAGAATGAGAGAAGAAGAGGCAGCTGTGCAGCTTCAGCTTTGTGTCTTTTTTTCATTGTAGCTGAAGTCCGGGACAAACTGTTCCTTTTCACCTCAGTACGAAACGCGTAATATTTTCTCTGAATACCAGACGATTCTGTTTTTTAGGGGACGGTTGGCAACTCTAATAATTAAGCGTATGAACAAAATAAAGTTCAACATCAGTAACATAGCACCCACACAGCTCTATAGAAACTCCGTCATGCTAGCTAGCACGCAGTACGAAAATGTCAGCATACCGAAAATAAACTCCACCTAAACTTGGTTTATATCTGACTCCGATAGACTGCAGGTCATAACTTCTTACCTGAAGTTCAGTTCACCTGACACTCGGACCGGCGGCCGCTTCGGGTCTCTCCTCTTGCCTCCCTTTTCCTTCATCCACCTGCTGGCTTCCACCACCACTTGCTAATGTTACTGAATCTGTGGAAGCTCTGCGATATCCACCACACGAAGTAACGAGTAACGAGCCTATCTAAATCCCAGTAACGAGTAACGCGTTCCTGGTTTTGGCATAATAACTAGTTACCGTGCTCGTTACCACAATAATAACGTAGTTACTGTAACGCGTTACTTAATAACGCGTTAGTCCCAACACTGACCGTGACACAGTTGTGTTTGCGTTCTTAAGCTGCTAAAGGTAGCAGCTGAAGAGTGATCTAGCCTGGGCCCTGTAGTGGTGTTATCAAATTGTCCCTGACACCTGTACTGAGGACAGAAGCAGCAACATTTTTACTTTTACATGCCATTAGAGAGTCCATTCTCAGACTTATGTGTGAACTCATTACTGTCCAGATTTTTGTCAAAGGTGACTGTGTGCTTTGACCCCTCCCCTTCCCCTTTGAAAGGAAAGGTGAGCTGCCTGCACTCGATGTTGAACTATGTAAATGAAAAGCACGCTATCTCTTTCTAATTGTTGATCTTTCATGGGTGAAATAGAAGTCTTTCATGTTGGCAGGACGCAAAAGGCCAACGAGAAGGAAAAAAACTGACAGACAGTCATGCTCATTAGATTATTTTTTTTTTTATTTCTATTTTTTTCTTGTTTGAAAGTCAGCTAGTGGAAAAATGACATTTGCTTCTGAAGCGATATGAGAAAAAAAGGTTAACGTTCAAAGGTGGAAAAGTTGGATCTGTGATTACACATCAAATAGGTAATAATGGTGTTACTGAACAGTCTTACATCACCAGTGAGGTAACGTTTAGTACAGTACATGTTCAGCTGCTGGTTATGCTCTGGAATTTTGTTGTAAAGCAACTGATGATTGTCTTGAAAGGCGTTATAAAAATAACATATTACTTACTTACTTCACCCATCTGTATTGGAATTTCTTTCATTTATGTATTGGTCACATTGTTTTATGGTATAATGCTTTGGTTCCTCGGGTTTTTAGCATGTCTGCTAAATGTCTCAATGTTTCACACCTTATTCACGCCGTTAAACAGTCGGATGAGTTTATCTCAGGAAGCTGGGGAGGAACATTCGCACAGGAAGCCTGGCACCAGTGTTGGAAGACTCCACAGGTAGTGGAGTCTTTTGTTTCTCTTTGAGGATGGGGGAGAGACAAGGGAATCAACCACTGCAAGAGGTAACAGGGGAGTGTGAACTCTTTCTTTGGGGGAGACCAAAAGTGTAAAACAGCTGTGTTTTGCCTTTTGTTCTGTAGAAGGTATTTAAACCCAGGGTTGTGCCGGGCTCGGGAGAGACTCTGCTGGCCGCGTGCCCCGCGATGGCTGCTCTCTCACCAAGCTTGGTTATGTTCTTTTTTAAATATTTTATATTTAGGATATTAGATACCGCTCACTGTTTGTCTGCAGGTTTTATTAAATGAAAACTTCCATAACACATCCTATAAAAACATAACCAAAAGCCCACCAACATTTTGAGTGTGAGGTTTACTTTGGCAAACTTTGATGGTCACATGTGCAACGAAGTCCAATAGCAAAGAATGGTCAACATTTATTAATCAGTTAATCAAATCAAGGTTATAATAGTTAACTAATACTAAACCCAAAACTAACACTGGATGCAAAGACAAAAATTTAGCAATTGAAATAAAAAAACAAAAATGATTTTGTCTCTTTGGTCATTTTTTAAAAATCACTCTCAGATCAGATCAGTGGGGGATCTGTCTTCTTTTCTTTTCTTTCTTTTTTAAATAAGACATTTTTGTCCTCCATGGGTCATCCCTAAGGGTTTTCATGTTGAGTGTTAAAAAAAGCAACAAGACATTGATGACCAAATATCAGGTTCAGTGGGCGAGTGGGTAACTCCACAGTCTGTGATTAGTGTCTGTCATTCTTTTAGTACTCTGTGTGTAGTTAGCTATGTTTACTACTGTAATTTCTAAATTGTCTAAAAACCCCTTCAACAGAAACTGAGTAATATCAAAATGTTGTAGATTAAATAAAGTAGCTTTAAAACTAATATTTGGATATTTGCCTTTACTTCAGATTGAAACGTATGCTACTTGCAAGCAGGCACAGACTGAATGTCAACAATGTAGACATATTGGCCTTGTTTCAAAGCCCACTTCAAATTCCACATTTAATTACATGACTCGCTCATGGGAGTGAAAGACAACAAGACCTTGCTATCAATTCAGTCTATGCTAACAGTCATTGCTCTACAGAGTGACCTGATTAATCTGTAGCTTGTCTAAGTCCTTTTTAATGACCAAGTCAATCACTTAAGTCCTTTTGAGCTTGTGCTGCAAAGATAGCTCAGTCAGGATCTTCTCCTTAATCTCATTTTTTTCATGTTAGTCATGGGATACAAGACTTTATTGACGAGGGCCTTCAAAAGATCTCAGCGCCAACTGAATGTAAGGCTGTAGCAGTGCATGTTGCAACTGAGCCTGAAGGTGTATCATTGATATTGGACCCTTTACTACAGGAATAAAAATAGATAAACATGAAATTAGGCAGTAAAAACTAGATTAACTGGGACTGCAGAAAGAAGAGAGAGGGCAGGGGAGGAGATGAGAGGTATTCCCTTGAGAGCTGGAAGCATGCCGAGCCGAGCCCCATTAGTTCAGAGCCGCCCCCATTAATCTACTCTCACCTGCAGGTGTACATAGCCTATATGCAGAAAACATGCACATGTAGAGATACACATCCAGCTATCTTCTAAGGAGAAAGTAGATGTATTAACAGTAACATTCAGTTATTATACATTTTTCTGAATTCTGGGTAGTTTTGTAAGTTTAGTTTTGTTTTTAGTTATTACATTATTTTCATACTTGGTTTTATTTATTTCTTTGCTTTAGTCAACTACAATAACCTTCATGAGAGAGCCTGCATTGGTTGCATATATAGAAAACTATAATATATGCAAGTGATGCAGTCCTCAGCTTAAAACACCGCTAATGTTACAAAGTGCAAGCCAGTTGTTTGTCTGACACAAACATGGTTTATTAGTAGGAAATGTCTTAAGTAATATACAAAATTATGTGATGGAGTATTAACAAAACTGTGGGGTTCAGAAGAGAAAACACTTTAAAAGAAAAATGGTGACAAGATAGAAACATTAAGCTGAAGCAGCAGCACAGACACAAGACACCTGCTAGAATTAGGCAATGACTAGAGGTATTTTAATGTTGTGTTAAGTGTTTATAAGGCAGGTACACTGTGACCGGATCTGGTTTTATCTGTGTTGAAACATTGGTGAGGCAGTTCCGATGTTACCAGTTGTGCCGTTTTATTGCTCTAACACCAGAATTTGTCAAATGCGGAACAGACTTCAGCTTGATTTATAGCTGCCATGAATTTATGTAGAGCCTACGTAAGTGGCTGACGCAGTTGCCAGTATTTAAACCTGTGTGGGTTTGTCGATGATGATGTACAGTTACATTTCAGTGGAGGTGCACTTCAGTTTACGATGTAGGGTTTCAAAAGAGTTTGTGGTTAGGACTTGCAAATGGTATAGATCTAACACAGAAACATAAATCCTCTATAAGCAATCTGCCGGTGAAGAAAGCATGAGGCTGTTTAATTTATGCTTTGTAATAATGAGAGTGGCAGCATGCTGTGAGCAGGAGAGGGATGTGAGGGCAGACTCAGTGGCACAAGGAACTATGTGAAGCTTTATGACATGCTGGGCATGTTTTGCACCAGGGCCGGGGCTCACTAGTTACGTTACATTACATTAACTTAAAAAATAATAAAAACAATTAAAAACAAGGTCAGCCTGCATGAGGAAGTAAAGCCGAGGGTAAAGGAGTCTTCGTGTACTGAATACAAAATGCAGTGGAGGAATATTAAACGTCCTATAGTTGTATGCTTCATACTTCTACCAAAGGGGTAAAAGGATAACTGTCTGCCTGTGGAGCTGCAGCTGTCATCTGACTATTAGAGAAACAATTAGCATACTGTATGTGTCGTTGCAGTTATCTTGTTTTACTTGAAACAAGGAAGTTCTGAAGAAGTTTGTAAGTTTTAAAGTTGACTTACTGATTGTCAAAGGGAAGAGAAGAGTCTTTCAGATGTGTCCAGATTTTTAAAATTTTGCGGTTTTAAAAATTAAAGTTTTTTGTCAATTTTCGGCATATAAATCATTAAGCTGACCTTGAAGACCTTGGTGGATGCAAGCCGGATTTTATTAGCATGACTCCAGTCTAATCCCCTACCAGTTTTTTTTATCAATTCATTCAACACTTTGTTGTGTAGAGACAAAAACATAAATGGTAAATGGCCTGTATTTATATAGCACTTTACTAGTCCCTAAGGACCCCAAAGCGCTTTACATATCCAGTCATCCACCCATTCACACACTGGTGATGGCAAGCTACATTGTAGCCACAGCCACCCTGGGGCGCACTGACAGAGGCGAGGCTGCTGGACACTGGCACCACCTCTGACCACCACCAGTAGGCAACGGGTGAAGTGTCTTGCCCAAGGACACAACGACCGAGACTGGGGCTCGAACCAGCAACCTTCCGATTACAAGGCGAACTCCCAACTCTTGAGCCACGATCGCCCGTGGCTCATAACCATCCTGATGGCACTTCTTGCCGTGGATTCATATTTCAGTTTTCTGTCTCATTTGTATTAAAGACGTCATTTAAAATACATATCGGTGCCTTACAGTACTAAGAGCGATCAAAAAACCAAAAGGTTATTTCTTGATGCATCTTGTTTTTGCCTTAAAAACTAAGTCTGTGTTGTGTTTGTAAAACTTAAAAAGAAAAGGTTGTAAAACTGTGATTTTCAGCCTGATATTAGGTTCCTTGAGACGCTGGAGTATCTTTGCACAGCTACTGTAACACTTAAGGTTACGGTAAGGTTAATGTTTTGAGTCATTTAATGTTTTTGAGTGCTTTGAGTTGCTTATACCACGCACCTGCTGCATTATACTTTAGGAGAAAGGGGCTGCAGAGTTCCTTTTTTTAGTAGTTATGATGATGTGAAGGGAGAAGATGTCAGAAACAATACTGCTTTTTCAGAGGGAGAGAGCAAAAAGAGATAAAGAAGCATCAGAGGATAAAGGAAAAGTCAAACACACGCTGACAAAATTCTCTGACTCTGATCTAATTCTCAATATAAATTCAAAGATGCCAAAGACAGTCGTGTAAGATATAAGAAAGGAGAAAAAATAAAGAGGTCTAAGGTGAAAAAGTTGCAGAGAAAGTACATTCAGACCCCCAACATTTCCCAAAGAACTCCAACTTCTTATCTCTACCTATAGATTCAGTACATACTGTACCGTGTGTTCGTCCTGATGTGTTTCTCTACCAGTGTCCTCATGGCAAGCATAGGCTTCCATCCTGATTTTCTCTCTCCTCTATGCTATCATCACTCTACTACATATTTTTTTCTTGCCCTCTCCTCACTATCTCCTGTCAGCGCTGCTCACTGTTTTACCCAACAGCCCTGGGCGTCCCTGGCAGCTGTTCACAGCACTAATGGGGCACTGAGAGAGAGAGGCACATGTAGAGGAAGAGAAAGAGGATTTAATTTTTTTTGTAAAGAGGAAATTTATCGATAATAGAGCCCCATGGGCAAAGCAGCACGCTGGTCACACAGCAGGTAATACTATCAGTAAGTTTACACGTGTGTCAAGTAGATGCTTGACCCAGCCGTTCAGACACTGCATCAGCAGTGAATTCAAACAGTAACTCATTGTAGCATTGTAATGGAGTTTTCTCTTCTACTGTGTAGGATTGAAAAAATCTGCCTGTGACACTGATCCATAGTCAGTGCATGTTTTACAGCACCTGCATGTAGTTAGAGAAAGTGAACAATATCAAAAGCCATAAATACAGAAAAGAATCAGACTTGGATTCCACGCCTGTGTAGTAAAACGGCGATATCAAATTAAAAGTGGTGACATCGCTGCAGCCACTCAATATTTGTAGCCGGCTGTATGTACGCTGCAGGCAACCAAAGTGAAATACCGATGCAACAATGTGATGTAAACTGTGATAAACTGTGCCGTACATAAACAAAAGTAACACTGCCTCATCAGTCCTTGAGGTCTTTTCTACACTAAACCGCTGTAGAAGTTTCCCAGAGTGTCATTGTTTGAGCAGGTTAAAGATGAGAAAGTGCAAATATGGGCCTTACAGTGAGTCACGTTGTATCTGTTCTGCTTTGTTTAACTGGGTTGGATAGGGAGTCGGTGAATTGGTGCATGGGATTTCATTTGTTGTTACCAAAAATCTAGTGTGCAATCTGCAGTATCTGACAAAGCAGTGTTCTTAACCACCACCATCTGCCTCACTTTGTACACTCTCCAAAATTCAGAAGAAAATATGTTGAACTTAACAAACGCCAGACTGCACATGATAAGTTTTACCAAACAAATCCTGCCTGAAGCTGGTTTCAGCCAGGTATTGGAATTTTTGTTGTTTGGAATTGGAGTTGTTGAATTTCACTGTCATCAAAGTGCCAAGGCTGTGTTATCATTGAACAAGAATGCCTTTCCCTGTCCAGATAAGAGACAGGTAAAGAATTTAACTGGAGTATTCATAGAGCACCAACATCAGGATCACCACAGCGAGCCAGAGCATGTGAGCCAGTGCTGAAGAGGGCAGGTCAGCTTCACACTGGGTTGTTACCAACTTCATGAGGCCCACATTAAGCAAACTAGCCCCACATCCACATCACCTGATAACTCTTTCCTGAGGATATTGAGAGATTTACAGGCCAGACGGGATATGTAATTCCCTCTCTCGAGTCTCTCTCCTGTCCTCTGCATTGGACCTATAGGAATCAGGTTCTGATCGTCACCGACATGATTTAAAACTGAAGAGAGTAATCCACAATTTTCTACTGAACACCATCACCCCACACTTAGAGTCAGATCACGAGAGTCTTCACACAGTGGCTGTATGTTAATATTCATTTTTAAAAAGTTACAAGGTGAATACGTCTCAAGGCACAATCTGGCTTGTGCCATATGGTGACAAAACGTTCTTAACCTCCTGCCACAAATATTTATTCAATATTTATTCAGTGCAGTTCATAGAAGGACGAGTGTTACCTGCCCTATCGTCCAGCATTATCTTCCACAACATAGCCCAGGGCTTGTCCAAGTCCACAAAGCATATGTAGAGTGGATGAGTAAAGTCTCAGAGTCCCTCCAAGCTACCTTTAATGAAGCCGCTCCTCCTAAGCCTTCAAGGTCAGTAGTTGGTCATAGAGTCCTTTGCAGTGGCCATGCACAAGCTTTTCTAATAACACTTAGCAGTGTGGCACCCCTTTTGGCACCATTGGATGCCACAACCTGTCACAGTATTTGGAGGTGACACCATGGTTGTTTGGAGGTGATGCCACGATTTGCTCCAGCTATTTGGGATTATTTTGTGACCTCCTGAGCTGAGGTGTGGTGCTATAAAATACTGGAGCTCAAAATAACTTGCACCAACACATGCACATGCTTGGTGCAGCTGTGGCAACAGTGGAAGGACATACAACGTGGCAGGTTTATGTACAATAGTCATTTATGACTGAGCACAAAATTAAATTTAAGACTAATTTTACCACACTGGCTCCTTCTCTCAGCCTCAGCTTCATCTCTACATCTCTAACAATCAGTGTCAGACACGACAACTCTCAATCATTTTTCACCACTGAATGGTTATTCTCTCGTTCTTTCTCTCAGAAACACATGAAATGATTCTGGATTGGTGGCAGAATAATGTAAATTCTGAACTAATTTACATTGGGGGAGAAATTATAATGTGCATAATGTTTTATGCAATGCTTGATGTAATTTGCCAAAATCTATTTAAGTGTAAATACATGCAAATTTTCTCAGAATTGTCAAGAAATGAAGAGCCTTTAATATGAAATGCAAACAGGAAATGTTTGGTCTGTATACCACAAATAAGGTGCAAGTACCGTGTAATTATGTACAATTTGCAGGTAACAAGTCAGGTTTTTGCAGGAAACAATGACACAATTCTGGGGTTATTATAACTTAATCTTGACTGACTTCCAGGTATTTTACAGGGAAGGAGACAAAAATTGTACTGCAAGTAATTTTAAGTATTGAATTATTCATTTTAAGTACAGCATAAGTAATTACTAAATAAGTGCTGGTTAAGCAATTTTGTGCATAATGGATGTTTTACTATTCAAGTATCTTAATATTTTAAATAACAAAATGATACAGTGATAAGTTCTTTGTCCAAGCATACGCTCATCTGAGCCTGCAATGGAGACAAGGTGAGTCATTTCCATTAAACTTTAATTAAAAGTCATCCCAACTAGTAGAATAGCACACCAAGGCTTTCTCCTTCTCCAGTGATGCCCACCTGTATAGACAAAAATTGAGGTTTTCAGCACTCTTTAATACAGCCACTTTAGCATTAAAATCAAAATAAATTATTTGTCATATCACAGTTTGCATAAGATCCACCCTCCCACGACATTCATAGTAGCACCTTCTCCTGCTAGAAACATCCACACCAACGAGGTATTTTGACACAGAGAAATGATGCTCACTGGATAGCGTCTCTTTTTTTGGACCATTCTCTGTAAACCTTAGAGGTGGTTGTGATTTCAAAACTCCAGTATATCAAAACAACCATGTAATGATCAGAGTCAATTCAATTACCTTTCTAACAAGGGACACATGTGCAACAACTTTAGAAGCTGTATTACAAAATTAATGTAAAAGACCAGACTTAAATATAACACTATCAGCCTTGTAGTTTTAATCATCTGTGTTTACTTTGTCCCCATTAAAAATGAAAAAGTGTTGACATGTCAATGTTTGCATAATATTTTACAAGACAGCAAGATAATACCATAACTTCATAAATATAGGGTTTTTTTAATGCATTGCACATACTAAAGCTAAACAGTGGTCTGTGACAGGGTTGTTTTGTTCACACTGTCATACTTGGGTGTCTCTGCAGCAGACTCAGGGCTTTCTAGTATCTTTTCATAATAAACTTGTACCTGTGGACCACGTGATCAGGGATAGTCACTAAAAGAAGAAACAAATATTAAACACATTCAACCTGTTTACTCATTTTGTTTATTTTAGCACAAATTTCATGCTGAACATACTGAACATACATAATCATTTTCTCCATCTATGATGGTTCTATAGATTGTAGACGCCAATATCTTGATCGAAAGGGCTAGTTTTAGTGCAGCTCATAATATGAACCTAGTAAGCAGTTGTGAAGTTAGTATATGATTAAGACTGGGACTACTTTGTGATGGTACAGCATAGTGCATTGCCTGTTACAGGGTACTAGCAACTTAGTCGCTCCATAACACGGCCCGTGCCCTGAAAAGTACAGGGTAATTACAGTGTAATTGTTTCATTGTTTCCTGCAAAAACCTGACTTGTTACCTGCAAAATTGCACATAATTACAGGGTATTTGGGCCTTATTCCAGAATCATATTATAAAGTGTTACCGTTTTATTGTGCTCTTTCATGCTATGGTGCACATGTTGTGAAGCAGTCAGCACACCTTAAATATGAAAATAACACCCGACCATTTAATTTTTCTTTATATCATATCATATCAAATTTATTTGTATAGCACATTTAAAGACCAAGATACACCAAAGTGCTTTCCAGTAGAACCATGATACAGATAAAATCACAATATAAAAGATAA
Organism: Oreochromis aureus; assembly: GCF_013358895.1. Classification (NCBI taxonomy): domain Eukaryota; kingdom Metazoa; phylum Chordata; class Actinopteri; order Cichliformes; family Cichlidae; genus Oreochromis; species Oreochromis aureus. The sequence goes on from NC_052959.1 coordinate 8,488,839, forward strand.
AATAATTACATAATATAAATGTAGAGCCAGATAAAAACCACGCTTAGCCTTAAAAGCCAGGTTAAACAAGTACGTTTTTAGATTTGATTTAAAAGATTGAATAGAATCTGATGCGCGAATGTCAAGAGGAAGATTATTCCATAATTTATATCCCATATTAAAGAAGTTTTAAAAACTGATTCAAGCTAATACAGCTTTTCTGGCTAAATATAAATAACTGGGTGTTGTTTCAGCAGTCCTTTCACCTAGACGAGGGGTGTCAACTCCAGGCCTCAAGGGCTGGTGTCCTGCAGGTTTTAGATATGTCCTTGATCCAACACAGCTGATTTAAACAGCTACATTACCTCCTCATCATGTCTTGAAGTTCTCCAGAGGCCTGGTAATGAGCTAATCATTTGATTCAGGTGTTTTTACCCAGGGTGAGATCTAAAACCTGCAGGAGGCCTGGAGTTGGACACCCCTGACCTAGACAGTTTCAAGGATTGTTTTATCTGAGGTTTGTAATATGAAGACAGACTGTCTTGGTGTAAGCCAGCTCAACAAATTCTTAAAACCCAGTCAGAGAGAGTGGGTGTCATGATAGTGGTTATCAGCTTTCTCCATTGAGCCACTCTTTCAGCTTCAGGTGGCAACAATTATCCTGACATTTTCAGGAGAAGAGACGCAGTGGTTTGATTGATTCACTGATTCCTTTGAAAAAAATGTCTTCACCATGCTGAGTTGATCTGTATACTGTTTCCTTCTGTCACTTCCTGGGAAGAGACCAGCTGAATAAAAACAGTTATTTGCTTCCTTGTCTACAGCTTTTTCTTTTGGTTTGTAATCATGTTAGTTCACTTCACAGTCAGTGTACTTGTTTGCTGGCTATGCTGCCCTATTGATGTACTTATTCCCAATACAGTGTCAATAAAATTGCTTTTTCTTTTGTTTTTGTCATGGGTCACAGGGGCAGACCAGCTAAATGCACACTTACATGAAATATTTCTTCATCCCAGAATGAACAGTGAAACTGGATCCTATCCTAATAGCTTTGAATCTCGTAATTGTCACAAATCAGCAAAGGCAACATGTGCAGGCAATACAGCACATGTTGCTAGGAAACAGGCATAATCACATGTCCATCATAAACACAAGGTAAGACCAGCTAAGTAAGTTTGGCAGATGCAACAAAATTAAAAACCACTTTCAAGACTAAACAAAGTGCAATTCTGTCTTTATCCTTAAAGACCTTGTGGTGATAACACTTTATAGATATTGATCTGTGGGCAGTTTCTTGTAAACGTAATGGCATTTTTAACAGAAGTTTAATCATATATGAATGGACTACAAGTGAGCGTGTATCAATTTCCATCATTGTTAAACCACAATACTTAAAAATGAGGAGAGAATTATCAATATATTAAGATTAAATCTGGGCTTTTTTGCATGTTAATCCTGAATTTTTAAAATGTTAGGAAACATAAAAAATGAAAAAGTTCAAACTTTCACTTCCTGCATCACATATACTCAAAACACTAATGGAAGTCCCAGTCTGGCAATAGGTGTGGTCCCGCATCTCATTCGCATCATGGCTGGTATGTTGCTGTCAGTAGAGCCTCTCTAATGTGTAACTGATGCATATGCTCTATAAGCACACAAGTGCATGTAGGATGAAGTACTTGTGACCAGTAATGTAAAAGTAATATTTTTAAGACATTTACAGGAAGAGTGTATTAGTAGTTGTTAAAGTATTTGAATAAACAGAAAACACTGAAATCCATTTAAACTGTGAAATCAAACTGATTATAGCCACTGTTCACTGTTCTCCAAATTCAAATTCATTCCAAATCATTATTATTATTAATACTAATAATAATATTGTAGGGTCTTTACTTTACAACATAAAGCACCTTCAGGCACATAATTTGGTACTATATAAATGAAAAATTAATTTAATTAAAAGAAACAGATAACAAAGTGTAAAACTGTTAAAGAAATTCCCCCTCCGATGCTCAGTTTTCTGGCGAAGTATCATGTAAACCACCATACTTATTTGAGCTATTTTAGCTTATTTTAGCTAGTGCACTGCAAACAAACAGTAGACATCTGTTATAATTAAAATGTTAAATGTGTTGTTCAACACTATTTCTCAGGCTGCCCTGATAAACAGTGGTTAGTTTATTCATTTGTTTGCTGAATCAATTTAACATTCACACAAACCCTGATAAGTTCAGGTACCCAGACACAAATGTTTTATTTTTCACTTATTTATTTACAGACCGTCTCCCACCACACAGACCTTTACAGACAACTTCCCAATCTTTTGCCTTCCTTTCGTGCTGTGAGAGCTAAAAACTGCTTTGTCTGATACCTCTGGAGAAACTTTGAGGATCTTAGTGCTTGTACATCAGAAACTAGGCCCAGGTCAGCCTGGGTCTGGCTGCTCTGCTCTGCTTTGTTCTGTACTCCTCTGTTCAAGACAGAAATAAATGGACAGATGGCAGAAGAGAAGCAGGCCGCAGTGGTGAGGCTAGATGTTTTATTAGCTTTGTTCTTTTTGATGGGGTTTATTCCCTGATAGAAAAGCCTCATTTTGTGTTATGAAGACTTTACGTATTACATTAATAAAGCATAATAGGTCTAAAAATTCAAAATCAAAAACAGTTAAGGTCAAATGCAGAACAAATGAGTCACATATATAATATTTAGCCAAAAATGAAACTGTTAAATTGCAATTATGCTAACTGACACTGTGTGGGAGGGAAGTGTGTCTTCTAAAAAAACTTTCGGTTTGATTTGCTATATTAGAAAAATATTCAAGCCACACTAAAATCATTTTCAACACTTTTTTCTCCACATTTGTAATAAGGGTTCTTTTTGCTTAAAAAAATGACAAACTTCTGTAGCATCTGAAACTTATTTTACATTTAAGCAGTTCAGCCTTACCTTCAGATAAGAGCATCAATGATTTGCAAACCACACATGGCCACATTTTATTCACACATACGAAACATATCAAATATTTAAACTGAGACATTTTACTATTTCATGAAAAAAATTAGCTCATTTTGAATTTAATGCCAGCAACATGGCTCAAATAAGTTGAAACAGGGGCAAGAAAAGGCTGGAAAAGTAAGTGGTTGTACAAAAGAAACAGCTGGAGGAACATTTTGCTACTAATTAAAATAATTGGCAACAGATCAGTAACATGGCCGGGTATAAAATGCACATCTTACGCAGAGTTTCTCGGAAGTAAAGAGAGGTAGAGGTTCAAAAATGCAATGCAAAATGAAATGTTCTAGAACTTAAAACACTGTGAGTACTCCGAGTAATGCCAATGCCCGACCTGTTGTCTTTGGATGCTCAGATTAATTATTCAGTCAGAGATGATGCCAACCTTTCTAAACAGTCAGCTTTTCCTTTAAGGCCCAGGTGTTGACTGAAACAACCACAGTCCAAATATTTGGCCACATCCCTACTACATCTGTATCAGGGGTAGGCAACTCCAGGCCTCAAGGGCCGGCATCCTGCAGGTTGTAGATGTGTCCTTGAACCAACAGAGCTGATTCAAATTGCTAAATGACCTCCTCAACATGTCTTGAAGTTCTCCAGAGGCCTGGTAATGAACTAATCATTTGATTCAGGTGTGTTGACCCAGGGTGAGATCTAAAACCTGCAGGACACCGGCACTCGAGGCCTGGAGTTGCCCACCCCTGATCTATATAGTGGTGGCTTACGACACCAGCTATCAGCCACCTATAATGCAGTCTTGAGATCCCTTCCCATATGCTTCAACCCCACTCACACCTTTCCTCAGGGGACCCCTATTGATGGAGCGAGGCAAGAATCCTCTTGGGTGAGAGCTGAAACATCTTCACGAACTCAAAGAAGTCCGGTCGATTGCTTTTTTTTTTTAAGCTCTTGAGACTACATCCTGGCCACTGTGCTCACCCAAGTCACCAGCTACTTTTGATTGTTAACCCAATGTGTGTCCTTGTGTAACAGACCCCTCCTGTATGTGTCTTTGATGTATGTTGTAGATAGTGCAGGCGAGTCTGACCATTAAGGAGCATATCTTGTATCACCTCTGTTTACACTTTACCACTCGAGAAAACCACCATCAAAAAAGTTGCAGTACTCCTGACATGAATTTCACAACAGACTAAGGACAATCATTTGTTGAAGAGGCCAGTATGTGGGTGTTATACAGTATATGGAGGCCCTACTGCCTCCTTTCCATTCAAGAACAGCATGTTTTCTGCTGGCAGATTATGGTGGTGTCACCAGTCTAGTCTACAAGAACAATGCAGACACACAGCAGGAAGCAGGAATGTCTTGGTACTCCAGGACAGTGTGATGTCTCTTCTGACAGCTTTATTTACTGTGATTTTTGCAGCTCAGGCAAAAACTACAACTGTGTGTCAGCTTTCAGAAAGGAGAACTTACAAGGACTTTATTTTAACTGACTTTTAACTGAATTCAGCTCAACTTTTGGTCCACTTAGGTTAAACTAAACAAAAGTTTGTGGACGAGGTAGAGATCCTGACTCTTGTTATGTTAGGGGCTTTCAGGAGCCATGATATTGAGCTGCTGACGGAGTTTGTGTATTGTTTCTTTTTCCCCAGTGATAATAAGAATGAAATGATGACAACTGCCAATGGAAAACAATTGCGTAAGGTGCTCGGTGCACATTAAGAAGAGTTTTACCTAGGAGTGCAAACGGCCCAGAGAGTGACTACTTTGCAGTCTATGAGCTTTTCAGTTTGCTCTGGGGTCCACAGTAGTTTGGCGTGATTGAAATTCTGATGGTACAATCTGAATAACTGCCTGGTCAGAAGTGCTTCAGGCAAGATGTACCCTTAATATAGGAAAATACTGAAAAAAGTTAATATTTTGTCCTTACGGGTTGGAAAGGTAACCAGTTCCAGCTCAAATCAGCGAGAATGGAGATTGCAGACTTGGGATGTCTGGAGTCCAGTTGTGCAATGTGTTCCTCTGATAAGCATCCCATTTCATCATTTCTTGCCTGTGGGTGAGATGTAGATGCCAGCTGAAATTAAGAAGTGAAATTGTCTGACAGAGGAAACCGGTTCCCAGGCTAATGACAAGTAGTCGGGGGGGGGGAATCATAAGCCAGCATCAATTTGAGGCTCACAACAAACACACTGACTAAACCAGAAAAGCAGGAAACGTAAAACAATTTAAACCTGTTCAGTGATTTTTAGAACTACCAAAATTATTTTGTTGAGGATTCATTTTAATTACAGAATTTAAAGGAATCCACTATAAAACTCTTGAGCCCAAAGATGTCTGACTGACAGCTAAGAAAATAACATGAGCTTCAATCAGCAATGGTTTGACATTTGAGGACATACTTTATTGCCTAGAGCTAGATAAGATTGCTAATTCTCTCAGACAAAGTATGAAGCTATAGCCAGAATGCAGCTCAGCATAATGATTGAAGGAAAACTCAGCAAGCCTTACTCTGGTGAGTCACAGAGAAGCGACAGCATAAAACAACCTAGACACAGGACTGACAGCTTAAGGAGTTAAAGGTCCCACCGACCCTGGACTCTCTTTAATGGTGAATGGTAATTAAAGAACAGGGTGTAGGGGCTAATTGGTTTAGAGAGAGCAAGGAGGGAGAGCACTGAAGAAGAGCAGGAATGTTAAAATTGAGACCGTGGTAAATTTTCAGTGTTTAAAAGTAGAGATGGCACGATACCACTTTTTTATGTCCGATACTGATATCATAAATTTGGATATTTGCTGATACCGATATGAATCCTATATAGTGTATTTTTAATCAATAAAACTGTTTTTTTAATATCTTGCCGCATTTTGTATAAGTTCATACTCAAGTTTAAAAAAAAACCCACTAAAGCGATTCTGTTATACCTGTATGTAAAAAATACACTGCACCCAAAATATTTCATAGTTCAGCAACACTGATCAATCTAATTTACTCCAACCTACTCCATCCTCCCTATTCTGGTATTTTAAAGAGTACTTAGGGGAAATATTAACCAACCTAACTAATAGGGTTGCAAACTCCCAGCAAAAAAAAAAAAAACATAGGGAACCACCCCCCACCCTCCACCTCATGATGCTTAATCGACGTAATCAACTTTAATTTGATGCAGTGTGGAAAGAAAAATGCACAGAAATCAATTATTTTTCAAGAATAATTAAATAGATTCAACTTCTTTCTTCAACAGAATTGCAGACTGCACAGATGGTATCTTCCCAAAGGAAAAGGCACTATATCTTACCAGGTTATATATTAGACTTAACAGTTACTATATACAGTAATGGACTTCTATACATTTTACATCAGATTAAAACTTTGGGTGTAAGATTCAGATAATTATTTATTAAAAGCTAGACATTTTAAATGAGAATAAGAAAGAAAAGTATGTTTTTGTACCCCCTTTTCCCTGTTAATGCCCTATCGGCCCCCCTGGCTAAACTTTGCTAGACCCGCCCCTGCACAGTTACCAGCCGTCAGCTACGTAGAAAAGGATCCTGGTGCAGAAAGTAATATTAAATAAATTCTAACAACAGCTTATCAAGCTTAAACGTGCTGTTGTTGTTCAGCCGCTGGTTTCCTCTTTCTGGTGCAAAGTGGGCCAAAAACAAAGAAGAGAGACGGACTCGGGACAGAAAAGCCGATCAGCTGATCATCGATCAGTTTTATGATTGAAGTAGCAGCAGGAGAGGGAGGGAGAGAGAAGAGGCAGTCGCTCCATATATCGGTTGTTAAGCTTTACGTGGGAATGCTTTACAAACATTCAGCGATGAACTTGCACACTTGCTTTACTTCTCTGGGATACCTTTCTCAGAGATGAAACGCCGGTTTGGTAGCGATGCCCCAAATACTCAACCAGACCGCCGACAGGTCTCGCACGCCACAGCCGCTCTATCATGTGATGCATACTGCTCCGACGTGCTAAGGTTATGAGCTGAGTTATGCCATGTCGCAAGTTTTGTGAGGTGCTTTCGTGATATTTAATGGATCGGATTACATTTTTTATTTCTCTCGGATATCCGATCCAGTAATTTAGGTCAGTGTCGGACCGATACCGATACGTAATATCGGATCAGTCCATCTCTATTTAAAAGCGGAGCGCCAAGTAAAATAGAGCTGTATGAATATCTCACACTGGATAACCAAGAGAAATAGAGACAAATGTTTTACAAACAAATCTGGTTTTCAGATTCTGGGTTTCTCGGCTTGCTACCAGAATTTATATGAATAAAGAAATTTCTGCTCCATGTTAGTTGTCTACTCCTGACTGTGGTGTCGGTGCCTCTTGGTGTATTTTAATGCAGTTAATTAACATAATATGGCTTACTGTGCAGCAAATTGTAGAAACAGAGCATCCAAGAAGTCTCTTATGCTCAGATCTTTTTTTTTTTTGCGTTGCATCCATGTTTGTGTGTTGGACCCAAAAGGTGTTTGATACACTTATTAGCCAAGCCAGACAGCTTCAGCTGGTAACTTAGCATTTCACCATCTTGCTCAAATACAGTCCAATACTAGCTCCTAAAACACAGAAGGCAACTGGTCACGCGGGTTATGTCTATCTTTTATATACAGTCTTTTGTTGTTATTATTAAATAAATCCTTTTTGATCATTTTGTCTTGTTCTCACATGTATATGATTAAAAGGAAAGAAGATCAAATATGGAATAAAAGTTGAAGCTTCATTTTTTATACATGCTAGTAGGAGGCCTTTTCATTACTAGCTTTCACCCATTCAAAGGTCTTAATAGTGCCGTATGTCAGGTTTAGATATTTAGCATCTGAAAGCCACAATAATAAAAATACCTTTTTTCTTGCTTGTTAACTGCAACACGTTTCTTATCTTGGGGCTCTTTAAAATAAAGTCTGTCACTGTCAACTTAACCTTTATAAACTGTTAAACCTTTCTGACAAGAGACTCTTGATCACTTAAATGAGATTATACTTTTTTAATAAATCTCTTCTGGACAAAACTGTAATATTTTGCTATAGCTTAAATAATGATCCAAACAAAGACTGTAAGTTCAATGAAATTTCACATGTTTATTTTAAAATGAACAAAAAAGCAGATCAAAAATTTCATTAGAGTTTAGGGGCTGCACAGGTTTGGAAAACAAGGGTAAATAGTAGGAGGGAGCACGAGAGACCGAGTAAGGTTGGGAGGAGGATTGGGGGAAGGTGTGGAGACTAAGGGTGTGGCGTAAAGAATACGAGCTGGGTGTAGAGTAGGAAAGAGCACGAGAGAGTGGGTAAGGTAGGGTGGAGGCAGAGGGGTTGAGTTCGGGTGTAGGGACAGGGGGTAAAGGGCAAGAGTCGGAGGGAGGGAGAGGGATGGGAACCAGGCAGAGGTTTGGGTTTAGATCTTCAGTTGCTGTTTTATCTTCCATCTTCTCGTCACTTTTTCTCTCGAGGTTTTCTTCGATCTCCTCTTCTGTCTCCTGCTTTTCCTCCTTTTCTTCCTGCTTTTTCTTGTCCTTTCTTGGTTTGTCCGTTCCCTCCTCTTCTCCCTCGTGGCTTTCCAGTTTTTCCTCATGGGAATTTGTTTCCAGGGTTTCTTCCTGGTGGTCAGCATTGGGTGCAAGCTCCTATGTAGACAGAGTAAAATGTATTTTACTGAACTGTGACTCAGTCTGACAGAAGCTGTTAGGACCAAACATGACATTATGGTAAAGTGAAGTGATAGCGGAGACATCTTACCTGAAGGGCCTTCTTGGATTCATCCAGATTTTCCTGTAATTTCTCAAACAGAAGCTTGTTCTTAATTTGGAGCTCCTCCACTTTTTTCTTCTCCTCTTTCAGGCTCTTCTTGGTTGATTGCCACTTGCTGCTCCAGTGTTGTTCCCTGGTGTTTATCTCCATGTCTTTTATCGTCGATTCATGCAGGAGTTCTACCCAGGCTTTGGTTCGAGCTCTTCTTTTCTTCACACATCTTTGAAGCGCCTCATCCTTGAGTTTGAGCTCTTCTTGGAGGCTACTCACTTCCATTTTGTGAGCATCTTCAAGGACGGCAATCTTCTCCTTTAAAGATGCATTTTCCTCCTTTGCAGTCTTCAACTCCTGAGTGGCAAAATGGAGTGCATCTTTTAATTCTTGCACCGTTTCACTTTCAGCAATCCTGTTAGCTTCCTGCTGCTGTTTCATATCAGCAGCGCTAGTCTGCACTGCCCAAGATGCCTGAATGATAAAAGTCCATAGTTAGAAAAATCAATCAAACAGTGTGATGTGTGGCATTAGAAAACTTTAAGGCGACACAACAAAAAAGCAAAAACTGAGTCTTACAGATGTTATAAAAACACAAATGTTCACAGAGTATTGTTAAAAGTGCTTACAAATGTTTAAGTAATAAAAATGAAAGTTAAACTCCAAAATGTACTCTGCTTCCTGAAGATTATGAAAGCTTTAGACAAATTTTGAGCAAAGAATTCAAAAAAAGCTTTTGCTTGCTCACATGAGAAAAGCTTACCAGATTTTCTGAGACAAATGTTGGGTCCATTTGGGCTCAGGAAACACTGAAGAGTCGCTGTTACACTTGTTTAGCTGTCGATATTTTTCCAAAGCGTTCGTCGAGTCACAGCAAATAGCGAGAGATGCTTGTAGGTTCAGGTTGGTGTTTGGAAATGAAATCTCCAGGTAAAACAAACACTGTGTTTGGAGAATCCTGTTCAAAAATCATCAGGTGATAGTAACAGCACTACCCAGGTGTTACCATGGAGCCGATGTTGTTTTGGTCTCTGTGTTCTTGTTGTTACTGACTGAACTTGAAGCTATTTAGCTATTTACTGTGATTAAAAATTAAAACTAGTTTCAATCAGAAAGGGTCCTTTGGGTGTAGCAACCTTTTCACTTAATCCTGAGGGGACCCCGAGGCTTTCTGTCCTATACCTTTCATTACTTTCACCTCCAGCCTCACCTGAACTGTTTTGAGCCTTAAAATGTGCTGTGCAAAGATCTCCAATCCATGTTTTAAGGTGTCTGTCAGTCAAACGGCCACAAACACACTCGGAACAGTCAGAGAACCAAAATTAACAGGAAGTAACTGAAAATCAATCGCAAACACACTCAAGAAAACACAAACAGACTCAAAACAGCCCTTAAAAAGATCACAAATGGGCTAAATTAATAATAAAATGAATACAAATAAAGTTGTAAATACTGCAAAGATGCTAAAAGCACTGTAAGCCTTTTTTGACGTATAAGAGATTTGAGGCTTTCATAAGTCTCTCCCTTCAGGGGCCCATCGTCTCATAATGGATCGGCGATTAAAGATAATGAGTAGTGAGCTTTGGAGGTGCTGCTGCTCAGTCTGGCAGCCTTTAGACCAGGGGTGGCTAATTTATTCCCCCACAGGGCCTTGTGAGAAACTGGGACTGTTGTGGAGGGCCTCAGCAATAAGCTGAACTCATTCTGCTCAATATTAATTTAATCTCTTATTAAACCACTACCAGTAAGAGAAGATGTTATAATTAGGCCCTAATTGTGGCCCCTTTTTGGGAAAATGAATTGCACATCCATGGTTTGGATGATTGACGCAAAGCAGGAACGAGATGATGATGATTTCTGTTTCTACATTACTGCTGACTGTGAACCAACCACTGGCTGTAGGTTCATGAGACTAGTACAAATAAAGCTTCTAAACACATTTCCAACAACTTTTCCACAGTGTCAGTGTGAGTGTTACTGCATAAATACTAAACTGCACTGTTAGCCTTTGCAGTAATTTCCATAGCTTAGTACTGCAAAATCAACAGTAAAAAACTCTAAAGGATGTTAGCAGTTTAGTACTGTAATTTGCATGTAATTGTGGGAAAATTCCATGAGATTACATTATTTTTACGGTAACTCACCGTACTCATGGAAACAGCTGTAAAATACAGCAAATGTAACAACTTGTGATGTTACTGAGATTATACTATTACACCATCCGGATTTCTGTTGTTTTCTACTGTAGATCTAAGAGTAATTACTTAAATCCTCATTCAGAGTGTATTACCATAAAATGTGATTCACTGTGAAAGTAGTATAACATATAAACTACAGCATAATTTTTAACTTAAGGAGTAAGTTGCAGCCACACTAAAATTTAATTCCTTGAACTGAATGGAACCTCATATATTAATAAATGTATTTGTTAAGTCAAACAATGTGAAACATTAGTAATGCTATTAATTAATAGTATACTTGTAAGGTTAGTATTGTGATAGAGTCGCGTATATTTTAATTATACTCTTGTAGACATTATGACATTATGCTAGTACAATTATGGTGAACAAAAAGTACATCTAAAAGTTAATTTCAAGAATACTGTTATGTACTAAAACGGGGCCAATATAGTCCCAAGAAGCATTATTAGTATACGTACTAGGTAAGGTATACTTGGGAAATATAATTGAAGTATACTTATTTTTTGTATGGCCAGCAACAAATACTAATGGCTACATTTAGAGTAATGTTTAAAAATGACTTAATTTAGCAGGGTGTTCCTTTTTCTCTTCTTATTCTTTCTGGACCTTCATTTGTTTTGTATAAGGTGGTACTTTTTAAGACACCTCTGCCTAACTACAGTGAACTAACCTAATAATATGCTCTGCACATTATCACAGTTTAGCGCGTTGGGTTGTGTTTTTAAAGCAATTGTTACGTTTTTAAAGCTTTTTAATGCGACAGGTGCGATAGCCGACACCACACCTTCACCTGACGTACAACGTGACGTATGACGCACACGTCGGGTATTCACTTTCAAAACAACAATGGGGATAGAAAATATTGCTCGAGTGGTTAATGCTCCTTTCGCTGGTTGCCAACCACCATTAAATAACAACAAGAAGAAAATATTGATCTGCTTCTCTTAGTTTTGCACGTTTAAGCCGCAATTCACACTCAAACAAAGCTGCAAAGCAGGAGAACAACATGACCATCAACTATTCTGTGCCACAGATCCAGTTCGCTGCAGCACAGAGTGATGATGAGACCGTTAACATGTGCAACTTAGAAGTAGTCAGAGGTAACTGGATGTTCAATCGGGTTAAATGCAAGGTTGATTGGATTATATCTGAAGATCGTATGCTATTCGTGATAACTCTGCTAGACTCCAAATTGCTCGTCCATGCGGGAGTATCCCAAAATTAAATGAAACCACTTAACACTTTTTCCCTAAAACGGACTGACATGGGACACATTAAAGTTGGATCAGAACCAGCTAATCAGTCTGAAGGTAAGTGTTTTTTCACTTATTCGAGAGAAGTCCGAAATGCGTTCTTATTACTGTTTGTTTTGACTTTTAAGCTACCGTACCAGGATATTTTCATTCAAATGCTAAGACAAAATGTCAATAGCTATGAATGTGGAGACTCAAAAGACTAGTTAGGTAATAGTTGCCGATGGATTTATGAGACTTGATAGAAACTTGGACGTTTGCAACAGGTGAATCGGTGAACTACCGAGGTTGCGCCCAAATGCTTAAAGCTGTTAGCTGGTCAGTGTTTTCAGGTGTGCTTGTACTACCTGTACTGCGGAGTGCTGACTAAGTCATGTTAAACCCATTAAAGCGTCGAGCTCAAATATCTTTTCGTTTTTGTGCACTGCTCTCTTGTCGGCACACATTTTCTGTTTATTGAAGCCTTTTGTGAATAATTTTGATCATGTAAAACTGGGAATTGGACCCTATTGACAATACTCTTATTTTTTGCATTGCATATGTCATTCAGGAAAGGTAATTGGTCACTGAACTTTTTGCAACTGTGTATTTCTAAATTTTGTGGCTTCAGTGCACGCAAATTTATATTGTTCAGTTTGCATGTTAAAAGCCTGCCAAGCACCCCAAGGCTGATTATGCTTGGTAAGAAGTCATTTATGAAATAGAGCTGATTAGACCATATTAAAATTTCTGTTTGGCACAGAAGCTTTTCGTGGACACAGGTATCCAGTCTCTGTTTTGTTAGCTCAAATTTCTGTAATTTCCTTTATAAACCAAGGTTGTTGGACATGTGTCTCAGTGAATCCAGCAAAGTAACAATATCAAATTTCACATTACATATTACTGATCAACATAGTAATCTAGCTACACCAACAGCAAAATACTGAAGTCAATACTGTAAAGTTTAACAGCAGAACAAACTATAAACTCCAAAATAACCATACAGTTGATTCATCTCCGGTAATTTAACTGGGCTGACTCTTTGTTAGGTGTGTTTAATGGGCAGAATAATTCCCAATTATGTACAATTATAATATGTTAAAACGGACTTATGTACATAAGGCCATTAATAATTAACTGTACATAGCTATTTGCTTTATGACTATCTAGACAGTGTGAAGAAGTGAAGTATTGAAATTATTTTATGTTGCATAATGACAACATGTTGCCCCTATACATTTAAGGACAAAGTTCAATGACCGCCACCTGCTGGATGGTGAGTGCAGAGGGGCGTGTAATTGTTGAGCTGGACAAAGAGAACATCTTTGCTGATGCAATGTCAGTCTTCTTTGGTTCATTCTATGTATTGAACCTGGAATACCAGGAGTCAGCGTGTGCAAGGTTTTTTGTAAGGATAAACCCTGAAGAGGGAACAAAATGTACCTCCAAGGTTGGGACAAGCAGAAAGACTGGGACCACTGTGAAGCGAAAGGTTGTTCACATTAACCCTCATGTCACAACTTTCCTCCAGTGGCTTACTGAATTTGAGTGGAGAACTTCAAATTAGGTAACTGTTTTTGCCATTTTTAGTGAATTTCTTGTATAATTTAAGTGACCAATGTGTTGTTACCTGTGTCTCCACAGATGATCCGTGGCCCATGCTTTCTGGACATTTACACAAGATGAGCAACAATGAAGACAAGCTCTCTTGCCATCTTGCAAGACGCTGTCTCTGTCCAACAGGTTTTTTGAGTGCAACAGTGTTGATTTTTTTCCCTTCTTTTACCCGTTTGTTAAAAATTATTTCAGCTACTTACACTTTAATTGTCACATGTATTGGCTCACCCTACAAATCAATGAACTCAGTCCACAAAGCAAGATCAGGGTTCAGTGCAGGTCAGTCAAGTTCCTTCACACCACACACGCTCATCCATGTCCTTGTGGACCCTGCTTTGTGCATTGATTTGGTGGTGTGAGCCAGTATTTTGGACAAAGTGTATATAAAGGCAGAAGTGTGCGGCTTGATATTATATTCATTACAATTCAGTTTGTTTGTATGGTGCCAACAAAATGAATGCCAAGGCACTTCACATTGTAGGTTTAAGACCCTACAAAATATAACTAAGAAAACCCAACACTTGAGCATATGTTGTCTGCCATGATATGGATATGACATAATATCGTTATTGTTTGTACAACCATCTGAGAAAATAATGGATTACATGGTTTAGTAAAAACAAGTGCTTTCTCAATCAAAATATGTTTTCAGTTCGTTTCAGTTTTTGATTTTGGAAATGTGTATTTCTGCAGAGGAAAATCGGAACTGAAATAAAAAGTGGTGTAAAGCACATGAATTATATTTTGTGTGTGTGTGTCTATCTATCTATCCATCCATCCATCCAGTTTTTTTTTGGAACCCTCCAGTCTCTTACAGTATGTTACTGTTAACTGAAATTACGGTAAATTACGACCTGTTAAACAGTAAATGACCGCCTGTTGGGACACGGTATCCTCTAGCAGAGATGAATATTTTTGGTACTGATGATGCGTGATAACGGTAAGTTACTGGTTAATATATTGCAGTTTATTACCTTGCAGCGGGCTTACAGTGACATACCGTGAATAAACGGTAGTATACCAATTTCTTAATCACAGTATGATGTTACTTTGTTGACGTAATTTACGACATAACGACATAACGGTATCTCACTGGCGACAGTGACGCCAGTGAGATACCGTAAAAAAAGCTACGGTGCGTTACCATAATTTGTCCAAGAGTATTATACCACACCAGCAAAAAACGGTATCATCCTGCAGAACGGTAAGCTACCGTAACATGGCGTCACGGTATGACGCTGGCAACAGTGACGCCAGTATGTTACCGTAAAGTGGAGATGAAAAGTCTAACAGTGTGTGTTTATGACAGTCTAATACAACCACTGTGGGGAGTGAGGCAGACAAACTGATAGTATAATGATCATGAAGATGGAGTGTTTGCATGTGTATATGTGTAAATGGGAAAACTGAGCTATGAAAGCTTAAAAAAACGCTAAGAGGAACAAGGGATGTGGGAGTCTTTTACAGCATCTGCTACTTTCACTACACACACTCACTCACTCTCTCGTTCACTTTCAGCCTCCAAACAAATTTGTTTACTCACCTGCTTCTGTTGGCAGACAGTGCTGACTGCAGCCAGCAAACACTGGAATACAAATAATGCTTAAACGCTTTACCGTCAGTGATTCGGCTTAATCGATGGCACAGGTGTCTGAACATTATTCTTTTGCTTTTAGGCTTGAGCTCATTAATAAAGTGGCAGGTGCACGGTGGCGTCAAAATTCTACAAAAACATACACGATACACGAGCAGACGGGTCATTATAAAAGAGAAAACATTGCAGTTTGATTGGTCCTTTAGTCGAGAAGGATAAATATTTAAAGAACCCGTTTGCAGGGGATTTATTTTAAAAAGGTGCAGTCTGTCACTGTCAGCTTTCATTAGAGCGGAGTAATTATTGTTGGTTTGATCGTGATAATCATAAACACGATCACTACTGAGAACCTCACATACTACATTAGAAGAAAACGCCCAGCCTCATGATCAGACCCGGGGAGTATCAGCTAGCTACTTAGCTTAGCAAGTTGCTAACGGTAGAAAGCTTTAATAAACAGTAATGCAGTATATATTTTCTGGAAATAAACAATAGCAATCTTCTTAACATATTTTTCAAAAAATATTTCTTTTTTTTTGCTTCCAAATAATCTTTTTTTTATTTTAAAAAAAAAGTAAAGTTATGTAAGTTTTCTACTTAAATGTTTTGTTTAACTGGGGTTAAACGTCACGTTTAGCTGCTGTTAATTAGCTCTGTGGACCACGGGCTTGTCCCATGATGATATACCTGGATCATCTCACACGGGGAAAAAAGACGGGGGAGGGAGTAGAAGCTTCACAGGCAGAGAGGGAGAGATGAGAGAGGCTCCCCCTTCCTCTGGAGAAGCTCACACACAGATGCGTTGGGTTTTTCTTCTCAGTCTTCCTCAAACCTGAAAGTAATTTTTGTGTTTGTGCCAATGTCATGACTCACTTTAGGTCCCAACACCTATATGTACTATTTCAAAATTTCCCTTAATCTTTTAAATGTTTAACATCTTTGTTTGGTGTCCATTTGAATAGTTTGGATTGCTTTTTTCTTATAAACTTACAGGAGCAGATTAATTCTTTCCCAAAAGAAGTTAAAATAAAAAATTAACCTTTTATCAATGTTATGTTTATTTTCCATATATTAGCTTTACAGTCCTTATACTAGCTTTTACAACTTCAGCTTTGTCTGAAGAAACGATACAGGAGGTTATTACTTCCTGCCGTTGTCAAACTCTTTAACTCATCTACTTTGGTTTGAACCAGATGATACACAGCTCACTGTTCTCCGTCACGCCTCGGTGTGTATTTGCATACCTACCAGCATCTTTTACCTGTTAATGTCTCCGGAGCATTAGTCTTAATACTAGTGTCCATTTACATTTGTATCTCTATTTCTACACTTCTTGCTTTGTTTTCTGTGCTATCTCTGCTGCTATGACAACTCAATTTCTCTTTAGGACTAATAAAGTTTCTCTGATCTGACAAGACTAAAAGTATGTGTCATACTATGATTTACTTATAAAACTAGCTTAATTTTGCATGGATGAATGGAAATCATAGTTGCTTCAGTTATATAAAGGTATGGCAGAAAGAAAAGAAAAGCAGTAAGGATCTCAGCCACCTTTCTAGGATGCACACTGCCTCTCGCTCAGTAACAGTAGAATGAGACTTCTTCTATGTCTTTTTCTTATTGGCGTACATCTGACAAAAATCATGGGTGAGAATCTTTTCAAATTCATGTCACTTTAGAAATGATTTTTCTTTTAAACACACATAAAATGTAACATTTCTGTCCTCTCCCCACTGTACCTGTGAGGGAGAAATCTCAAATCAAATTTGAGTTATTGTAGCCCCCTACACGGTGAACAAGCTATCGACTCTTTTCCATCAAAAAATGTTTTAAGACTCTTCACTTCTGAAAGCAGCAAAACTCTTAATAAAATACCATTTTCTCCCCTGCACTTGTTACCTCCTGCACCAGCAGTCTATAATGGCTTATTTTTGAAAGGCTTTTCCATGTGCTAATGTACTGTAGATTGGTTTGGACCCCATTGCTACATCACTGAAGGGTCAGTTTCTAAACCAGTGGCCTCCAGGGCTCCGTTTCCCTCTTTTACTGAAGCATTTTCCCATTTCTCTTCCCACCATCCGAGTCCTCACATCTCCCCAATCAGTTGCTCCTCCTCATTTCTCCAGTTTTTAAAGGAAAAAAAGCTCCCATTTCTTCCTCTCACCCTTCACCACCTTCTCCTGCAAACATATACCTTCCCTTATCACGCTCACTCCTCCTCCCATCTCCTCTCCTGTCATTTTATTTTACAATGTGATCTTCTGTAAGGCTTTTTCCCCCGTGCCTTGACAAAAATTGCAGTGCGTTTGCTAAAGTTTTCTCTTTTTCTCCACTATTAATACACATGTTAACTAATTACAGCCAAGAATTTGCCATTAGGGAAATAATTTTTCTCAGTTTTGTAAATTAGTATGTAGAAACTGCTGTCAAAATGCTTGGCTGACAGAAAGTGTAATGACATATAAAGGAGCTTTGTGAGAGGTTTTATTGGCACAGGAATGTCATTAAAGCAACTATGCAGGAAGATGGGATACGCATGAATGTCACTGCCTTCTTATATTAAGGTACAATTACTCTTCAAGAACATGGAGCCGCCCTGTTTAATTTGCATGAACAGACAGCAGCCGCTGCGGCACAAAAAAAAAAAAACTTAGACAGTGTGGTCTTTTTAACCTGCAGCTGTGTGACTGTAATAACATCACACCCCTTCGTCTTCCTTCCTTGAAGCTACCGTTCCTGCACATTTCACACGAGCACCTGCTCCATACAATATGCCTACAGAAATCCAATTACATCCATGAGTGGAGGTCGGCAGTGGGAGCGTGCACGTAACGTACAAATGTTACAGTCATTCATGCGCCCCATAACGGGTCCCTGAAAATTTCACAGCTGATGTTCCCATGTTTATGTCTCATTATGCCAAATGACAGGACATGCTCGACAACCGCTCGGCATAATTGATTGCATCATGTGATGTTCAAAGCACTATTGGGATTAATTTCAGTGTGAGTCAATATTATGATTTAAAAGCTGAAGCTTTAAACAGCACGTATTGAACTAAGCTAAAAACTGTTCATTAGTTGTGAAAGGTTAGATAATCCTATAATGACCTACAAGGTCACGGGGACATTGAACACAAGGCTACCTATGGCCATGATTAATTGCTCTTGTGGGCGTCGAGGTTCATTATTGTGTCCACACTCTCAATGGCAAAACACGCTCTGTGTTTTCACTCAGCCACCCAAGTAGACTTGGGAGTCAGTTTCAGTATATACTCTCCCTAAGCTTTACTGATCGGTCCATCTAAGGACAGGACACAGTTTACTGTACTGTTAAAATTACAGAAAATAAATCTTTTTTTCTTTAAAGACTGTCTTAAAGTGAATCCGAATTTTTATATTAACAATAGAACTCTAAATCTAGTTCTGCACTGCTCCTCATTGCTATCTGGCATTTTAGCCTCTTTCGGTCCAACTTTTTGTGCTGATTTGCTTGTATTCCTGCTGTTATTTGTTTGACCTTACTGTTTTTATATTTTATAGAGTGCCCAAAAAAATTAAAGGAACACTTTTTAATCAAAGTATAGCATCAAGTCAGTTGATATTGGGATATTGATCTGGTCATTTAGGTAGCAGTGGCTGTTGGTAAACAGTTTCAGCTGCTTTGGTGTCAATGAAATTACACCAAAGCAGCAACAAGTGGGGCATTGTTGCCCCACTTGTTGCTCCAGTGGGGCAACAATGAGACAACTCCTCAAACAGAAATGGTTTTAAAGGTGGAGGCCAATGATATTTTTCCCTCCTCATCTTTTCTGGGTGTTTTTCAATAGTTTTGTATTTGACTAGGGTCAGTGTCACTGCTGGTAGCTTGAGGCGTTACCTGGACCCTACATTGTTTGCACCAGTTGTTCAACATGTGCCTCCAAGATGTCACATTAATGCATACCATTCCCAGAAGGTTTGCTGTGTCTCCCTTCACAGTCTCAAGAACATTGAGGAGACTCCAGGAAACAGGCAGTTACTCTAGGAGAGCTGAACAGGGCCGTAGAAGGTCCTTAACCCACTCAGCAGGATTAGCATCTGCTTCTTTGTGCAGGGAGGAACGGGAACAGCACTGCCAGAACTACAAAGTGACCTCCAGCAGGACAGTGGTGTCAATGTGTCTGACCAAACCAACAGAAACAGACTTCATGAGGGTGGTTTCAGGGTCCAGTGTCCTCTGGTGGCTGACGACTGACTGGTATTTGTCATAGAATACCAGAATTGGATGGTCCACCACTGGCACCCTGTGCTTTTCACAGATGAGAGCAGGTGTTTGGTGGGAGTATGTAGGCAGTTCCTAATGAATTGATACTATTGACTGCACCCACGCTCACCTGACCTTAATCCAGCAGAACACCTGTGGGACCTTATGTTACTCCCCCTAGGTTGCACCTCAGACTATCCAGGAGCTCAGTGATGCCCTGATGTGTTTTTGCAAAGTGTTCTTTTAATTTGTTTGAGAAGTACAATTTCTAGTGAGCTAAATGGGCAACTTTTTTTTTAACTGCAGAAGAAGACCTAAAAATATTCATAACTGAAGTGTTAATTACAAACCAGTTTGCATTTGTCCATTGCTGTTTCACACTTCCTGGTCTAGAGCAAGCCAGGAGTCAATTTACAAACTAACTGCAAAAGTGAAAACTTGTTATTATCGCCATGACTTTCTGTGTCTTCCAATAAGAGTTTAAAAAAGACAGCACTCACATGTCGTAATTATAGGAAAATGACCTCATCGTTAAGAGAAAACGTACTACATGGGGAGAGGAATAAAGGGGCAAGAACTCTTCATAATGTGGCTGAGAAACGTGAGGTTTTTAAAGACATCCTCACCACCAAAGTAATTCAGTAAGAGTCGTCAGTATGATTTGTAGAATTTGTCTCCAATCAGGAGTTTTTCTTAGTATCCTCGTGGTAGCAAAACTAGGTATCAGTAAGCAAATGGCAAGTCTGTAGCTCAGTCCAACAATAGTTACATACATGGAGAAATTATTTATACATAATATATATTGAAGTGAAGAGCTTTACTTAAAGAAGCAGAAGCAAGTGTGTGTTTGTGTGTGAGAGACAGAAATAGGAAGGAAAGAAAAGAAATAGAGGGATCCATGTCGGTAGCGCACCTCCATTTCTCCCTCAGTCCAGTCTCCAGTCCCTCCATCTTTTGTGATGTTTTTCTTCTCTGCTCCGGCTTCTCGAGCATCTCTCCTGTGCATCTCTCTTTACCCTGTCATCCTGTCACTACTCTGTCTCTCGCTGCTCCACAGCCAGCCGATCCATCGCACACTCAAGGTTTGTTCCTGTGCTACAGTGTGTGTGTGTAACACTTCTGGAGTCGTTACAGTACACTAGGACCAGTTAGGTTCGACTACTAGAGTAGTAATGAGTGCAGCATGTAATAAAGACCACAGACCAGAAAATAAGTTTAAATTGCCGGCTTGTTATTTTGCAAAAAAAAACAGATAATAGACAGTTGACAAACATTATATAAAACATTCAAATTCACATTTAAAGAAAACGAGGTATTTTCTTTCCCTTTTTGTTCAGTAATTTCTGTTAATTTATCCTATTTATTTCAAAACCTCTTATTTGGCTTTAAAAGGATGTTATCTTCAACCTAGGTTATTGTTTTATTCATTTCAAGTTCTAAGTTCAAGTTTATCCTTTGACCTATTTGAATTAACACTGTGTTATTTAAATCAAGCTTAGTTCTTTTAAGCCCAAGATTTAATTTAATCTTGGTCTAAGTTCACCTGTACATTTCAACCAGTTCTTATTTTGTTTTAACCCAACAAAATTATTTACATTTCCATTAACACCATTACAGCATTAAAATGTAAGGTTGACCAAAATAAATTACAAAAACATGTAAAAACTGAAAACAATTCAGCAAAAGGCTGAACAAATCCCTTAAACAAACAAATAAACAAAAGAAAATTGTCTCTGTGTCCTTTAACTATAAATCCTGGAATTGCTCTGAACGATTATCCAATGCTTTGAAAGTCCACTGTTCTTTTGCAGAGGTGTATGGATTAATCCTACCAGTTTTTAGTGAAAGAGTTCAACGTCCAGCAGGGGGCGGTTTTCCTTTTTCCTGCTCGGTACAGTTCAATGGGTCCCTGGGTGGCTCGCCATCTTGTTTCTCGCTCAGCGGATCAAACTCCGATTCTAGCTCGGCATTTCCCGATCCAAACCTTAATGGCCTACCATAACAACAAAGCAATATACATAAACATTTGAAAATAACACACGGGTAGCCCTTAAATAACAGTAAAAGTCCGTTTTTCCAGCTTATTCAGTCTTAAATGAGGTGACGCCAATATGGCGCTGCTGAAATACCGTCAAAGGCCTTTGAACTACAGCCTGTGTGTCGGTTAAGCACCAATCCACCGTTTTTAACATAAAACAGCATAAATCTGCTACCTTGACTTTCCATTTGCATGAAATGAGCAATATAATACAACAAAACATTTCTTGCATGAAATAAAATACAATTTCTGAACTCACCAAGTCCCGTTCGGTTATGTTCACAACGTCACCAAGGCAAAGACAGGTCGGAAAAAACAAAAATATATTCTCCAGAGTACAAAAATGGCTTTATGTAGGCTTCTGACTTGTTTTTAATATTTTTCACTCGTTTAGGCAGCAGCTCATAACGACTATCTGCATTTCTCCTCTCCAGCATCAAAAGAAGGAACAACCCGATTGGGTGTGGCTGATCACAGGAGTCACGCTGCAGCGTACCCTTTCACAATAAGAGTCTGAACACATATTTTAGCCATTTTACCTTAATTAACATAGAAACACCATGAATTAGCAAGTTTTTAACCTTTTAACACGTTTTTAAACACAATTGAAATCTTATACCATGAATTATATCATTGCTGATGTTTTTAATGAATTTCCTTAACCATTATGTTCTATTTATCACCTGTAATATGTTTCTTATGACTGTTTTTACTAACAGGCTTTTGTTTATTGACAACTATGTTAACCAGGGTTACACCCTCCCCTCTTAAATGTATGCAAGTCCCTTTGCATAATGCATAGATCAGACTACCTGGATATCATGGATTTCAATAGAGCCTGTCACAGCTTCACTTAAGCTTTGGAACAAAGATTGAACTATGCCAACAAGAGGGTTGCCTAATTGAGGGTAAGTTAAGTGCTTGGGCTTTGTTCTCTCTCGGGATGATCTTCTGAGCGATTGCTCTGCTTCAGGGTCATTTCTTTCAGTTTCATTGTTTACAGGTTCAGTTCCATTCACCTGAGTTTGAGTTGCTTCCTCATCATTAGTTTTCGTTGAATCCGATGCATTGTCCATTTCATTCTGTTGAGTTATTTGAGCTCCTTCCTTTGCAGGTTCAGGCAAGCTTTCCATTTCAGGTGGTTTCTCCATTTCAGGTATTTTGTCATTTTCAGGTAAGTTTTCCATATCCGGTAGGTTTCCACAGTCAGGTAAGTTTACAGTTTCCGTCATGTCCATGTGCTCTTCAGCAATATCAGACACTGTCACATGTTCTGAGACTTGAGAATTGTCTGATTTGGGTTGCTCATTAGCATGGTTTGACTTAGCCTTGGGAGGAAAGACTACTTTGTATTCCTCAATCGACCTTGAGATCTCCTTGGGAGGAGGTGGAGGGTAATACAGAGGTAGTTATCCTCCTCAGAGTGGTATTCAAGTTCAGGTTCATCAGGATCAGTTGTTGGGTGTTGACGTGTGCTTGGCCGATGAGGCTTTACTTGGACTGCTGGAGGATTTTCAGGGGCAGTTGGCAAAAACCCACAAGGTAACAAAAGGTCTCTGTGGAGAGTTCTAGTGGGACCATGGTGATACTCAGGTTTGACTGTGTATACTGGGAGGTTGTCTTTTGACTTACAACCACGTGGACGATGGACTCCCACTTATCAGCCAATTTGTTTTTTCCCCAATCCGAACATTCCTTACAAGCACGCGATCTCCAACACCTAAGACAGATTCCGTTACATGTTTGTCATATCTAGCTTTGTTACGTTCAGCAACTTTGTTAACATTTTTGGTAGCCAGTTGGTAGCTCTCCTGAAGGTGAGATTTGAGGGCTTTAACATACTGTGAGTGAGATTGCTGCTGGCGATGGTTCAGGGGACATTGAAGGCAAGATCAATGGGTAACCTAGGCTGCCTGCCAAACATTAACTCGTACGGCGTAAATCCTGTACTTTCATGTTTGGTGCAGTTATACGCATGCACAAGAGGCTTAACAAAGTCACGCCAATGTTTCTTGTCTTCGTCTTTGAGTGTACCCAACATGTTTAGCAGGGTTCTATTAAACCTCTCCACAGGGTTTCCCCTGGGATGGTAGGGTGAAGTTCTGACTTTTTGAATTCCAGCTAGGTCGCATAACTCTTTGATCGTTTTTGATTCAAAGTCTGCTCCCTGATCGCTATGCAACTTCTCGGGAAAACCGTAGTGGATTATAAAGTTTTCCCACAGGGCCTTGGCTACAGTTTTAGCCTTTTGGTTGGGAGTAGTCATGGCTACAGCATACTTAATAAAGAAATCTGTAATAACTAAGACATCTTTAGTGTTGCTGCGATCTGGTTCAATTGTCAAGAAATCAATACACACCAACTCTAGAGGTCTGGTGACTTGAATGTTTACTAGGGGTGCCGCCCTCTCTGGCAGGGTCTTTCTGCAAATACACCTGCTGCAGCTTTTGATCCTTTGTTCTATGTCTGAGGCCATTTTTGGCCAGAAAAATCTGGTTCTGGCTAAATCAAGGGTCTGGTCAAGACCAAAATGACCCATGTCATCGTGAAGGCTTTTGAACACCATAGGTCTTAGACTTTCAGGAAGAACCAGCTGGTACTGGGCCTCTTCATCTACTTGCCTTTTTCTGTACAAAATCCCATTCTGCAACTCAAGTTTGTTTAACTCACGCAGAAGGATGCTAAGTTGTGGGATCTCGTTGCGTACAGTAGGAGGAGATGTTTCACCTGTTTCAAGCTGGTGTATGATTTCATTGATAGCAGGATCGTTTCTTTGACTTTGTCTTAACTCTTCTTCTGACAAGCTTGGAATGACAGGAAAAGCATCACACTGGTCGAAACTGTCGGGAACAGCATCAACGGACATAGACAGAGATGTCACGAGTGGGCAGGCGAGAGCATGGTCTGTGTCAAGAGACTGGAGGACTAGATGTTTCTCACAGATTGCACTGACAGCTTGAGAGGGAACGTGAGTGAAAGGATCGGTGCCAGGCAAGTGGTGTTGCACAAACTGACGGATCCGCTCCTGTTCCTTCAGAGAGACAAGGTCATTTAATGGCTCGAGATGCGGACGACGAGACAGGCCATCTGCGTCCATGTTTTGTTTGCCTGCTCTGTACCTAAGCTGGAACTCAAAAGAGGACAGGGCGGACAACCAGCGATAGCTCGTCGCGCGTCTAACTTAGCGGTGGTCAAAATGTAAGTTAGAGGGTTACTGTCAGTTATTACTGTGAAAGGACTGCCATATAAGTAATCGCAAAACTTTTCCGTTACAGCCCATTTGAGGGCAAGAAACTCAAGCTTATGAGCAGGATAACGGCTTTCGCTTTTCGATAGTCCTCTACTTGCGTATGCAATTACTCGCAACTCTCCCTCCTGCTCTTGATAAAGAGCTGCCCCTAACCCAGTTGTGCTTGCATCTGTGTGTAATACATAAGGCAACTTGGGGTTGGCAAAGCCTAAAATTGGGGCAGAAGTCAGTTTGTCTATAATCGCCTCAAACGCTTTCTGACAACTCTCTGTCCATCTCTCCCCAAAAGGAGCTTTTGGCTGAAAGTATTGGATGTAGTTGGACTTAGAGCCATTGCTTTTCCGCAGTGGGGGGTATCCAGCAGTTAGGTTGGTAAGGGGTTTTACGATCTTAGAAAAGTCCTTAATAAACCGTCTGTAATACCCCGCAAACCCTAAGAAGGAGCGGAGTTCTTTCAAGTTCTTGGGACTTGGCCATGTTTTTAACGCTGCTACTTTTTCGGGGTCTGTTTCTACACCGTTTTGGGAGACAATGTGCCCTAAGTACCGAACTGACGTCTGAAAAACATACATTTTCAGGCGATAGCTTCAGACCGTATTCTTTGAGACGATTAAGCACGTGGAGAAGGCGGGTCTCATGTTGTTCGAGGGTTTCGAGTAAACTATAAGGTCGTCTAGGTAGACCAGGACTTCCTTAAGGTTGATGTCGCCCATACATTTCTCCATCAGCCTTTGAAATGTGCTGGGAGCGTTTGTTATGCCTTGGGGCATCCTGTTGAACTCGAAGAACCCCATCGGACATACGAAGGCTGTTTTGTGCTTATCTGCCTCATCCACTTCGATCTGGTAGTACCCGCTTTTGAGGTCAAGAACCGAGAACCACTTCGATCCTGTCAAGGCGGAGAACGCTTCTTCCAAATTAGGAAGCGCCAGAGGCGTCTTTGATGGTGTTCAGATTCAACTTGCGGTAATCTACACAAAGTCTTACGTCTCCATTTTCTTCCTTACCACCACTATCGGTGAGGAAAATGGCGACTGGATTCACGAATGACACCTGCATCGCTTAGCTCCAGCAAATGCCTCCGTACAGCGTCAAGATCTTGTGGTCGTACGGGACGGGGTCTGTGTTTAAAGGGGGTTTCATCGCTCAGTTTGATTTGGTGCTTCACTTTGTTAGTGCAACCAAAGTCTGTATCGTGTAGTGCGAAAACCTCCGACATAGCACTTAACTTTTGTGTGATTCGTTCTTTCCATTCAGCAGGGACTGGAGAATCAGCAAAGTTAAGGTTAAGCTCAGCAGGGTTTGAGCTGGGAGTCTGTTTAGACTGCTCTGTGATCTGACTGTTTGGTATGATCTCTTGAATAGCATGCATTTCAGCAATGACACTTTTCGCAGGGATAACTATGTCATGCTTACTTTCATTTCGCAGGACCACTGGAAGCTTTTGTGAGGGTTTCTCAGCAAGGGTAAGTAGACAGTTGGTGACCAAGACACCACCTGGCAAGGAGGATGTAGAGGGGTCTCGACCACTACCCACCTGCCTGAGTGTTCAGTTTTGCGTGCACCAAACCCTCTAAGACTCGACTTTGGCCTGCAGGAATGACTTCAGGCTCCTTCCTGACAGAGTGACAAGACCAAGGCTGTCGTCCTCTTTTTGCTTGTGTCTTTGTTGTAACACGCTCAGTACTACTCTATAACCATAAGGCAGGATACTGAGGTCTGTATCAGCCAAGGAGAGGCTTTCAAAGACAAGGTCAAGAGTGTTAGTGCCAATTAAGAGAGAAGACTGAACACTAGAGCGTGTGTCTGGAACAATTAATGCAAGAGAAGACACAGCAAGTTCAGTACCAAAACAGCTCTTTGAAAGGTAATGTCGACACAAATATAGCCTGAATATGGGACATTCTGACCATTTGCAGCTTCGACTTCTAGCAGGTCCTGTATTGGATGGATTTCAAGGTCTGCAAGATTCTTTTCATAGAACGACCGGGACACTGTGGTCACTTACGATCCGGTATCAAGAAGGCAGTTGCAAGCTTGATCATTGATTTTTACTTGAGCAGTGTACTTAGCTCCAATTAGACCTTTGGGTAGTTTCACAGTGGCTGATTTACTGTTTGAGAATCGGTTTTGGGCTTATCTGAAGGTTCGGTGGGACTGGTTTTATCCGTAGCACCCATTTGTCCCACAATGAGGGCTCCCTTTAGTTTAAAGGCTGTGTTTGCTTGTTTTGTCTATCCCACAGTAACTGTTTTTCTTTCAACTGTTTCCTTTTGTCAGTGACTAAAGACGGGTTTGGGTCATTTGGGCACACAGAGGCAATATGGCCGTCTTCGCCGCACTGGAAACAGTATCCAGGCTTGGGCCTACTCTTCGCAGCTTGGGATGTCAAGGGGGTTTGTTCTGGTACTTTAGAGTTGGTCTTAGCATTAGCTTTTGGAGGGTTGGACTTTTTCCTAGGAGGGTTCGGGGTTAATGTTGCGAGATGGCTTTGGAGCTGACTGATTTGTGCCTTTAGTTCTGTGACCAGATCTTTTTGAGCATCTACTGGTGGGTCTACTTTCTGGGGTTTCAATCTTGTCAGTTCACTCTGCAGCGCAGTTATTTGTGTTCGCATTTCAGTTAGATCATTTTGCATGGTGAGCGCAGGAAAGTCAGCATTTGCAGCAATAGAGTGAGAGGCTACTTTTGGTCTGGTGGCAGCAAAATGTTTTTTCATTCGGTTTTCTTTTGCAGTATGCTTGTCCTCTTCCACTCTCAACTGTAGCAGCAGCTCAGTGAATGAGGGGGGTTTGTCTTTTTTCCTTTCGAGCTGAAGATCTGTTAACAAGGCATTATCCCAACACCCCCGACAGAATTGACGCAGAAGGTGTCGGTCTACTTCACCAGCTACGACACCACCTCTTTTCAGAGCTTCTGAGAGAGCTGTTTGCAAGCGATGGAGGTAGTGTGAAGGCTTTTCACCTGCATCTTGCAATGTGTTGAGGAATTTGGCGAAAAGCTCATCGCCATCCTCCACAGTGCCAAAAGCTGAATAGAGTAGTTCAAGATAAGCTGAAGGCAAAGCTTCAGGGCCCAGAGGTTTCACCACGTTGGCAGCAGGCGGTACAAGACTGTCTAAGATTTTCCGCGAGCGTTGCAAGTCAGACAGATTGGGATCTTGAAGTAGGAGCTCTACACTGTGGCGCCATGTATCAAAGTCCACCTCATGACTAGGACAGGGCAGTTTGCCTGAAAAATTTCTGAGGCGGAAAGAGGCGTTCACTGGTGAGACAAGAGCTTCACTTCGCACAATGTGCTCTACTACAACCTTTTGCACCTCAGGGTGTGTTATAAAGCTCTGTGGAATGGTAGTTTGTAGATCTGGTTGTGTCTGGTTGACTGACTCAGAATCGCTGATGCGTTCGTTAGCTTTGATTGGTTCTGCAGTTTCACTTTGGATAGGTTGGTCATTTGCTTGTACCTGGGTTGTTGGTTCACTTTGTGCATCTGGGGTAGGAGCTTCTATGCTGTGTGTGACTGACTGAGCACATTGGGAAAGGTGTTCATGCAGAACAGCTTCAAAAGATTTGCCACTAAGTTTAGCAATGCTTTGCAGTTCATTGAAAAAACTGTTGGTGGCGACGTTGGTAACAGCTGCGATGTACTCAGGTGACAGGGCTCGTATCTGATAAGTGACTTCATTCGGACATTCAAGTGTGTAAGGTAGTAAGGGTTCAAGTGTTGACAGAGCAGCCCCACTCTCATACTCCACAATAACATTTTTGTGGTAAGAAGACTTGGGATCATCTATCTTAAGGGTTCTCGCTGTTCGACCATATCTGTTTAAAAAGTCTTTTAAAGCTTCATCAGCGTCTGTGCCTGTAATCCCACTAACAATAACTGAGTTTGGGATTTTAACATTCTCTCTGTCAACTATTTCCATTTTGCCGGACTTGGCCTATTTTTGAGGTCTGGGTCAGGAAAACAAGCTTGGGGATCAATTACTACTCCTGGCTGGCTCGCCACTTCTGTAACACTTCTGGAGTCGTTACAGTACACTAGGACCAGTTAGGTTCGACTACTAGAGTAGTAATGAGTGCAGCATGTAATAAAGACCACAGACCAGAAAATAAGTTTAAATTGCCGGCTTGTTATTTTGCAAAAAAAACAGATAATAGACAGTTGACAAACATTATATAAAACATTCAAATTCACATTTAAAGAAAACGAGGTATTTTCTTTCCCTTTTTGTTCAGTAATTTCTGTTAATTTATCCTATTTATTTCAAAACCTCTTATTTGGCTTTAAAAGGATGTTATCTTCAACCTAGGTTATTGTTTTATTCATTTCAAGTTCTAAGTTCAAGTTTATCCTTTGACCTATTTGAATTAACACTGTGTTATTTAAATCAAGCTTAGTTCTTTTAAGCCCAAGATTTAATTTAATCTTGGTCTAAGTTCACCTGTACATTTCAACCAGTTCTTATTTTGTTTTAACCCAACAAAATTATTTACATTTCCATTAACACCATTACAGCATTAAAATGTAAGGTTGACCAAAATAAATTACAAAAACATGTAAAAACTGAAAACAATTCAGCAAAAGGCTGAACAAATCCCTTAAACAAACAAATAAACAAAAGAAAATTGTCTCTGTGTCCTTTAACTATAAATCCTGGAATTGCTCTGAACGATTATCCAATGCTTTGAAAGTCCACTGTTCTTTTGCAGAGGTGTATGGATTAATCCTACCAGTTTTTTAGTGAAAGAGTTCAACGTCCAGCAGGGGGCGGTTTTCCTTTTTCCTGCTCGGTACAGTTCAATGGGTCCCTGGGTGGCTCGCCATCTTGTTTCTCGCTCAGCGGATCAAACTCCGATTCTAGCTCGGCATTTCCCGATCCAAACCTTAATGGCCTACCATAACAACAAAGCAATATACATAAACATTTGAAAATAACACACGGGTAGCCCTTAAATAACAGTAAAAGTCCGTTTTTTCCAGCTTATTCAGTCTTAAATGAGGTGACGCCAATATGGCGCGCTGAAATACCGTCAAAGGCCTTTGAACTACAGCCTGTGTGTCGGTTAAGCACCAATCCACCGTTTTTAACATAAAACAGCATAAATCTGCTACCTTGACTTTCCATTTGCATGAAATGAGCAATATAATACAACAAAACATTTCTTGCATGAAATAAAATACAATTTCTGAACTCACCAAGTCCCGTTCGGTTATGTTCACAACGTCACCAAGGCAAAGACAGGTCGGAAAAACAAAAAATATATTCTCCAGAGTACAAAAATGGCTTTATGTAGGCTTCTGACTTGTTTTTTAATATTTTTTCACTCGTTTAGGCAGCAGCTCCGCAACGACTATCTGCATTTCTCCCTCTCCAGCATCAAAAAGAAGGAACAACCCGATTGGGTGTGGCTGATCACAGGAGTCACGCTGCAGCGTACCCTTTCACAATAAGAGTCTGAACACATATTTTAGCCATTTTACCTTAATTAACATAGAAACACCATGAATTAGCAAGTTTTAACCTTTTAACACGTTTTAAACACAATTGAAATCTTATACCATGAATTATATCATTGCTGATGTTTTTAATGAATTTCCTTAACCATTATGTTCTATTTATCACCTGTAATATGTTTCTTATGACTGTTTTTACTAACAGGCTTTTGTTTATTGACAACTATGTTAACCAGGGTTACATGTGCTCAGCTCCGAGCTAAAGTTTCAACTCCGAACTACAAAGGAGATGGCGAGAAAACGACAGGTCTCGGAGAGAAAAATATACCTTTCTTAAGAAAGAAAAAAGAAAAAGGGGCGAAGAAAGCAAAGGCAGATACTGGAATCATATTCTCTAAAGCAAACGGTACACAAACACACACTGACACATATATAAATGCACATTCCTGAGGATTTTTTTTCCTTGGGCAAAAGTTACATTCTTTATCTGCTCTTTTGGAGGCTTCCCAGCTGCTTTTACTTTGTCTCTCTTCCCTCTTTATTTACCCTCTTCTATTGAGATAATTTCTCAGGGGACTCCTCTCTGAACCCTCTGCTACAATGACCAAAACAACTGGAACACCAGACATTAATAACATGCCTAGGGACTGAGAAACAATAATGTACACGCACACACAAACATACTGCCAAGATAAATAGAGGGCATGCAGGTCCAGCTCTCATTAGCAAGCAGGACTTCTTTGTGTCGAGCAGCAAAGCAGAGCGTGTTTCAAGAAACATGACAGTGAATGATGTAGAAGGAAAAAAGATCAAATATGCTTTTTTATTTAATTGGTGCCAGTGTATCCTATAGGCAACTTTGTTCCATTATATTCTGTAGTCCAGTTTCATTGCCCATGAGACAGCCACAACATCAATAAACAAATGAGCCAGTTATATGCACTTTTAAACCCTAACGCACTGGAAACAGTTTGTAAACCCTCAGTCATGCTGCACTGCAACAGCTGACACGAACATACAAGATGAAGGTGAATTGATAGGTTTGTGTGATGGATCAATACGGTCAACACATCCGACGCCCGGGGTTTATTTTCTCGCGGTGTCGCATTGTCAGAACATCTATAATCACGGGCATAAACGTGGCCTCATTGACTCAGATCGATCCGCCACATGTAACAGCGGAAGGCTGAGGGAGGAGAGTATTAATCCACAGCACAGCTGATTAGCTTAGATTTACATTGTCTTTATTGACTGGAACCTATATTTAATTATTTTAGCCCCCAAAACGTTGATAAATACCAATCCTGGAGATCAATTCAACAATAGCAGCTAGTGTCCACCAACTATTTAACTATCGTTCAGAAATGTGAACACTGAAGAGTGGCTCAAACCAGCTCTTTGGCATTGCAGTCACACCCCTATTGGCTCAATAACCTCTGACTTTTTCTTTTAGTTTTTGTTTTTGTGTAAAGTTTCTCTGCACCTATCGGCCAATTTTTCTTTGGTAATCTCATTTGTTTTTTCATAGAAATAATTTCAGTCAAATTAGGTTTAGAATTTTTAACACTTATTACAGTAATATACGAAAAATATTGGGCTTACAACCAAATGTAGCTTTTAAAATTTGAGGATTCAAAGTAACTAGATACAATGCATAAAGTACAAAAAAAAGTCATCATGAGACATCCTGTGGAAAATGCTTTGCAGTCTGTGACGCTCTGAGTTCTTTGACTCACGGTTATCAGTGGATGCTTTGTATCTTTTCCCTGGTGAGGCTCTCCTGTTCACTTCACACAGCCTTGGCTCTTGTTTGATGTGGCGTCTCAGCCGCTGATCTGCAGTCGACGCATTGGGATCAGCTGATTGACTCACCCAATTGACCGTGCTTCACTTCTTCAACATGAAAAGCTCTTTGTTTGCATTGGGTTTACAGGTAAGACAGTCAGGTGATCGACGAAATGTTGTAAAGTAAGTTTGGGGTTTTGGACTTACCTACTGTCCTAGTGCAGTTTTTTTCATCCTCTCTCTCTCTCTTTTTCTCCTTCAGACACACACACACACACACACACACACACACACACACACACACGCACAAAGCTGTTTCCTTCATAGACATTACCTGCTCCAAGGGCACAATTTTAAGCAATTTAACGCCTTTCTCTACTGCCAACAGACCAGATGTTGTGCTTCATTTGAAACACTCCCCTCATCCCTTGAAGTGTTTGCTGGGATGTGGTTTCACCTTGCCTGCTCAGTGTAGTGATTTCTTCCATTTCCACTGGCTTTGTCCGACCTCTCATGGAAAAGATTATCCTTAATCGTGCTGTTTACAATAAACACAACTCAGGTTTCAAACTACTGTTTACAATCAAAACCTCAGAAAAAGGCAGCGTCTGAAATATCTCTCACACAAATGTATTTTGTCTGTGAAATATGTAATCAGTTTTTATATGTCTGTTTATGTTAGGTGGGGATGACATTTTATTATGTATACCTTGCTAGTACTTGGTTGAACCCTGGTTTGCCCTCAGAACTGCCGTAATTTCTTGGTGGCAAAGATTCAAAAAGGTGGTGGAAGCTTTCCTCTGAGATTTTGGTCCATATTGAAATGACATCATCATGCAGTTGCTGCAGATTTCTCATCTTCAGCTCCGTGATGTGAATTTCCTGTTCCACCACATCCCAGAGGTGCTGTATTGGATTGGTGACGACTTGGTGGATGCCATTTGAATACAGTGGACTGACCGTCATGTTCAGCAAATCGGTTTGATTTTAGTTTTGTTTTTTTGGTGAGCGTATGAATTGCAGTCTCAGCTTCCTGTTAGCTGACACGAGTGGCACCCAGTGTGGTCAGCTACTGCTTCATGGTTTGATGTGTTGTGTCTTCAGAGATGCTCTTCTGCATACCTTGGTGGCATATGAGTTGTTGGTTATATGAGTTACTGTGTTCCTATCCGCTCAAAGTAGTTTGGCCATTCTCCTCTGACATTAACAAGGCATTTGCACTTACAGAACTGCCAGTCAATAGATGCCTTGATCATCTTGGCATGGATTTCCTTAATGAACTGCCGTGGGATTCACTTGTATTAGATTAACAAGCAGATGAATGGAATTGCCAGTGTATATATATATGTACCAATAGTAATAGTTTATCCCTAGGACACAAGAGGTAACTGAATGGTTTGATGAAAATAAAACGAAAGAATTTATTATGGCTTTGCAGCCTCCAGAACTAAGATGGAACACATATGGGAAATTGTTTTTCCTGGTGTATTAAGACAACACGACCATCATGAAAACATCAAATGTGCAAATATCTTTTGGTAGAGCCACAGACATCCCACCATCACTGCAACCTTTCTCCAATCCAGCTCTTCCTTTCAGCTGCGTCTGACTTAATGTCATATCTGTTGTCATGAATGCCTGCTCTGTTCTCTTCAAAGACAGTATATAATATGGACATAACCACAAAAAATCCATTGCTGAATTCTTATTATGAAGTCTTGAGCCATCCTGGTGTTTAGATGAAGTGGTGGTCCAACTGTAATATCACATGCTCATTGGCTACCAACTTGTGATTTATGAGTCATTAGTCAACGAGTATATCCTGGATAATCTTCCGTGAACTGTGAATGACTGTAATTTACCAGACTAATTGTTCTGATCAATACACCGAACCCATAAAATAAGTTATATTCATCTGTTGTACCTTCTGTTGTTCTATGCTTTAAACTTGCTGTCACCTTAGCTATTGCGAGTTCACCATTGTGTCGATTTTAGTAAACACATAGTTTATAGTTTGGGCTAGATTAGGTGACCCTGAATCCTGCAAAAGGCCAAGGCTGCCGGGGGCTTCCCATGATGCACTGAGCATTTCTTTTTCATTCACCTTTTATCACTTTCTCTGTTAATATACCACTCTGCATTTCACATTATGCCTTTTGTACCATCTTCCTCCCCTCACCCCCAGACGGTCACAGCAGATGACTGCCACTCTCTGACCCTGGTTCTGCTGGAGGTTTCATCCTCTTAAAAAGTAGTTTTTCCTTCCCACTGCCAAACGTTTTCTCATAGGGGGTTGTCCGATTGTTGGGGCTTTCTCTGTATTATTGTAGGGTCTTTACCGTACATTACAATGTGCCTTCAGTTGCTGTTGTTGTTCTTTGGCGCTATATAAATGAAACTAAATTGAATTCAATCTTGATGCTGCTCACCTCACCTTAGCTATTGTGAGCTCAATGTATAGATTTCAGTAAAAACAATGAACAAAACAAGTTAAAAAATAGTTAATTCTTTAGTAAAAAATACATTTATAAATTCCGCAGCATGATCTTCATTTCCATCCATGACAATAACAACCAACTGTACAGTAGGCATTTACAATGAAACACAATCTGGGAAGGCAAATACATCAAAATGAGGAAAAAATATGGCAATTTGAAGGAGAAACAGCAAAACCAATAAAAAATAAAGATTTTAAATGAACACAGATTCTGGAAAAAACCAAAACAGATCTGACTGTTTAACAGAAACAGAACATCAGAGTTTCAACACCCCAACAGGAGAACTTTGCTTTGGGTTCACCAAAACACCACAAGGTTAACTTCAGTCCTTCTAATACAACTACAGCAGCTCAGTATGAAGACGAACAACACGTGAACAGACTATGGAGGCAGCACTCACATGCAGCTGTCCTTACGCACTGCTTTCACAGTCAGCTTCACCGCATGACTTTAAAGGGAAAATGGCAAAACTGGCCCCGAATCAGTGCTTAAGGACAACTTTATCTCACTTTGGGTCGGAAAAACAGTCAACAAACATTTTACACTGAAAAACAGTTTTTCTTTTGATTTTTCTTATTCAATTAGCAGGATAGATTATAACAAATAAAATCTCTGCTTTTGCTACTGGATGGTACTGACAGAAAGGGTGGGAGGTTAGAGGATTGACAGCAGCCCTATTGCACATGGGAGAAAGCTTTTATTGGAAGTTTCTACAATCAGTCCTGTACGTCCTTTAAAAAATATATTTCAAAACTTATTTCAAAGCCTCTTAATTATTCAGGTTGTTATGACTCTGTATTAGCTTTTTTATTCTTTATTTGTTTCAGTCGCATCCTTGGAGATTTGTATACATATTGAGGAGCTCTGGTTTGGACCAAAGCCAGAGCATATATGTGCCATCTCATGCATAAACACACATATTATGTGTTTTACGTGTAATATAATGTAATTCAGAAAGAAAAATAGATATTTTGGCAAAGACAGTTCAAAGAGGAGCACCACAGAGATCATGGGAGTTAACTAAAAACTATGTAAAGCACTGCTTTCCAGCATTTGGTTGGCCACATAAAAGTATTCAGTCTACCTTACTGTAGATCTTCCTTCCTTTCACTGGCGTCGTCCCCACATACTAAGAATAAATATCAGGAGGAGCCCAACTGTTCCCTGTTAACTGGCTCTGCTGCAGTGACAATACAGTCAAAAAAAAAAAGAAAAAAGAGTACCATCTCATCGAGCAGTCAGTTCACCCAGAGCAGACGCGTCCTCTCAGTATTAAATTATTACCCCTAAAGCTGCTGACCAAAATATCACAGTTGTGGTCTTAAGTGATGATTATGGGATGGGATCTGTGCCTTGGGGTAAATTTCACTACACCGCTGATATTAGCTGCCGGTGTATTCTGGGTGCACGGAGAAAACCGCACGCTGGCAGGACTTTTCGGTTGATGCGCAGGATTCTGTGTAGGCAAAGTGTTTAGAGGGAAGAAATAAGGAAAGACTAAACCTGCAGTGAAGAAAGTTTCCACTGGATGGGTTTTTTTTTAGCCACATGTGGCAATAGAGACAGAAGAGAATGAAATATTTTTAAAAAGACGGTGTCACAAGTAATGGAAATAACAGTCTTCTCTCATCTCTGAGGACTATGTTCAAGATATATTAAACAATATCATACACACATGCATGCCTCCTCATAAATAGCATATTGTATATACCCTTGAATATAGGTGTACAAGTGTACAAACTTCTTCTGCCGTCTTATATTTCCATGAATTGTCTTGACTCGATGCTTATTTCCATATTTTCACTTTCTTTTAATGGGCAGAATAATCTCCTGCACAATACAGAGTTGTCAGCCAATTAAATGGCTTATTTTATTGTGCTTGGATGTTTCAGAGGTACTGTGTGAGCTTTAAAAATTGAAAAAGTGGTCTTCACAAATTATTTTCTAAGTGATGCAATAGCTGCTAATACAGGAGGTTTATCTTTAAAGAACTGTACGCACACGGTACAGTTCTTAGGTTCAGTGCTGATATTGTACACCATGTGAGCTCTCCAGTAAACTGTGCATTGCTTTGACACAACACAAAGACTTTTTTTGTTTTTGAAAGTGCTCCTATGTATATTGCGCTAGCCATCTCATTTTGGCCTCTTTACATTTCCTTTCAAACCATTTCTTTTTCTATGCAAGTAGCTCACAAGACGACATCTGAGTGTGGCAGCACCCAGAATCTGTGAGACATTTCAGGCTAACCCGCCGGTCCTGAAAATACAAGTACAGTCATTCCTTGCCCTTGAGTGGGCACACCAAAGTAAAAATATGACCCTACACATCCATGTTAAGTACAAACACAGCCATAATGAAGTTTGGTATTTTGTGCTTGATTTCTCCATTCTCTAATACAGTCTTGATTGGAAGTGTGGCTGAACCATCAGACAGAAAAGGTCAGGAGATGATTCATCTCTGATGATGTTTTACTGCGGATGAAGTTCCAATCAGAGCTCAGCAGCTTGAGATTTCTGTCACCGTCTGCAAACAGAAAGAAGCTTTAGAGGTGGTGAAAAATGATGAATGATGAAATGTTAAGTGCTAATTGTCTTGGACAAGACTTCACCTTTTTGGGGGCTTTTAAGTGAGATTAACACTACTACTGTGGTGGCGCTAAGGAGAGTTACAAGCAGGCAGGAGATTCATTTAAATAATGCAACACAAAGAGTTGTTGCCAGTTGGCTCATATTTCTTTCACAAAAAAACCCAAAACATTACACATTTGAAGCAAATGTAGACAAATAAAGAGCACCATTTGAAATCATGTAAATAAACCATTTCAGTTTGTCTCGTCATATCTATTAGATGTGTTTAAATCAGCATAAAAAATTATAAATCAATGTTTGAACCGCGAGCATCAATATATCAGTCTGATTGATCTCAAAAAGCACTTCAGTGCCTGTTGCGCACACTCCTTTATCAGGCATGAAATGCTTCCCTGCTGAGGGAAACGGAGCGCACGTGTTGATAAACCTGCGGGATGTGCAAATGTCCGCCACAATTATCTTTATCAAATCACATTCAAATGGTACCAGACTGCTACAAAATAGCTCCCTCTGCTGTTTTGAAGTCATGTTATTGCCGCTCAACTCGTGCGTCGGTCTTAAAGCGCACAGCAGTGTCACTCTCACACATTTCGTGCAATGACATGACAATGTAATGGGACATAAAACTGAAATACCTCTGCTAAATGGTTTCCATGTGTTAAAAAAATCCTTTAGTCAGTGTACAAGTTAAATAAAACCTCACTCTACCAGTACAGCTGTAGGTCATGCTGTAACTGCACCTTCCAAACACACTGAATTATCCACAAAAAGCCTCACTGCATGCTTTGAGTTGAATTTCAGAGCAGTAAAGTGACGTCTGATGAGTGAGCTACAGCCACCACATCCTCTACTTAATTATCAACTTCTTTCAGCCATGTTGCGGTACTGTTGCGCACACACAAACCAAAATTACTGGTGTGCTTAGAGACATTATTGCTGTGCATTAGCTGCTGTGCATGTGCCACATTATTCAAGCATTACAAAATGTTTCCACACTTTTCTTTTTTTTTTAAAAAGTGCTTACACCCCCTCGCCCTCCCCCCTCCTTCCCAAATCTAAAAGCCACATATGAGCCTCTATCTCATTAACGCCACAACAGCATTGCATCATATGACTGCCTGCTTACATTTTCCATATATATACTAAGTAAACCTGCAGTAACAATCTCAGCAGCTCCACTAGGAAGCAGATTTTAATCATGCGTTTTCCATAGAGATATGAAAAATAGCATTATGTCAGCATGAAGTTCCTATTAAAATTCTAGTAGCAATCTCTAGAAATTATTAAATGAGCATCATTTAATAGTTTCTTCAGTGTAGACTGAAGGCTCTGGCTCCTAGATAGGATCAAGACAGATGAATAGTAATTGCTGGACAGTGAATGGACCGTACTCTGATATTAAAGTAATATATACTTTCTGGGAAGTCACAATCATTGCAAAGCCGTAGGAAACACTACCTTTGTCGTGTTGTAGATCCATAGTTATCCAGCATGTGAGTGCTGGCCACCTCCAGGTTCCAGTCACACATCTCCAGCAGCTTTAGACACTCTGATCTGCTCCTCAGGCCCAAACAGAACAACTGTTCTACCTGTAGAGAGGCAGGTCACAAGACATTGTTCAAGTGACCAAAGAGTTATCAAGAGGGAAAAGATGGGACTGTTAAAGCGAGTTCACACAGTCAGGTCATCGAGGGAAAGAACTACAGGCTTTCATCTTTTTTACTGAATGGAGTGCCAGTGAGTGTGAAACTATTTCTGTCTTCATACAAACACATTCCTGTAGCTTCGCAGAATCTGAACCATGTGGATGACTTTTTTCTGTGTCTAACAGACTTTCCCACCACCATCAAGGAACACTCTAGTGTTCTCTTGTGCCTACTGAAGTCCTAACAAATCGTCCATCCTGGCACCTTGGGCAAAACCACAGCCAGTTAAGACGGTGTTAAAGACCGCCCTAAACATATCAGAGTGTCTACATGCTTTTTCATTTGTAGTGGCTTGCTGCAACTTTTCCTCAAGGATGAATAAAGTTCTCTTATCACATCTCGATATGAGCCTATTGCATTCAGGAAGTGTGAATGACTGTACCCATTTGCAGATATACCCTGTTATTACACAAACGACTGATCTGAGACTCAGTGAACCAGCTCTCCAAGTATCCTTCTACAGCACTGAAGTGTTTACCACTGAGGTAACGGATTTTCATGCAGTCTTTGTTTTGATGGCCTGAGCCATAAAATGTTTTGTTCCCTTTATTTGTACAGTTTTATTTCACAAAGGTGTTTCTGCCAGTAGTGTGTATGCAGTACTTTAAGACTATGGAACCTGACCTTAAAAACGAACTACATCCCTTTTGCTACTGAGCTTTTTTACTTTTGTTATTTAAAATGAATTAGTTTGAAACTTTATACGGACTTTTTTTCATCTTATTAAAAAGTAAAGATTTAAATAAACACCATTAAAAATGAACACCGACCAGAATTTTCCAGTTAGGGTTTGTAGCCATACTTATTACTACATGGAGTTATTACACTTTACATGCATATAGTCATGTGCCCATTGGAAATAATGCCTTTCAAAAATAATATTTCAATATGCAACAAGACTAGAAAAGGCGAATAAACAAAAGTTAATAAAAAGTCAGTAAAAGTATCTCAAAAAACTAAAAATGACTGAAGCCTAAAGGAGCATTTTTCCTTCTCACCTTTCACTAAATTTTGCCATTTTCAGGCCTCCATACAACACTACTATGAGTTAAACAGCAACATATAATTTCTGAAACAACTCAACGGTCATAGTGTGATGAACAGCTTTAGGAAATGCATTAGCTTTCAGTAAGTGCACAAACCTTTAGATAATGCACAGCTTGCTGGACATTCCAGTTGTGGTTCTGGAGTGCGGCTTGGCACTCCTCCATCGTCACACCGTGAACCGCCTCCTGCACCTGAGACACACAACAACACTGAAGTCTAAACCTCTGATTCCTCACTACTTCTTTTTTTGGGTCACAGTACTATTTTTCCTTGTGATGAAATCATCTAAGATTAAATCTCCATGTACATCCTTTAGGTGGACAGTGGATTTACTGCTAAACATGATAAGAATCCCAGCTGGATTTAAGCATCGCTGCACAGATCAAGTTTTGAACATTCTCATCTCTTTTTCTGTTTATTGCCTTGTCAAAACCCACCTTAAGCCTGGTCAAATTTCAAGAAGATAAGTCTGACGCGGTGTTTGTGAGAGTACCGAGACTTCATGGCAGCATAATCACCGAATTTTTGGGTTCTTTTGTTAGTACTTCTCTTTGCATGAACTTGATTGATACCCATGTTACCAACCACTGCAGTTTTACATTAATAGCTCAGGTATTACGGCTAGTAAAATCACAAGACGCTATATACATTATATTATTATAATACTGTCTTGCACTGAACTCCTCTGCAATGCAGCTGAGATATCTCACATTCTTACTGCACTACTTTTTGCAGCCGTATCAACTACAAAATACCAAGTGCCTGAGAGCCTTCAGAGTTCACAGCGTTTCTGACTCCAGCCAGACTCGAACAGCACTAGGATCAATTGACCCACCTAAAGAAACAAATGAAACTTTGAAGTTTGTTCTTTGAAATCAGATTCTCACCAAATATTTATATAGCCTTTGTCTCATAAGGAACACTAGTGTATTTTTAATAAGTTATGAGAACATTTTTGAGACTGCAAAAAAGACAGAAAAAGCTAAAACACGTATTCTAACAATGTTTCTACTAAAAGTGATATAAAACATTCAAGTTCCAATTTTTTTAGTTAAATTTGACGCATAACGCATTAACAAAGATTGCCTCCAGTTGTAAAATTATACCGTCTCTTTTGGTTGTCACAATGATTTGAAGGTGAAAAAGAAAGTTGATCTTTTCAGAATTGTGTCATTAAAAGCTGCTGTATCAACCTTAATTCCTCACTCTTGCTGACAGTGCAAAAGGAAAGGAAACACACCGCCATACACCCACCATGCTCTTCCTTACAGACAGCATTTAAACATTGAATAAGGAGCTCCAGAAAACTGCATTACAACTGAGAGGAATCAAGCAAGCCATTCATGAAATATGCACTGCAGACTATTTAAAGCCTGCTTCTTAGACCGATGCTAATGAATTACCCTGAACAATGGGCTCATATTTTAGTTCTTTGATGTGTGATAAGGGACTTAGGATAAGGAACCGATGCTTTTATTGCCTTAACACCAGTGATACTGAACGATAAACAGATGACTATCTGCTTAATACTTCTTAGAAAATGACAAAAAGTACGGCAGCATTAAGAAGAACAAGGACAAGTATATATAGCAAGCAGCACATCTTCTTGCAGGGGTTTCATATCCATCATGGCTAACCTCGACATCTAAATACAGATGTAAATAATTAATAACTTTCAGTTTTCTTAGAGGAACTTCATCCATCTTAGACCTTACCATCTTGACCCTATCAGCTGAGTTCCCTCCTCCGTCTGTCCTGGTACAGAAAGCAGTGACTGCTGGTGCTGTCAGCCCGTCTGAACAGACGCGAGGAAGACTAACTGAACTCTTCATCCCTGACCGTGGCCAACCCAGATTGCTGTTATTATTGGAGGAGAAATTGGCTTTCAGGTCACCACCCGGCTGGACCTGCACCTGGGTGTGCCCCTGCAGTGTGTGACTGCCGACCACCATCGGTCTGACCGTGGCTGTGTTGGCTTGCCGTACATGCTTTTCTTCCACATCGTTGGCGGGAAGGCTTTCAGCCTCCCTGAAGAAGCGATCGAATCGATCGAGATACGGTGGCCTCTCTGGCAGAAGGTAATAGTGGGTGTTACTGACTTTACGCCCGTCACGGACGATGGGCAGGATACAGGGGCCCTTGCTAGCAGCGTCCTTCCCCTGCACCTGGGCCTGGATCACTTTGGGTGCAGCATATTTGGGGTCCGAAGCAAAGCTGTGTGTAGTAGGCATCAGTTTACCTGGAGAGGTAGAGAGGTAGGAGCTGTAGGTGTGTGTTGGTGGGCAGGTTGTAATGGCAGCCTGCATTGTGTTGGGGCTGACAGAGTAGAGCCTCTGCTGGGGGGAACCCACTACCAGACCCATTGGGCTTGGAGTTCTTGATCCAGGCTGAGACAAAGGGTCTCTGGGAGGGATTTGAGGTGGTCGTTCCTGGCCTGCGCCTGAAACGTTTTCAGTGGTTTCAGTCGGCACTGGAGAAAGGGAGAGGTCCCTTGACCAGCGGCCAGAGGTGTAGTCCCCCTTCTTTATGGGGCGAGGGGGGATGGGAACTCGTGGGGGGATCTGGGGTCGGTCCTCGTTACAGGAGAGGACACTCTGCTGTTGTCCCTCATGGGTTTGGGGACTTTGAAGAGTCTGGGGACACAAGACTGAGCTCTGCAATGGCGAGCACGAACGAGGAGCACTTGCTGCTGGTACATTGAGCCTCCTCATGCACTCTTGTTGTAGTTCTTGAAAGATCTCTGCAGACTGTGAAAAAGAGGTAGACAGGCCCTGGCTGTGGTTGCTGGGGAGAAACAGGTTGTCTTCCAGACCTGGTCTGTCTGAACCTCTGGAGACTAGAGCCTCATCATTGACCTTTTGCCCAGAGGACAGAGTTTCTTCTGGATTAAGGCCATCACTATGCTCTGCCTCATTCTGCTGCTCCGAGCTGTTGATGGAGCTCACCTTTCGGAGAAAGAAACAAACTCACTGTAATATTACTTTAGGCAACAGAAAAACACAAAATAATTCCACTTTTATAAAATTTTGACATAGTGTTAAATGTAGTGTGTAGCCCTACCTCCATATCATCCTCATCTTGCGCTACATCGTCATAAGCTGGGGGTGGGGGTAATGGCCGTGCATCCCAGTCCACTACTGGCGTAGGGTGAAGGGGGCGGGGCAATGATTTGGATGGGCTTTGAGGTGGAGTCCTGTCCAGGAGATTTTCTGCTTCCAAAGCCAACTTGGCCAATAGAGGAATTGGAATTTCAACCACGGGAGAGGGGGACGGTGTGGATATGGGGTACTCTTCCCCAAAGTCAATGAGGGACACTTCACTGTTAGTGTTCTGGCCTGAGCCTGAAGTCCTGCCACCTCCCTGTTTGGAAGCAGAGACCCACACGGCCGGTTTTAGTTTGAGGCCTTTGACAGAACCCGTTTTCCGAAGTGATAATCTCTTTAGTCCCGCAGAAGTCAGATCCTCCTCCTCATTTACTGGGTCATAGGAAGGTTCTGGAGATGAAAACACAACATATTCTTGATGTAGTTTAGAGATCATTGATACCAGGGCTGTTTAAGATCACTTAATACCACTAAATGCAAGACACACAGCTCCGAAAAAACTCGCCAGGTGTGACTGGAGAATACAATGCACAGCAAGGACACTGCACACCTTTTAGAGGGACAAAGGTGTAGAAAAGAACAGAAGGGGGGGCGGGGGTCCACTGCAAAGACAGGCAAGGAAAAGATGAAAAACTCTGAGATGTACCTTTGAGGAGTGGAGCTAGGAGGGAACAGAGAGGGCAGGAGCAATGGGTGAAGAGCTGCTGAGAGAAACCAGACTTACTCTTGATTAACACTGCTGGTTGAGGAGGGCGGGGAGGAGGCTCCTCTGGGGAGAAATAATAACAGATGCCACCAGCGCAAAGGAGAAACAAAGAGGGGAAGAAATGACAGCAGTAAAAGATGTTAAGATAAGAATAAAAACAGCAAGCGCTATTACATCTGAAAGCTTTGTTAGGATAAAAGCAAAGCAAGCTCTTCAGTGTCTTTTTGCACAGCAGCAGCAGATCTTAAAATTTCAACCAGCAATGCATGATGGAAATAAGAAGAAGAAAGAAGCACTCTTTAAAAATTAGGAATATGATCATCTGCTCAGTCTGTCACTGAACTGAAGAGGTATTGAGGCAAACGTTTTGAAACAGTTATACATTATACAGGTATACATTTCTATAAAGAGCTCTTTCACTCACTTTTAGCTCGTCCTGCTAACTGTGTGGGCTGTGCAGCACTGAGGTCCAAGCCCAGAACGTCAGGAGGATCCATGGGATTCCCGAGGTACAAACTGTCGGCAAGAATGAGACATTTTAATGCAGGAAACATCAGTGAAATGCATA
The DNA here is from genome assembly GCF_013358895.1 of Oreochromis aureus. Classification (NCBI taxonomy): domain Eukaryota; kingdom Metazoa; phylum Chordata; class Actinopteri; order Cichliformes; family Cichlidae; genus Oreochromis; species Oreochromis aureus. The sequence continues at coordinate 8,533,182 of NC_052959.1, forward strand.
TAACTAACACACAGCAGGTGCTGTACAATCACGTTGCAAAAAAAAAAGCCCGCTAGTGCCATCTATTGGTGAGTGCTTACTATCACTACAACCCAACAGAAAGACCATTTAAAACATCACTAGATGCATGATGTAAATGCCATTTCACATCCATTTAATAATCAAACTGAGCTTCAAAAGCTGTTCCTTACTCATCGATCCTGTCAGGGAAGCCCCAGCAGCGATGGGGGTTGGTGTCTCCATGTCCTGTGTGGATGAAGCTGTTCTTGAGTGGACGGCTGATGTCGTGCGCAGACAACCCTGCTACAGAAGTCACCACATTCCTGGGGAACTGCCCGACCTTAAGGGTGCGCTTATTTTGACCTCGCCACCAATAATTCTCTGCCCTGAAACATATTAGGGCAGATAATTTTATTGGGTATGAAAGTAGACTGCCACTTTTGACATTGAGAGGTTGGTTTTTTTTCCAGCCCACACCACCCTTGCATTAGCTACGGGCCCATCTGTTGGAGGTGAATGTGGGGGTTGCAGCTGGTACCAGCTGACACTGAGTGGCAGATGGGGTAAAACCTTGACATACAGAGACAGATGCATTCACGCTCACATTCACACCCGCGAGCAATGTAGACTTGCTGATAAACAAACACGTCTTTGGACTGTGGGAGGACTCCAAAGTGCAGCCTTGCACACTCCTCAGTGCACTGCACTGTGTTTGCATTCAAGACAATATTTATCAGTAGTGGGGTTGGTATGTTGCACAGGTTAGTTTAGACCCATTTTGGGGGTTCTCAGTCACACCCAAATTTAATCAGAGCACCCCTAAAAATATTAATAGAACTAATAATAGCATATTTTAGTATTATTTTCTGGAATTATCTGCAAATGTCTATCTGTCTATTTATAACAGTACAGGATAGAATAAAAACAGGTTTTATGTCCAGTGTAAGATAATGTAGCTTAAACTAGAGATTATTAGCTCATTTTAACCTTCTGATTCACTAGTCTGCTGGTATATCAGGAGCTGCTGTACTTTATTATTTTACTTTGTTAAATATTTCTTTTCCTATTCTAGTCAAATTGGGCTTCAGTGTTAGTTTACAGTACAGCGTCAGATCCAGGTGACAGCAAGTCAAAAGGATATTACCTGTCTATGTCCAGCAGCGGCCTGTATTCATTTTGAATATTGCTATAAACTGATATGGATCATGTAGATCAGTTTGTCTTTTATTCACTGTAACATTTAACTTTTGGGTGACGGCACAAAGACTGAGAGAGGCTAGAGAGGGAGAGAGCAGGACGAAGCAAAGAGAGCAAAAAGAAACAGGTAAGAGTGGACATGTAGTCAAATTCACCAAAAATGATAACGCTTCTCTTTTCACATAACTAAGCAGTGTTTTCCTGTTGTCTGTGCCTGATATAATAATTATTATAAGATTATATTTTTGTCATTTTCTAGTTTCTAGTTGAGTGAGGAGGCTGGGGAGAGAAAAGACAGCGATTGTAGAAGAACCGCAAGAATGAGGGAGCAATATCAAATGCTATTTTTCACAAAGTAGCACTTAAAACATGCCAGTGGACATTCAAAAGAGAGCATATTGATATATGATGCTGTGTGCTGAGTCTGCTTAATAAATGAGGGTTTATATTAATTCAGAAACTTTAATATAAAATAGCTATTGGCAGTTTGCTTTGTTTACAGGTCTATGGACTGGCAGCGTGATTTTCCAGTGTCTGTACTGAATGAGTGCTTGATGAGTTGGTGGACTGCCTCTATGTTGTTAAGAGGCTGAAATTTTTTTTTGCATGTTTTTCATCTTTTCTGCTTTGCCACAAATGGTTCTTTAAGTTCTTTAATGACTTAGCCTTTGTATCGAGTTTGATAACTAAAGGCTGCACCCTAAAACATGTGGAAAAGATTGGAAACTCTGATTGTTTACTCTGAATTATTGTCACACATAACAATAGGTCCCCCAACTAATTAGGTTGCTTTTGAAGATCCCATTGTAACGTTTATCCAATTCAACTGAGGTCTGCAAATGTGAAAAGGGTTGATTAAATTTGCAAACAGCACATTCCATCATTATTAATTACACAGCAATCCATTATGATTGGGAGCTGAGACCCCCCTGCAAGTCTGAACCTAGAATCGCCCCTGATGTGTCGGTTTAATTATTATTTTAAGACCTTTTATCACCCACCTCCCCTCTATGATGGTGATAATGTCATCGACCTGGATCTGGAGTTTGTCAGGCTCATCAAAGTCCTGGAGAGCACACATGTCTGTAGGCATAGACTGAAAAAAGAGACAAAGACAAAAAAAATATAACAGATATTATAAGCAGCCTGTCCACTTTTTGCTTTGAAATAGCACCACTAGGTGGCGCTAAAGGTAAATTTATATAATGACAACATGATGACAGAAGAGAAGTTACATGAATGTAGAAAACATGCATGCTTAAATCCTAGAGCAATGGTTAAATGACTGCTAACGCCACCTCGAGCAGGAACTCGCGTAGAGCAACAAAAGTTGGTCTGTCATCAGGTTTCTGAGCCCAGCACTGCAGCATGACGTTATAGATATCCTGTGGACAATCCTCTGGCTTAGGGAGGCGTTCACCCTCTTTATCAATCTTATGGAGAATCTAAAGACAAAAGAGTACAGCTACGGTATATATATCACTGCATATATGAGCAAATTTATGTATTTTGGCTTCAGAATTTTAAAAGCAGTTTTTGTTGATCCTTTTTGTGTGTTTACCTGACTACCATTAAGACCCAGCCAAGGCTCCTGACCATGTGTGAACATCTCCCAGAGGGTGACTCCAAACATCCAAGTGTCTGTTGCATGGGAGAAGGTTCTGGTCTTTAAACTCTCTGGGGCACACCTGTAACATGGAAAAACAATACACTACAGTCTATAAACCAGCTGTGCACAGTCTGAGCACAAGTGTGGAGTAGGGCATTAAATGGGGTGTTTCCCTGGTGCGACTCTGATAGAGAAGGATTTGTTTTTCATTCTTATTTTGAAAAAACTGATTTCTAAATTCTGCCTTGGCTGAGAGTTTTAATAACAAAGCAACAATGAAATGAGTTCAGTCGCACATCAAATAACAGCTCAAGCTACTGCGTTATTCCACCCACCATGCAAAGGGGACCTTGCGATGCTCCTGCATGACATAGTGCTCGTGGTTGTTAGGCAGCGCCCTCATCAGGCCAAAGTCACCAATCTTCACTCTGTGAGCCGCGGCCAGCAGGATGTTCCTGCAGACAGGGTGGTGATGTTAACAATTAGCTGGAAATCCTAAAATGAACCTTCAAGCTGGAAAACACTAAATGAATGAACTCTTCTACATGTAGAACGAATGTTCTTAATAATAACTATTTCAATAATTATTGTAGAGGAGACTTGGTCCATATGCATTTTACTGATAGGCCAAGCACAAGACTGCAGATGTAGCATCTATTGAGACTGAGCATGACTAAAAAGATTAAACTCATTTACAAGTAAATAAATATTTTAGTTAGATCTACTAATATGTAAAGAGAACTGTTATTTCTAGTAGTTTGGGTCTGTTCAGGGACCTCCCTGTCCTTCCATGTGCAGACATGATAGCCAGAGGCAGGAAGAGAAACAGCAAGGCGTTAGTGACAGATATGACAAGTCACTGATTAGGTCTTATGGACAGGCTAAAGCAGCTTAAATGGTGTGCCATAACAGATAAAGAGATTTATCTGTTATGAACTTTTTGGTGTGTTAGAAAGTCAGCAGATCTTTATCTCGGAAAGCTTCCAGCGTACAGGATACAGTGCGTGCCCAGAGAGCTCAGCAAACCTTCACGCAGCAGCTGTGTGTAGTCATTACCCTTTTATTACAGCTTTAACTGGTAAAGTGACTCATTTGTACCGGCCATTAAGGTTTTTCCCCAGACCTCTACATAGTGTCAGCACTTAAGTGAAAGTGTCTAATTTGGGCAAGACCAAGAACTTGGACCACCCAGTGCTTCCAGCCAGCCAGTGACTCATTGTGCTTATGGGCCAAGTCTCCTGTTAATGGCCTGTAAATTTCTGGGTGGAGGAATAGGAGAGGCAATATAAATAATTCACCACAGCAGAAAAATTATTCCTGAATGTATTTTTTTCAGTAGTTTTTGACCTTTTTTTTTTGCCTCTACCAAAGCTCTGCACCCTACCTCGCTGCCAGGTCCCTGTGGATGAACCTCCTCTGCTCCAGATAAGCCATGCCACAAGCCACCTGCACAGCATACTGACACAGAGTGTGGATCAACACTGGGCCTTGAGGACGAACGCAGCGCAAACGCTCCAGCAGAGAACCGAGAGGTGCCAGTTCAGTCACCTACAGCATGCAGGTGAAAAAGAGAAATAGAGCATGGGTGAAAAGAACGGACAAACTCAAAGCTTCTTTTGTCCTTTCACATTTGCATATGTGGCAAGTGTACACAGAGGATATCGGCCGCGAGTTAAAGCAGCTACTGTAAACGGTTATGTGCACTCGCATTTATCTGTCTGTATATTTCTCCCTGTGCGTGTGCATTTCTGTGTGTCCACTACCATCTTCATTGGGTGTGTGAGCACCACACCGTAGAGGCGGATCAGGTTTTGATGGTCCAGCGAGTGCATGACGTTGACCTCGCAGATGAAATCCTCCAGAGCGTCGGGCTGGCTGAGCACATCTGTCTTTAGACACTTCACGGCCACGTTCAGCTAAAAAAATGATGAGTTCAAACATCAGATTCTGCTTCTCCTCATACTCTAAAAAAAGTGTCTAAAAAGTTCTGATAAAAATCCCATTAAAAATACAAAAGAAAAAGAAAAAACATTCATGCACCTGCTTTTATCTGTTCCTGCACAAGATGCAAACAAGCGACATGTTTCATGCAAAAGATGTGGATAAATTGTATAACAATATGCCTCCTCACCACCTTCCCCGCAGGTGTCAACCACTCTCCCCTCTTCACGACCCCAAATGAGCCGTCACCCAGCTTCTCAAACAGCGTCAAGTCCTTCTCTGGGATGAGGCAGGTCAGACCCTGCTGCTGCCCATCGAGGAGAGCGCCACCACTGGGCTGCGTGACTAGGACTCCCTCCCCGACGCCCAGAGGTGGTGTGGGAGACAGCTTACGAAACGAGGAAGCCGGTTGACCCTGCTGGGGCACGTCTCCTCCATCTGGACGTTTACCACTAAAAACCTGGAGAGAAACAGATGAAAATGAAGAAGTGTGAAAGCAGAGAGAGGGGCACTAGAGCATAAAAATATGAGCATAATTTAACATTTTGCATAAACAGCAACATTCTACATCCTGGTTCCCCCTTTTTCTATGTATGTATAATCTGTGTAATGTGTGCAACATGAGGAGCAGGTGGTTGGAAAGCATACTCATGCCATGGTGAGAGTCTGACAAGCAGTCTCAAAACCATTACTGCAAGTTCTTGTGTGTGCAGCGAGGTCATATCTTACACATAAAGGAAACATTATGCAGTTTGTGGAAAAAGTAAATAAAATTCCATGCACATGTACTAACATGAGCACACATGTTTTTGCACACACACAAAATACTTAGAAATTTCCTGCCTCTTGGCTTAAGTACTAACAACACAGCAGGAATAACTTAGCTGTTAGGAAGTACTCATTAAGAAGTCCTATTAGATTAAGTGACCTGAATGGCTCTGTGTGCTTATGTTTGTATGCCTGCATTTCTGTGTGTGTGTCCATGTGTGTTAATGATTCATTCCCAGTCTCCTAAATCCGAACCCATAAAAATATGTGTGCCGTTTGGCGCCACCAAGGGAAACCTTTGTTTAGAGGACTTGAATTAGACTGTTTACCAAAATAGGAGTTCACAGAAACTGGTGGTGATATTAGCTAGCAGGGATGAAATCAAGCCGATAACATGTCAGATAAAACACTAGAACAGCCTCTCCTACGCTGGTAACACAAATACTACATTACATATCAAATCAGTGATGTCGGATTCACTTAAAAACATCTCTTATTGGCTCGTGAACATAAGGTCAGTACTCAGAAATTATGTCATCAGTAAAAAAGAGGTGTCAATGAATATCTGGTGCCAAACATATTTGACTGGCTGGATATAAACAGTAGCAAGCGGTATGTGGTTTCACATTCACACTGGACCAGACATGACATAATGCTGCAGACCTTTTTTGAAAGACACCACCTCTGTGTGGTCACGGTGTGGTTAGTTCGTTTCAAATAGAGGGCTGGATATTCAAATAATTCTGACTATGGCGCGCACACACAGACCCATAAACACACACACACACACAATCACACACGAGTGGAGTCATAAGAGTCGGTGACACACAGATTCGGCTCAAGCTGCATTCACAAAATGCTGTCTTATTAAATTCCCCTTAAAGAGACAGAGTTTTTTTGCTTTAAGTTACTTCTTCACTTTCCTTTAATAAAAGAGTCAAAGGGTAATTAAAAGACACAAAAACTGCGAGGTATGTAATACACGTGCTGATGCAAATACTCAAAGGAATTAACCGTCGAGAAGGAATACTGAGGAGAAGCCGTCACAGTTGTGTGGGTGCGCATGTGTTGGCTGTGTGTAGCCGTGGTTCTCACAGGACGGTGTTTGCCATCTATAATTACACCTGTCTGCTTCCGCCTCTGGCACTATCCTCAGATAGAGTAATCTGCTTCCTCAGCCCGTTGTGACGGGATGTGTGTGTGTGTGTGTGTGTGTGTCCCACTATCTTTATGAGAACTACTTTCAGTTTTGGAGCCTTACACTGAGGACATTTTGGAAGATTAGGTCTTTTTAGCTGGTCCTTGCTTAAAAGGGCCTTTTTATGGGCCAAGTGTAAGGTTAGGATTAGGCTTAGGTTAGGCTAAGGCAGTTAACCTGGCATGGTTCAGTTTAGGGTTAGGAGCTAGGGAATGCAATGTAAATGAATGTCCTAGCAAAAATAGCCTTGCAAATGTGTGTATGTTTATATCTGAATATGGACTCACTTGCCCTCCTCGTGTGTCCTCTGGAGAAAAATTACTCTTTATATAAAAAATAATAAATTCTCCTATAATCATCGCAGGTCTAAAAAAAACAATGTGCTAATTGATTCAGTAAAGGAAATTTTCTCTTAACAACACATGCAAACATTTGACAATTCACACCTCACCACAATCACGGATGTTTGTGGTCGATTTAAAACCTCTGCACTACTAACAGGCAGTATTAAGTTAAAGGCTGCTTTTAAGCACATACGACTATGTTAACATCTTTCCCTCAGATTACAACATAATGATGCCAGAATTCATTCAGGGGGTGCTGATCATATCTGCGCGGAGGGCGCAGGTTACTGTGGTCATGTATCCACACTGTTACACCCAGACGGATTCCACAGTGGCGACATACTGCCAAATATACCGTGCACCATACTGAGTTCTGATGCGCGCTGTGCTCGTCTATGTCTGTCACCTTGCTCATCCAGGACTTGCGCTTGCACATGGCTTTCCTCCTTTTCACGGCCTCCCACAGTCTTCTCTGCCCTGCGGTCAAGAAGAAACAAAAAGAGGCAATGGGTCAGTGGCAAGTCATTCAAATGAGGACTGCAACTGCTTAAGGATCCATCAGGAGGAATCTGAGCGAAAGAAGGGTATGCCATAATGAATTTCAACACATTTACCACAACAGGAAGAAAACCAAACACCCAGCTTTGATATGTAATGAGACAAAGAGCAAAAAGCAAAGGGAAGGAGGAAGAAGAAAAGATATTAAAACCCCAGAGAGCAGTGAGCTGTGCAGTGGAGAGACATGTGAGGGAATATATGAGCATACGAAGTGGGTGTAATTAGTCTTAAGCGGCTGTGAAGCACAGGCCCTGAGGGCTTTGGTAACTGGATTTAGAACAATTCTGCTGTGATCCACTTTATACACACCGCAGACAAAAGATCTGACACTTTAATATCCACTCTCACTGTACCTAATTACAAATTGTGACTTTGTAATGACATTAAGTGCATTAGTGACGCAGGATTTGTTCAAGCAACATCAAGGGTGAGCCAAATGACACAGTGCCATCCATTACTGAACACAAGAGTCATACTCAAGGCTATGTATAGATGCATACAGAGAATAAAAGTCATCATAAATATAAAAATTGCTCATTAAGCTATGAAAGGCCAGTACTGCTTTATTAGGAATTATAACACATGAGCAGAGAAGATGTCATATCATAAATAATGATTTACTATCTGGAATCAGAAATTCTGTGTCTCGTGCTCATTTCCAGTCTTGAAAGAGTTGATAAAAACAAGCCACTAAACAACAGCCATGCTTTCAGATATCTAGCTACATTAAACCACTGCTCTGAGCTAAAAGCTAATATCTACTTCTACAGTCTACAGCCTGGTAACAAAGGCAGTGCCAACATCAATATTTTAAGACTTATAATGTATGTTAAATATATTCAGCATCTGAATTTAGCATGAAAGAGTTACAACATTTGCTAATTAGCACTAAAACTAAAAGTCAAACTGAAGCTGATGGGGATGTAGTTCATTTTTAGGTCACAAATCATTGGACAAAGAGGAGATAAAGTCCGTAGGATTTTTCCTTTGAATAAGGAACATTTATACTAAAAGTATCTAACACTGGAAGCCACTAGTAGGACTACAAATTTAAACACACAAGAGAGACATGCCAAATGAACATCTGGATGAGCTTCTTTGGCAAAACAAAACTGCGGTTCTCTCATTCACTCACTGACAAAAACACACAGGTATTGTGTCTCACCAGGTCGACCCATGCCGATTTTCTCCAGGTCTTCATTCTTGACGTAGTCAAAGTGCGACAGCCGCGTGACATTAAGGTCATCTCGGATCCGTAAGAAGTACTGCTGCAGCTGCACTTCCATCAGCAGTTCCAGCAACCATTCGGTCCCTTCCTCACATTGCATGCTGCTGCCCAGTTTCTGATAAAAATACAAAGACACACACAGAGGAGTTAAGCCCATTCAATAGTCATTCAACACTTTTCCGAGTGCATGCTCCAAAATCCATAAAATACACTCAAAAAGGAAGTCAGTCAGCAACAAACAGAGAAAGAGAGGAAACTGAGCTCAGAGCCAGTTCCCTCTTAACTAAATCATTAACAGCCTATTGCTTATAAAAATCAAGTCACAAACTCAAGATCAAGGGGGCTAAAGCGGCAAGCATACTGTAGCATAAGCTACTTATCAAAGGATAAAAACAATGAAAACAGTCATTTTCACTGCAATTTGATGTCACTGTGGGGTCAACAAACCACTTAGTCTTCAATTAACTGAAGCTCAAAACAAATAAAGTTGTTTTTGGCTGACTTGCTGTAGACTGCTCAGACATGAATGTGCCAAAAAAAACAAAAAACAAGAAGAGTGATACAAGAAATAATTATGCAAAACTGATGTCCAAACGTGTCAGTGAAAAGCCAGACATGGCCCCGAAACGGTTTCATCACACAACACCGAGTCAGCCCATCAATCTTTAACGTAAAAACAAAAATCATCCATTTAACATAACCAGAAACCTAAATCTTGATGGGCTTCTTCACAGGACTATCGTGTCAAACTGATGCAAGTTCAATTTAGAATCAAACAGTAAAGTCAGACAGTAAACAGCTTTGCTGGAGAACAGCTACACCTGCTCAGAACTTTAAGGAAGTAAACTTGTAAACCAAGCTGAACAACACACACACGGAAAAAGAGAAACATTCCTAATCCGCACATAAAGGCAGACAAAACTTTACGATGGGTGCTCTGGCTGGAGGGGTCACTCCACTGATTAGTATTTAGACTCGGCGAATGAGGAACTTCCTGTGCTGGCAAAGGCGAGGTTACGAGGTCCAGAGAACAGTGTCACAAAGGTCACTGCTTCCTTGCTCGCTGCCATTTAAACTTCCTGAGGGACTTGGTTAGAGGTCATTTCCTATTACTTAATGACTCTGGCCTGAGAAGCTCAAGATCACATACACACACACACACACACACACACACACACACACACACACACACACACACACACACACACACACACACACACTTCTAATGGTGGGCCATAAAATAAAGCCTGTATATGACTAATCCCTAAATCTATCCCTAAATCTACTATGTCTTTTCAGAGTGAGCTGTTCTGTATTTTCCAGGAATTTTAGATGTGAGGTCTGACTGAGGTCAATTTACTGGGAGGGCTCAGTCCCCAATGGTTATGGCAGATGTTTGTATCCTGATACAGATTCATTCCTATAACCATAAAAATGGGTCAGCTGTCTTTCTGAAACCACAGGAGTCCACTTAAAGTCCCACTTTGAGAACATTCTTTGAAGTTATCTTTGAAATCCTCCTGTTTGTTGAAAACAAGAAGTAAAACAGTACAACCAGACAATTAACTACCTACACTGGTAAGCCAGGAAACATTCTCGCGTCTCCAGTGACAGTAGTGCCTGTGGTTTTAGGATTAACTAGAGCTGCTGTCATTTGAATCCATCTCCATATTTTGCATTTTGCTACATCATGCCTGACTCTTATCCTGAGAAAGATGATCCAACGGCCCTTTTGGCTGGTCCACTGCGGGTTAAGCTGTGCCAGTGGCAGACGTGCTATTAAGAGTTTGACGCAAAAGTTTTCCCAAACAAGACACAAATGATTTTTCATTTAATCCTTTCATTTTTCCATGAAAACAAGCCCACCTCATCCTTTACAATCTTCCCCAGCAGCAGTCAGCGCTGAAGAAAGAATGCTATTTCTCTGGACGGTGCCAAAGACGCAAGTCAGCTTTCTCTTGGGCCTCATTTCATGGCAGTGTCATTTGAGGCATGAGGGGTCAAAATCAAGGAGATGAAGCGCTTCTATTTGTCGGCCCACAAGCAACCAAATTATAAACCCATTAAGGCATGTTGGGTTTTTTTTTCCTGAGACACATTCATAGAAATAAGCTTTGATACAATTAATATAGGTGGTTAAGAAAGAGCTTTATACAGGGTGTATCAAAAAGAATCATCTGACTTTAAAGTGCTTTAAATCCGCAGCTGTTTACTGGTAACGGTTGAAACATGTACTGGTAGAAAGCGAGGACTTAAAAGATTCACGTGGTTGTTGGGACGAGTTATCATATTGATGTGTGCCGTGTATCTGGTTGGGGACACACTGAGCACTTGTAAACGATGCAAGTTTTGTATGTAAAACTTTACATGCATTTTAGGATTTACCACAAGCTTCTTTGTCCATTACTTTGAAACATATAGCCTTTTGAATTAAGGTGATTCTTTTTGATACACCCTGAATCTTCACCAGCTTAACTTCTCCTAAAGTAGGAAGCAGAAAAAGTACATTTTGAAGATGTGAGGTTAAACTTGAAAGAAATGCTGCATCCCAACCGTTAGAAATGACTTCCGTTAAGACTCTGAGGAATCCAACCAGGGCTAGAAATCCATAACTAGTGATCTATATAGTTTCCTTCATTTCACCATATTTTAAAGAAGCATCATGAAATGCTGGCAGATTAAGAAGCTAAGCCTGTTTGCACTAAACTGTCCAAGCTTAGTGTTTACTTCAAAAAATATTGAAAACAACCAAACAGGCAGGAAAACAAAGAGAAATGAATGAGGGATGCAGGAATTTAGATGCAGAGAAACAACATGGTGTCCCTGCTGAGAAATGCTTTTGGCCTGAACGAATTCCTCAAGGTGGTGCTGATATTCACACAGGTGCACGTACACGTACACACACACACACACACACCTTCTGGCCAAAATCATGTCCTGTGTTAAATCGGTTCTGCTCTCACATCCTGCTGCAATAACAACCATTCCAGAGGAGAGCCTCAGACCAGCTGGAGAGTCCACACACACACACACACACACACACACACACACACACACACACACACACACACACACACACACACACGGAGAGTTACAGACAACTGACCTCCACCATACCATATTCATGATTCATGTATTCTAACAACTGATTAAACCACATGACTCTGACTATAGTTACAAGCATCCATGTCATGCTAAAGAAGATATCCCCTCAGTGGAATATGGAGAGTAGACAATCCAGCAGAGCAGACTTACTCGATATACGTGAAAGCGTGCCAGGAAGGGGAATGTCTTTTTCAGCTTGTCAAAGCGTCGCATCCTGAATTCCTTCGTCTGGGATGAATGTAGGTGCAAATAAAGTGCATACACGTTTAAATGGCCCGTGGTTGCTGCTTGTCCTTTAAATCATTACCAGAGCCACAGCACCCCTGGTTTGAATCTCTGAGGGAATTCTAAGAAGCGCACAAACTTTTTGGATCCGGACCCAAACCTATGAACCCGAGAGGGGGAAGAAAAACTTCCTGAAACCCTGCACGCAAATCTACAGCATTCCATGGCGGGGCAATCCTCCTCTAAGCCCCTTCTACTGCTTCAGCTCCCCACAAGAAGTCAAAGAGGCATTTATGTAGCACTTAAGAATGCAGAAGAGAACTCAAACTGGCTTGTAATATTAGGAAAGAAGGCTGGAGAGCGAATGGAAGCTGCTGCTTCTAGCAGAGAAAGCCTCCCAGCTCTGCCCTCTGCCCAAGTCCAGCCATGTGCCCTCCTCAGACAGCAATGAACCAGTCATCCAAACTTGCAGAACTTCACAAATAAGTCACTCCTTCTTCCTCCCTTCCTTTCACTGCCTCTCTCTCTCTCTCTCTCTCTCTCTCCCCCCGTCTCGCTCTCTCTGCTTTGCCTGTGCATATACTGTCTGTTTGCTTTTCGATCCCTCCATCGCGCATGGGACTAAAAATAGGAGCGTCTTCTGCCCGATTCAATCCCCTCGGCAGCACAAACAGACGAGCCAGAGTCGGCGTCTCCGGCTCCACTTTTTAGGCTTTAAAAACATGCATGTCTGCCTGCGGGGGGAGGGAGGGGGGCCAGTCTGCATTTGTTTACAGGTAGCATATGTGCTTGAGCTTCATGTTGACTGTTTATAATTCTCACTTCTGCATCAGCCAAATTTTCTCTACCCCTTTAGCCTGCCCCCTCCTGCAACTCCACTCCTCACCCTATCTGTCCTGACCCCCCCACCCCCCACCCTCCTCCTCCCACCCTCCTCCTCCTGCCGTCCGTGCAGTGCAGAGCAGAGCGTGGTGCAGAGGACAGAGGCTTCATGGTATTCAGCCCGGAGGAGCATTTGATCCAGGGCCAAAGGGTCACATTCAACTGCAGGACGGGGAGCTTGTTTCCTGTGATGCAACCTCCCAAAGACACACACACACACACACACACACACACACACACACACACACACACACACACACACACACACACACACACACACACACACACACACACACACACACACACACACACACACACACACACCCCAAGCGCTCTTTCAGCTTCTCCCTCTGTTGCCTTGCAGAATTTCCCAACCTGCTTAGTGTAATATTTTTTCAACTGTCACTGAAATCTATTGTTGAATGGCAATCAATATCTCTATGATTTAACAGTAGATTTTCCTACTATATATTTTTTCAAGTTTCATTTTACATCTATTTGTTATGATCTTAAATCACTTATAACCAGCGCATTGTGTAAGAGCATCTTCTTAACAAACCCAGAAGCATACTTCAAGCACCAATCATTAACCACCAGGATCATTCAGACAATGAAATAGTGTATGAATAATTTCTGAGGTATGAACCACACAATGTGCAAAACAGGTTTACAGATATCTGTTAGTGGATGACTAATAGTTTACAGTAATAGTGAAGAAAAAAAAAACACGTGATTATAATTATGATTACACAAGACCTGCTCAGGTCACTTAACCGCGGTAAACTCGCACACTCCTTTTCTGTCACTGTGACGTCTTTTTTGCGCTGACTAAAACTCCAGCCATCACCCTTTTCCTCCCTATCCTTCACTCCATCATTAATCCCTTCTCTTTCACTCCCATGCCTCCTTCTGTCCCTCCTCTTTATCCCTGAGGATCTGGCCAAACTCTTGCATTTTCTTCTTTATTTGGTACTGCCTTTTATTTCCTGCCTCTAATCCTCTAAAAATGTTATCTCTCTTCCACCACGCTGACTATAAACAAACCCGTAGCGGCTGTTTTTCAGACCAATGGCAGCAATAAGCCACATCTGCCTCCGCAGGCAGATATTATTAAACTTTTGCCTTTCCGATTTCGCCACTCCTCCTCCCCCTTCTTTCGCTCGCTGTGCTGTTTTTCATAAGTCTACCTATCAATCCACACTTTGACTTAGCTGTTCCCTTTTCACTAGTTTGTTTTTTATAATGCTCCCTCGTCTCACTCTCGCTTTCATTTACTACCACACACTTCTGCTTTGAATTAGGAAGTTCTGTGTTTACCAGACTAAGGGTGGACAGAAGGTGAGCAGGCAGAGGTGCTATGGGGTGGAAATAAAAACTCCAATACTTGATGTTTGATCATGAAGTATTGGAGTTTAATCAGAGACGGGAAAACAGGCATTTGTGATAGTCGGGTGATGCTGTGCAGCATGAGTTCGCATACCAATTTATTTGTGTAGTTTGTGTACTTTAATCAGCTGTCTAAATGCCAGACTTTATTCGAATGTTTTGATTTTTAAAAATTATTATTTTTAACTGTAATGTGTAAGTGAACAAATTCCCTCACTTTAGAGTGACGTTATAATAGATTCAATGAAGTCAGCCAGGCAAAGGCAGGCCATACTGTTATCAACACAGGGAACAGTGTGCTAGCTGATGATATCCACATTGGAGTTTCTTTACTGTGCCCCTTGCCCACATGGAGAGGGATCCGAATGACGTCAGCCAAAACTTTAAGAGAACATGGCCTACTGTATCCTGCTGGAAATTCGGATGTAACGTGATGTGTAATTAAATAAATCCACAAAGCCCCCACACAGGTGGAAAGTTGCAGGTCATGGTCATCACCTTAACACAAGTCGACTAAGGATACCAAACTTTTTTATTTAAGTAGAACAGCCTAAAATTCCCAATGCCGTCCGTTTGGATTTCTTAGTTTACAAAGTCTCTATTGCTTTTGTTTGACAGCATTGCATTAAAGTATATTATAGTTACTATAGGAGTCAAGCATCCAGAATCATAAGGATTACGTAGACCCATTAATATCATAACTACCTCCCTAGACTATTCAGATTTTTGCATCAGCCAGCTGTGAGCTGATGTATTTTAATAGATACCAATATAGAATCGGTCACAGTAAAGTTAGCCTCAGTGATATGATGAATAAGGAAGTAATGTTTGCTTTGGAGCACTTATGTAACTCACAAGACTGTGAAACAGATGTTATGAAATAGCCCACATTCCTGAAAATCAGCAGCAGGACAAAGAAGGACGTTACTAACATAACTGGATTTTTTAAAAATGTGTTCCATTAATTCATCAAAAGGAACAACACTGAACAATTATCAGTTCCTTTTGTGTGTGTGTGTGTGTGTGTGTGTGTGTGTGTGTGTGTGTGTGTGTGTGTGTGTGTGTGTGTGTGTGTGTTGGATTGATTAACAGTAATGAAGGTGAACAAAACAATAGCTTTAAACCACTTCAAACAGGACTCATTATTAATTACATTTTTGTAATTAAAGAATTTAAAAAAAATAAAGAGATAGGCCAGGATAAAAAGGAGAGGAAATATGGCGACACCAGTGTGTCAGTTTAGTGAAACTGAAGCTGTGTGTGTGATAATGCAGCGTTTGTGTAGAGTACCATCAAATATCCAAGTTCAGCTGATGCTTTGCTAGAAATCTGTGGAAGGAATGTGTCAGAGAGCCGTCAGCTGCCTCCTGACTAAGGAGATTAGAGCAATACGATTAACATAAGTCAATATGTATTGTTGCCATATGACCACTAGGGGGCACCAAATCTTAATAAGAAGGGTCTTCATTGCTCTGTGTGTGACAAGCATTTGTTTTTCCACTCTAAAAGGACTTTGGGATTACACTACTCACACAAACTTTTATCAGTTGCCATTCTGGTTATGTGGGGCCAGTTTAATACCAGTGGCAACAAAATCCAACTAAAGTCCTCAGAGAAAAACAGCCCATTTTACCATGCCTCGAGGTGTCTTGACAACTAGTGGCTGGTGATTAAGACAAAAATGTATTATCAATTTTTTTTTTTTTTGGCTTGCTGAAATAACGAGAAAAGTCTCACTTAATAAGGTCAAGAGTTAATTAGGATTCAAATGTTGAAAGTGAAGAAAAGTCCAAATTGTAAATATCTTGAAATTTCAATTTAGGTACCTCAAAATTTCAAGTTAACAAGCTGAAATCTCAGTTTGGATGAATTGGATGAAAACTATGGTCATTTTTTTAAAATCAGAACCAGATAACATTTAAAACCAGGGCACTATCGACATTACCGTGTAGTTACAGTAAGTCACAAAATGACTATCGTGATGGCATTTGTGTCAAACAATACCAATATTTAGTGACTTAAACATGTGATATTTTGATATATTGGCCAGTATTTTTTTCCCCCTCATACAAACAAAACAAACAGATTTCCATCGCACTTATTTTGTGTAGTTGCTTACTCATTTACACTGCTCAGATCAACTGGTTGGTTGGGCGTCCATACATGCTTGGTGCCATAGCGACGTTGCAGAGTGCCCTCTGGTGAACAATCTATGCAACATCAACACTCATCAGATGTTTTTTTCCCCCATCTCTTCTTTATTTTTTTAATTTTCATTCATCAGTTGATATAAAATCAGTTGCTGATAGTTTAGTAAACACCTAATGTCAGTTGATAACTGGTTGATTTTCTTGATTTTTTTTTCTCAGTTTTCACTGTCTGTTTGGTTTGACTGAGGTTTGGTTTACGCCATAGTTTGGTTCAAAATACACCACTGTGCAATGTTCATGGTAATAAAGCTAAAGTAGAAAGTGAAAGTTAGCTAAATAAACTTTTACATGGCGTCTTTTTCCACACAAGACCTACATATATCACATCACAATAACCTGATCACCTGTGGTGACGACCCTGAAGGAAGTACATGTCTAATTTTCTAGGAACAACACTAGCATGGCCACATCAAATTGCACCAAAACCAGAATACAAAAGGAAATACGATATGCAGGAAATATGAATGTATAAGCCCGCAGCTCAGGTGCTGATTTGCACAGCAACTCATTTGCGGATAGGCTAAATGTCACCCGTTTATCAAGATCAATGAAATTTATTCAATTAGATAAAACTGTTTGGATTTTTTTTCTTTTTAAAGATTTACTGCTACTAGCCTTACATTAAGACTGCTCTCTGACCTCGCATGCATGCACAAAGTAGTCTGAGTGGCTTTACAAAAGGACACTAATACTATAAAGCCCAAGTTAAATGTTTGACCGTGAAGATTATATTACCATGACCAGACATCAGATTAGGACCTTTCTAGCTAATAAGATTATGAAGAACAAAAGGCTGTGAGCTCTATTATGTTACAGTGCTGAAACACACACGCACACACACGCACACACACATTTTCGTTTTGATATCTTAGTGAGGACATCTAATTGACATAATGTTTCCCCAGCCGCTTACCCTAACCCTAACCATCAAAAATGTTTGCCTAACACTAGCCTCCACCTAACCATAACCTAATTGTAACTGTGACACTAAAACTACATTTTGAGTCTTTAAAATGCCTTCAAACTCTTGAGGACAGGCACTTTGTGCTGACTAGTGGCTGTTGGTCCCCACAAAGATGTCTAAACAGGTACACACACACATACATACACACACACACACACACACTTGTAGATTCTGTAATATGATGCTCACTGTATACAGGAAGGCGTGCAAAGGCATGCACACCGACTGGATTCATCCTGAGGCACTATGTTGGGAATTAAGCTAGCTTACTGGGCACCAGTGTATTTCTAAACTAAGTTCCAACATTTTGGTAACAAAACATCAATCTGTGGTTTGGGGGCCGAGTGCCAAAAATGCAGAGTGAAGAAGGAGGAGTAGTAGAACTACATCTTTTTGGAAATTGTGCTAGCACAATATCTACACAAACACACAAAAACAATGCCTCTGACAGAGGACAGCATGCACAGACACACAGAGATCCATCATTCCTGATGTCACAGATAGCAACTATCTCCCAAGGTCTGGCTTTTACGTTTTCCTTAAATCCCTTTACCGTCCACAGGAACTCATCACTCACAAAGTCAGGAGGGGAGAGGCGGTATGAGGCTGTGGGCGTTAATGTGCCCATGAACCGATTATGAGAAAGATGAGAGCTCTGGATGCCAGTGGCCTGCTTCCAGGTCATCACTTCCAGTTTTCAGGAACATATGTGCTGTGTTTTGTCAACAAATGTTGTTTTGGTAGCTTGACCTAATATGCATAATGCCAGACTGTAAAAACAACCCCCACAAAACAATGAATTACACCCATACTGAGCAATCCTTCCTTTCATCCCTTAAAACAGGTTAAGAGGGAGAAGGAGGGGCCATTAAAATAAATATCAAATATCATGAATGAAATGATTGAACCCAAAAATCTATCACAGCAGGTAGCTCAATCAAAAGAAATTATTTATTACATTCATATTATTCCAAACACAGAGGACGCCTAGCCATACTCATGGCCGACACAAATTCATCATTTTCAGATAAGGCTTGCCCGCTAATCCCTTCATCCTCCACAGGGGGAAAAACATCCATAACATATCTGTGTGGAGAATAAAATGGTCACTCTAATAACACAATAAGTATTTCTAGTATTTTCCATACACGCCGATACATCTACCCTTAAGTGTTTTTCAGCCAGTTTCAGAATAAGATGAGGCAGCTGCAGGCTGTGGCGCTGAAAGCTAACCCTAGAAAAACCGCTGTATTCAGCACAAAGCTGCAGCTGTGGAAGGAGACTGATCTGATTCAGCCCCAAACAGAGCACAACAGCTGCAGCGTCCATCGGTTCAACTCTGCTCAACTAGCACACAGATCCTCAACACACACAGGACAGTATGACATTTAAACTGCCGCACAGATCTACACATTCATTTATCTTCTCCCTATATTTGCTTATCAACAGCAGGTCCCGGAGGGCTGAAACCCAGTGCATGCCGGGGAAGACCAGGGCAGGGCGTTGCTTTAAGTAGCAGCAGTAGTGAGTCAAATTTGAACACAATTCAATTTAAACACGAGCTACCATAAAATGTTTAAACAAGCATAATAAGTAAATTAGTAAAAATAAATAAATAAATACATAAAAAATTACATCCTTCATTTTGAAAAAGTTCAAATTGTAATTCTCACCAATAGTGAAATCACTCTGTTCAGGCAATTTTTTTTTTTTTACATATTTTCAATTTGTGTTTAGTTTTTTGTTTAAATTTTGATTTTTTTTTTTTAATTTTGAATTAATTTCTTTTTTTCTTGTTTCATTTTTACAATTAATGGTAGAAATTACACATTTCAGTTAAGCTTTTATTAGTTTTTGATATTTATTTTGTTTACTTTGTTACAGTCTAACTTTAAGAATTCTAGAATACACATTACAGTAAAAATTGTATAAAAAGAAACACAAAAAGAAACATTGTGTAGGCAGCTTACATATCCCAGTTTCAAATATTTTATATATAAATAGTTACAGAGAACAAATTTGACCAAATGAACAAAGACTTAACATTTCCCGTATGTTTTAGACCTAAGTTTAGACTGAAGAGCAGAGGCGATCGTGCCTTTGCCTCAGCTGCACCCAATCTTTGGAATAGCCTCCCTGCTTCTATTCGTGCCTCGGACTCTGTCCAATCCTTTAAATCAAGATTGAAAGCATACTTATTTAACCTGGCTTTCCTGACCAGTTAATACCCTTTTTAAACTTTTTATTAAATGTATTATTTTATTATTAATTTTACTGCTGTTTTTATCTTCTTAGTAGATATTTTGTATTCACGATCTGACCTTCCTCCTGTATTGAGGTTTGACACCTATTTTACTTAACTCTTCTGGTCTATTAGTGCCTCCATTCTGTCTGTGCTAGTGCCCGATCTGTACTCTGTTATTGACTTATGTTGTTTCTCCGTATTACTGTGAAGCACTTTGGTGTGCCTTCAGGTTTTTAAATGTGCTATATAAATAAAACTGTATTGTTTTGTTTATTTATTATTATTCACAATACGTTTCAGGGTTTTTTAAGTCCAATTTTTACTTTTATTGTACTTTTATCTGTTTTTTCAAAATTAGTTTTAGTTACCAGTAATAACTGCTTTAGCCACATTTTAATCACACTGAAAATACAGCCAAGACCAAACTATCAACATTGTATATTTCACACCAGACAGTTTTTTCTTGTTTTTTTAAGCCAAATCTGAATTTTAAATTATCTATTCCAGCCTAAACGTGACAGCAACACACACCCCTGACATCTAATGCACTTGCAGACTGTTGAAACTATTCAGTTTACAACAGCTCTACAAAAAAAGGGTAAAACAGTGAATTACCGACCTGGTGAATTTATTTATCTAGCTCCGTTTTCAGTGATTCTACACACTTTCTTCTGATGGTGAAAACATTAAAAAAAAGGCGACAGAGATGCTTCATAATGGTTTGATGTGGAAATTAAATGGCCAGCCTAAAAGCCAAACAAAACAACAAAAAAAAGTCGGGCCTTCACAGCATTTGTGAAATAATGTGTGTGTGTGTTTGTGTGTGGCTTTGCAGAATAGGTGGGAGGGTATAAAATGTCATAGTTTGCCTCTCACCAACCTCATTCTGAAGCACTTCATCAGTGACCTCATGGCTCTGCATGCAATAACTCGCCTCGTGTGTGGGCGAGAAGTGCCGTGCGTGGGTACGTGGTGGCTGAGCAGGGCGCTACTGACATACATGGGTAAAAGAGGTAGTACTGTCTGACAGATGAATGAGCACTTTGGGAGATCTATGAAGTGGAGTTATGTTTGCACAATCCAACCAGACTTTTTTCCCCTCAGCAGACGTATGTCTTGCCACAGGTGTTACTAAGAACAATGGCCGTTGTAATATTGTGTTTCAGCAAGCCGGGATAGTGTGACAATGAACACGCACAAGCAATGCCACTGAAACTAAAGTAAACTTAACGGCATCCAGTATTTACACCTGTCTTTTTTTACCCCTTATGCTCTGACGTGTCAAAGAGTCTGTTTGGGGGAAGAAAGAAAAAAAGCTTATAAATTTTCCACATTATTTAACACTAAAAATGATGGACCACCTTGATCACCTGATCGGGTGCTGCTAATCCATCAGTACGCAAACTGACACAAAGGGAAAAAGGATGCTTAAATGTCGGGAAACCCGGCCAGACACTGACTGAGGAGTGAAAGTCATGTCACAGGAAAACAGCTGTGTACATTCACCAAAGTGTTGTGGACATGACACGGCCAATGTGACACTGAACAAGACAAGATACATGCTCACAATGGCAATGATTTTAAATACAGAGACACCTACGAAACCATAAATCATCATTTCATTTCCCTTTCCCAGGTTCATACTGCCGGCTGAAATTAGTCCATTACCTACTATTACCTACTACTGTAAAATAAAGGGAACTGTACAGCTCTACCTCTTCATCATCACTAGGCAGCCTTTGGTAATCCGACTCTGTCGTCTCCTGCAGTCTCTGGTATTCTGCTGTCTCCCCCATGGTGGAGTTCTGAGACCCAGCCGGTACCTGTTCGGGTGCTATGTGTCCTCAAATAGCTGCTGCTCCAGTCCAGTGAGCAGCCCACACACTCAGTCGGTCAGTCAGCTCGCTTCGACGTCCATGCAGGAAGACAAGTGCGATATTCTGGGCGTCGTTCACGGAGCAGCGTTGCATTATTCCGCAACGCCTGGCACAATACGTCTTATTACTCTGCTAACTCTGCTGTCACTCCTGCATCCAGTAATACCACCTTCATTGTCTTCATCGTTTAGGTTGAGTCAGCATTCGTTTAAAATGGACGGACATTGAGTTCATCATTTTCACACCTTTGTGACAGGAACTGACTAGTCTCTGAAAACAAAGCTGCTGATCTTCATGGAAACAGTTTTCAGAAGTGTAATTGTGCTGATAATCTGCAAACAATAATTCTTAATACAGAATGAATAACTCAATTCAGCTTGTGCAGGCAGGAGTAGCTCCTCTTTTGAGAAGATATAGAGAAGGCAATCCTCTTGAACGGTCTGTCCTTTTCATATGTCAGCAGCATTAAGAAGCTTCTGGGGTGTGAAAAGGATCATTCAGAAATCATTCAGTGATGATTATTGTCCCTCAGACAATGAAATTCCAGCCTGGGTCCTGGGAGCTGCTGCAGTCAAGAGGAGGGAGTGTTAGGAGGATGAAGCCAAGGTGTGGCACAGAAGGTGAAAAGTCTAACAGGCTCCGCTTGTATCCTCACATCAGCTTCTAACCTCAATCTCTCTCTCGTGCTCAGTTGTGCTCATCTCTGCTGTCACTGCTTGCCTCTCTCTCTCTCTCTCTCTCTCTCTGACTCTTGTTCACCCTGCCTTAATGCTGACGCATGCTCCTCATATCCAGCGACGGCGCTCTCCGTTTCCATTTCCATGCCCCAGGCACTACCATGACCAGCTTACCTCCTCTTACTCATCGACAGTGAAAAATCACAGCAAGCAGTGGCAGCGGTCGTCCGGGTGACGTCTTTCATTTTTCACCTGAATTAGCTCCTTCCTTCTTTGTGTGCTTTTTATTCATTCCGGCGGCTCGGCTCTAACGATGCCGACTGAAGTCTGGGAGCATTTTGGACTCTGCTTTGTCCTAAATGGACTTCCTGATTGCTCGGTCGATGCCTAATCCCTCGCCTGTTGTTATTGTTTTTCCCCCCTCCTCTCCTTTCGAGCCCTAACCCTCTAACCCGCTTTCCACACGCTTCCACTTTTTTTTCCCCACTCGATGATTTGGCGAGGGGTCGCCTCTTCTATTACCGTGGCAACATCAACCCATCCCACCTCCTCCCCGCTCCCGTGTCCTGTAGCCACGGCGATCCACTCAGCAGTGGTCCTGATAAAAGCAGCCAATGAGGATGAGTCAAGCCAACAGGAAAGGGAGGGGGAGGAGAGTGTCAGGCGAGAGGTGGAGAGGCTGAGGGAGCCCTAATGAGGAGAGTTAATCTTCCCTCTGAGAGGGAGAAAAACATGGCCATGCTGCTTTGTCTGTGTTTGTGTGTATAAAGCTCTCCAGTATAGAGGACATCCAAGCCATCTGGACCTTGCTGTGTGGACATCTGGGTGAAGAGGAAAATAGAATAAAAGAACAACGCATGTGCGTCTGTGTACACACACACACGACACTTCCCCATCGCTCCAACTGACGCCATTGAGGAAAAAAAAAAATCTTTAAAGCACTCTGGGACAAGCACAGAGTATTTGTTTACGCATGCATGATCTCCTCCTCCCCTCAGTCCATGTCACTCTTTATTCCTTCCACTTTCATATCCTTAACACTCGCCCCTCTTTTGTTTTGCCTCCTCTCGCTCTCTTCTCCATCTCCGACTCCACTCCAGTCCTGTTGATGTCCTTAGGCCAGTTATTTGCGGCCCACTGCACAACATTCATTTCTTGCTCTCATTCCTCCACCTTTCCTCCGTTCTGTGATCTGGTCCTCCGGAAGCAGACTTCCACAAATTTGAGAGGCACGCAACACAACACAGCAGTGGAACAAAAGCAGCAAGACTACGTAATTAAAGTTAAAAAATTATTATTTTGGTCAATATTGACGTCACCAAGACATCAGCACTTTTTAAAGTTAGAATTTGTCAATTTTCTTTTCTTTTTTTTTTTAAATTCTTGTTTCTCGCTCAAAATCTAAATCCAAAATGTCGTGGCTTACCTCACTCGCATTAGAAAAAAATTACAGAATAATCCTTTTATCTCGATTATGTCATTTCCATTATTGCTGGAAGAGACAAACTGAATATAAAATCAATTATCAGCTGTGATATGCGTCCGCCTCTAAAGAAACACATGGTTTGCGCATAATTATTTCTACAAATGTAAGTGATACGATTTGGATGCACGCATTCATAATACACAGCTACACACAGCTACACACACTGTAGGTCAGCGATTCTGCATTTACTAGAAAACAGGTCCACAGACACCTACTGTGTCCAGGTTTTTAGGGTATTTATAGGGCAGTAATATCAACTCATACTCTAGCAGTACATGCTGACCTCTCCTCTTTTACCCCTGCTATGGATTCGTGTTTCGTGTTTTATTATTCCATCCCTCTTACAGCTCAATCTTAAATGAACCCTCTTTATATAAATTTACTTTTAGTGGAGTAACCAGGATCAGATTTTTAGACGCAAATCTCAAGAGCTTTCAACCTTAATGGCCAACAACATTTTTTTTAAATAGTCATGACGGGGTGGGGTGAGGTTCACAGTGTTGCATTGCCTATGATCTTAACAACATTCTGCACGTATTTGAGAACTGAGGTTACCAGCTGCTGTAGTTTTGAAAGTGAGGATTTTAACTGCTTAGCCGTTCAGAGCCTGGGAATTGGTCTGGAATGACGGTCTGGAATGGATGGAGGTCAATTTAGCATCCAGATGCCAACTCCTGCAATACATGCCGGTGTGTTTGTTTTCCTAAAGTACAGAAAGCCTGCCCTGAAAGAAAGATGTATGGCAGCACAGGCTTCTCTAAAACTGTGCTTCAATGGTGTTTTTATAGAAGTTAAACTAAGCAACGCAGCATACACTGAATTAATACCCACTCTGGGTATTGGATTTTCAAACCTTGGGTTGACAACAAGCAGGCATCCATAGTTTCCACAAGAAACTCAGACTGCAGTTACCATTTAGTTATGAATCTGATTTTTTTAAGCATGTTTTACTTTGATACACATTTTTCTAAAATTCCTAAACAATTTTTCCATGCAGACTTTCACAGAGCGCTGAAGTGCACATTTTGAAATGGGGTCATACAGTGAGCCCTCCCTCAGTGTATTTCTCTTTTTAAAGTGTCCAATGATACATTTGTCCATTCAGTTTCTAACTTTCTCGAATCATGTGAAACGTGTAGGCATACAGAACGAAATACAAAACCGTACAGTGCAGTATAAACAATACTGCACTGCTGAGTAACAGCAGATACCTTTGTAAAGCTCTTTATCTGAAATGTTTAACTGCATAAACTGTCCAAAGTAAGAGACGGTGAAAGAAAAGAAAAGATGAGCCGCAGGAGAGACGAGAAAACAGAAGGGATCTGCGGTGAATTGAGGCCATGATAAATGGAGCGGTGCTGAGCTGCGGTGTTACACCGGGTCACTGCTGCCCACCAGCTGCCCCCTGATGAAGTTAACACACTCAGTTATAGGCTGCTCCACAGCCTGATAAGACCGAAGGGCAACAGTCGCAGTGAAAATATTATTCAGCACCAATCTGAATTTTAAAAATCTGTTTGTAGCCGATGACAAGCACCCATCAACCTTAAAAGTAGAGCTTTTGTTTTGCAGGAAAAGATTGCATTTTTTCTGGACATGTAGATAATATAAAGTGCATTGCTCATTCACCAGCATCATCAGAATACACTCATCTTGTTTGTGTGTGTGTTTGTGCGTGTGTGTGCACGTGTCGAGGGGGGACAGAGCTGAGCCTGTTAAAACATGTAAACGCCTTCTCTGTCCCCGTGATGGAGAGCACAGCAGACAAGCTGTGGGTGTAATGATAAAGTGTTCCCAGCCCAAGCATCGCGGCCTGTTTAAACCTACCTTTAAGAGACTGTTAAGCATCCTGAAAGACTAAAAGGACTGCAAATCCTGGGTCCCTCCTCTCTTTATGACTGTTGGTGGGTAGGCTGCAGGCTCTGGGGGCAACACTAAGCTTTTCAACAGGAGCTGGATGAAATCCCCGATGTCTACTCCTGATTGTGGAGCTTGTATGGTGGAAACATAATCAGGGTAGTAACTGGACAGTATAGCTCTGGTGCACTATATGAGTGTGTGAGTAATCTAGTGGAAAGTATTACATTTCTTTTGAATTTGTATTATATTTATTACCTGCATGAACAGATGTAAGTGATAGTATCTATCCAAGTCATAGATAAGCTAATCTGCAGAATAGTTTCTGAATTAGTTACAGTCTAAAAAGAATGACAGGTCATCAGCTATCAAAACTAAATGTATGGCTTCAGTGTGTCTGCATCTTATCATTAAAAAAAAATCCATGTGACTCATAAAACCATCTTTTTTTTACTGTCAGGCTAAGATTTGTCAATTATCCGGCAGCCTTCACCTGAAAGGATACTTCGTTATGGAAAAAATAAAGAATGACTTACACTGTGTCGAGGAACTAAAGTTTGAAATCTTCACTCTAACGAAACAAAACACACGTCTCTAAAAGTTTAATCTCCTTTATGTATCTACCTGCGGTTCAATGAACGGGATACTTTTGAATACTTCTCCCAATAGGGTTCCTCACAGCAGATCTTCTGCCTCTATCTCAGCCTATCGCTAGCATCCTCCTCACTACAACACAGCTTCTCTCTGTGGTCTTCCTCTTTCCCTTCTGTCTGGCAGCTCATTCTTCAACATCTGGTAAAAATCACAAGTTTTAAACCCCTTCTGTCTTCACCACCTCCAACATGCATCATATCCTATCACCTGTCAATCAGTTGGACACACCTTTTTGGCCTGGTAGGCCTTTAACCTTCTTACCATCAGACTGAAAACAAAGAGAAAACTGTGAATTAAGACTTTCATTTAATTTAAAGGGATATTTCGTCATCATGTATGTTCACTACATCCTTCTATTGTTACCTTCAGACAATGGAAACACCCACCCATTAAACACACCATTACCAGAACTAAGCCAATTGGATCCTATATTTAAATGTCCACACTATCTTGCTTTGGATGACCCCAGGTATTAAAACTGACCTACCTTCACCACCTCTGCTGCTTCCATCTTCACCTTCCCATCCACCTCACTCTCATTCACACACATGTATTCTATCTTGCTTCTATTAACTTTCATTCCTCCACCTCTCCAGGCTCTCTTTTACTTCAGCCCATCACCATCACAAACAGGAAGCTGCTCAGAACTCATTCCTGATGTAATCGCACCCCCACCTTCAACTCATCTGTCACATCTACTGCACACCTCATCACTCTCTCGCTGTCCTCACACATGTTCTGCATCACTCTCACATACTTTCTCTGCCACTCTTGAGTTCCTCTTTCAATAACACAGTTCCTTTTTCTCTAGATCCACAAAGACAGTGCAGTGCCTTCACATTACCTCTCTTTTACCACTCTGAAAGAAATGTTTGTCTTTTCAGAATCACCGGCAAACAGCTCAGACAAAACATGACTCCTTACTTCTATTCCTCACGATTAATTAACTGCCAGTTTTTGCCGGTTAAAAACAATCAATGCAAGACAAATAAATGAATGATCACATGCAGCAAAAAAATAAATTAATTAAATTAAAAGAACTGTTAAAATTGCATCAGCACAGGCTAACAAGATCTTCTTTGCTGGTTTAATTCCCTAATATCAGTATATTTTTCCACCAACAGACCTTTTGTCTGCCAAATGGTCAGTGTGATTTCTATTCTTCCACAATAAAACACCGAGTCCTGACAAAGAAGGTTTTACCTGGAAAGGAATACTAATATTCTAATAATGAAGTACCATTTAAAAGATAATTCTATAGACATGCAACGTGGGTTTCTAGAGGTTAGTCTTACATTGTATTACAGGCCTGTTTCTTCTTAAGGTCCCAGATAAATTTTCCTTACAGCTAATTTGGGTTCCCAGCACTAAGAGACATTTCTCCTTACAGTTAACGGCAGCGACGTCCACCCACCCACAACTTCTCATCAGAGACCAAATCTTTTCCCCTTAAGGGATGACTTCAGCTCACTGACTGTGAAAACCGCTGTACATGCTATGGTATGATTCACTACTCCATGATACTAAAGAAGAACTTTGACTGCTGGCTCTGCTGTTGCAATGCTGAGTTCAATGCTGCTTGGAAAATGTTGATTCAGCAAGGACCAGAGAGGAAGCTGATGAAGCTATGGTCTGGGGTGTCGACTGTGGATTTGTGGCACAGTGGCTCCCTTAGCATTTTTATGGTGTTATAGTACAATCTTTACTTGTAACACTGGTTTAGATCCACCTGGTTATTAGGGGTGGAAAAAAAATAAATGAAGTTTGAAGGCATAATTTGCTAAATTGCAATACATGTTATCACAATACTCAGCATATCGCAAAATATTAAAAATCGCAACAATATCGTGATAACATCATATTATGGTGCGTCTAGTGATTCCCACCTGGTTTCCCCCATCTATGAACAAAAGCTCTTTTATCTCAGTAAGCTCTCACCACCGGCTGTTAACTTGAGCTTCGAGCAGTAAAAGTCTAAAAGTGGAAACTTAATGAAAACGGTGTTCTTGAAATATGGCCCGTCCCATGGCCTTGACCCAGCAAACTCACTGTTAGGATCAATCGCAGCTGGGCACTGATTCAAGCCCTTTAATGATTTCCATTCACTCACAATATTTCATAGCTGTCATGAGAAATATTATCCTCAACAAATCCTTTCTAATCACCCCATTCGTAGAAAGATTTCCATTTCTCCTGAATCACGGGTGAGCAGGCACGCTCAGTAAATCCACTGCGGACAGAGGTGTGTGCATGTGTGTGTGTGGGAGAGCGATGGGGAGACAAAGACTGAACGTGTGTGTGTGTGAGTGTGACTGAGACTAAGAGACAGATAGACCTCCAAGCTTTATAATCCTCAGCTCTCATGTTGTCTTTCTAGGAAGTGTTAAAGGGGCACGTGAGTGCGCGTGGTGTTTGCTTTCCACTGTCCCATCAGCTCAAACAGCTGGGATTTAAGAGGGTAATTTAAAACGTGCAGAACAACACTGAAGGCCAGATAAACCATGTGAATCCTGTTCTGTACTTCATGTATATTTCTGACCAGGCATACACACATGTTTAGAGTAACTCAAGCTGATAAGGATGCTAGGTTAGGACGATAAATAAGGTGGGATAGAATTTAACATGAAGCAAATACATATTGCTTCCACAGAGCCTCCAATTCTTTTTAAAAACACACACACACACACACACACACACACACACACACACACACACACCTGCATGAATGTGTTAAAATTTACCTTGTGAACATTTGACATGGTACTAAAACTCATAACTTTAACCTCCTTGAGTAGTTTTCCCCCCCAATTCCATGTTGCATGTCT
The DNA here is from genome assembly GCF_013358895.1 of Oreochromis aureus. Taxonomy (NCBI): domain Eukaryota; kingdom Metazoa; phylum Chordata; class Actinopteri; order Cichliformes; family Cichlidae; genus Oreochromis; species Oreochromis aureus. The sequence continues at coordinate 8,562,418 of NC_052959.1, forward strand.
TAGTTTCACATTGGGTAAATCTGAGCTTCCTCTTCCTCTTCACTGTTGTTTTTCAAAAATCATGTAACTACCAATATTACATTCAGCATTTTTAATCAAATAAAAACGCTGCTGCAAATAATTTAAGGAAACGTCTACATATTCACAATTTAAGATCAGAATTCAGGTTTGTGAATGTAAGTAAAAATTCATGATGACTGAGATTTAGCTGTAAATCTTCATGGGTTTGACTGGGACACACAAAAATCAAAAAGAAATAAAAAGGAAATAAAAAGGAGGACAGGATCAGAGGGAGCAGAGAATGGGTCGAGGTTCTCGGGTCTCATTTAATCTGCATGTGCGCATTTGTGCCAAGGTCATAGGTGAGGAAGTATGCATACCACCAGAGGCTAAAGCGCTCAGTGCCTTACTGCCATCTGGATGCCTGGCCATACATCATGCCAGGGGCTTTGACAGCGTGTGTGTGTGTTTGACATTGAAATGACACCAAACATACCAGCTCATTCACAGCCTCAGCTCACATGCCAGACAAGCCGTGTACAGAATCCAGATCCTACGTTTTAGTTTAAGCTGCATGCTATAATTTGGAGCTGAGCCGTAATGTTAGGCAGCATGGAAGATGATTAAATCGATCTTTCTGTTACAGAAACTACTGTACAAAGTACAGAGTTTCAAAATTTACTGCTTTATTGAACGCACTTGACACACTGTAACAATTATCCTTGGCTAATAATTAAGTGACAATTTTTTATTACTTAATCCATTTGTTTTTGTTTTTGTTTTTATGAAAATGTGATCGTTTCCAATAAACAAAGGAAATAAATGTATTTGATTTATGTATTTTATGGTCAGCAGTTCCGAAGAATTAATAAATTTTCACTCAATGAGAGCCTGAAGCCAACAAATGTCATCTTAAAAGAAAAACATTTAATTAGCTGCATATCCACTGACTATTCATCTATCAATTCTTTAATAAATGTCTTACAACATTTAAAAATGCATTAATCCGAACTAAATGTTCTCTTTTTAAGCACGACATGCTGGCGCTGACGTCACTTTTCTACTTCTAACGTGTAACAAAGTGCTTGGATAAAGCCATTTCCTCTGCCCATTCGGTTAACTGAAGCCATACGGTCTGCTTATCATTTCTTCCTCAGGCCACAGGGGGGCAGTGTGAGACAGTGACGGAAGTCACTCTCAAAGCGTGTTTGTTTAATTTGAGTTGTTGTACCTGAAAGTTCTTCTTCTAAAGACAGTGTGAGGAAAAAAACAATACTGGCTTGACTTAATTAATATTTAGTCATCCATATATTTCAAATGCTGTTTAAGTACAGACAAAACTCACTAACATTAACACAGTGTGTTCACATGTGTGTGTGTGTGTGTCTGTTCACATGTGCGTGTCAGAAATACATACAATAAAAATTACATATACACTTTTCATCGTGATGATGATTTTCAGGATATTTCTGACGACAGCAAAGATAATAACTAAAGTACTGCAGTAGAAACAACAACAGATGACAGACTATTGCTCAAACTCAGATGTTAATCATTCTTAGCAATGTCTGTCTGCAGCTTTGGAGGATGCAATGTCTTCTATTTTTAGAAAAACAAAACCTCCCAGCCTAGAACGGTTGTCATGCTTATCCTTTAAGTTGGTAAAGATCACAAGTAAAATACCAGCTTAATGATTTCAACTGATACACTCACCAAGGCCTCATAAACAAGCTCACACTAAGGACTGCAACATTACCACAACATTACACTTCTAACATTAAAATAAAGAAAGAAATGTTACAAAATATCAAAGGTTTCAAACTGTCATCTCTGTAAAAAATACTTAAAAAGACATATTTAAGCAGTGTGGAGGGAAAAAAGCTGAATATCGTGTTCCCTGCATACGCTGTACGTGTGTGTGTGTGTGTGTGTGTGTGTGTGTGTGTGTGTGTGTGTGTGTGTGTGTGTGTGTGTGTGTGTGTGTGTGTGTGTGTGTGAAGATGTAAGGTTTGTCAAGAACCTGTCAGAAGAATTGCATCATCACTCCGTGCAATGACTGTGGGTGTGTGTGGTCAATATGTAAGCTACTCTTCCGGTCCCTCTGATCAGGAGAGTGAAAGATAAGGAAGACAACACACTCTATACACTGCAGCCATGCGTGCGTTTCTGTGTGTGACGACAATGTGAATTCTTTAGTTCGTATTATCACATGCAGACTAAACTATCTATGCCTCAGTTGAAACTAATACAAACCCAGTAACAGAAAAGTTTGGATACTGTGTAAAATGTAAATAAAACCTAAATTTAAACTTGCAAATCTCATAAACTCAAATTTTATTCCACATAGAACATTTCAAATGTTTCAACTTAAGAAAATTACTATCACTTTGAATTTGATGGCAGCATCACGTTCCAACTTTTTTGAGACAGGGCCATGTTTACCCCTGTGTAGCATCCTGTCTTCTTTTAGCAAGAGTCTGTAAACCGAGGAGACCATCTGCTGGACTTTTGGGAGACGAATGTTTCCCATCCTTGTCTGCTCAACAGTCCTGTGTCTTCTTTGTCATATTTTAAAGGATAATATTTTTTGATTTTCTTTGAAATGTTTCCATTTGGTGAAAGCTCTTGGCTGCACTTCAGCACCCAGACTCTTCTACCACAAAGCCGTGCTGTGGGAATAACTGCAGTATATGAGGGTCAGGATTGTCTTGCTGAAACATGCGAGAGCTTCCTAACAAAATACATTGATTGGATGGGAACTTTGTTGTTTTAAAACCTGTATATAGCTTTCAATACTGAAGGGGTCTTCCCAGATTTTCAAGCTGCCAGTTCTATGGGCACTGATTCACCTCCAACCATCATATCTATGTTCCACAAACAGTGATTCCTGGAAGTCTTCCTGAGTCCCTGCGGTGATTTCCATGACAGAATCGTGCCTGTCTTTAATGCAGTGATTTAAAAAAATCTCCAGATTCTCTGAATCTCTTTGTGACATCATGTACTGTAGATGATGAGATATTCAAAGTCTTCATAATTTTTTGTTGAGGAACTTTATTATGAAAATGTTCTACAATTTCATGTTTTGGAGGGTTTTTTTCAGATTTTCCTTTGCTCATATTAACATAAGAGAAACTCCAAACATGCTATTTATACCCAATCTTGTTACTGCCTTGTTCACAAATAAACTAATTAGTTCTAAAATGTTCTTCCAGCTGTTTCTTTTTAGTACTAATACCTTTTCCAGCTTTTTGGAGCCCTGTTGCTGCCATCAAATTAAAAACAATCAAAATCTTCTTAAAAAGGTACATTTTTTAATGTTTTTTATGTTCTATTGTGAAATTTGGACTTGAGATTTACAAATGATTGCAATTTGCTTTTATTTACATTTTACACATCATCCAAATATTTTTGGAATTGGGGTTGTAGGTTTTTCCACAGTCGTGCATACACTGTTAAAATGTTCATATTACACATGACCACAGATTCAAATAAACATATGTGAAAGCCCACAGTTCTGGCTGTGAGCATAGCATCCCCCAACCACTAACTGTTCAAACAGCCAATCAGAAGAAAGATGGCTTCAAGGGAGCAGAAACGGCTCATTTCAGACAGTGGATGAACAGAGGGGCTAGTGGACAGCGTGGCAACCATTGCACTGATGCTACTGCATAAACTCCTGATCAATGGACCAAACAAAAGAAACTGGCAATGCTAGAACTTTCTTTCTTTGTTACTTTCCATTGGCAGGATGTGAAAGGTTATATGATATGCAACAAGCCACCAGTTAGTCACTCCATATACATTTCTAAGTTATTATCCTATAGAAGTCGACTTCTAGATTCCTGGATGCTCTGAAACTTCAGTGATTAATCCTGTCACAGGTATGAAGAAGACGAATCAAAAGAAGACGCAGGTCAGCACCCTGACGTTTATCTTTTAGAGACTGATTTCAGATTATAAGAGGCTCGAGTCTTCTACCCCAGAGCTGTGCGACTGTGTTACCAGTGTCACAAGGTAATCTATTACAGGGACACTTAGTCAGGAAACCCGACGCACTGACAACAGGCCGGACATACAATACACCAGGAAGTGACAGACAGCACACCAGTCCTCAGGGGGTCTGGTAATGTAATACATGTAGATCAGAAGAAGAGAAGAGATTATTAAAAGAGCGAATGGTGAAAGGAAAAGGAAAAGCCAGAGGAGGAATGAAACCAACAGCAGGCCATGTGACAACTCGCCTGCAGGTAGTTGGACTGAGAAGTGGAGCGGGGGTGGGAGTGTATGGAGTGCCAGCCGGATGTAAGTTCATGGTTAAAATAACACTGTCTCACACCCACACGCGCACACACTTTGACTCCCAGAGGCTCCCTTTCCTCCAAGTTCTCCTCTGTCAGTCTGGGCCCCAAAAGGCCCTTCAAACATTCAGAGACACTCTCCACAAAAAGCACACTCACTGATCACTGCTGCTATTCTAGGAGCTTCCGCTTTACCTCTCTGCTCCAGAATAGAGCAGAATATCCATTTCTAGACGTCCACACGCTTACTCCATCTCTGTCCACTTCTCCTCTGTCCTTCAGTTGAGTTTGTTAATCAAATCACTTTTTTGGCAGGAACTATAGGATACCTCTTAAGAGCATCACAAGTTATCTCTTCTCCACCTCTCATCCTCTTTAAACAGATATGGGATCAAAAACCTCATTAACTTCAGGCCTCTTTGTTGTTCCATTAGACATTCTACTTTTATGTATATAACAATCAGTGTTAAGAGAAGATCAGTTTAGTAACCCTTGAATAAAGCACTCATTAACTATACCTACTACAACTACTACTTTTAATTGTTTTGCAGATGCCAGGAAGCCTAAGGCAGGTGATGGTTTGTTACACAGAAACATCTGGAACATGACAAAAAGATCCGTTGATGAAAGGGCACACATTTCCACATTTTCCTTGTAGGTGATGGTATGAACCATCTATTTACTGTCACACTAAAACACATCCTAAGCTGCCACCGACTGGTCCAAACTGACCAGTAAGCCTGGCCAGATGGATTCTTTCATGACATGAACTCGCAAATCTCAGCAGAACCCAAGTGACTCGCAAAGTAAGGCACCACGTGGAGTTTTAGACAAGCAAACTTGATGTTTTCAATCAGTTTTACAAGCAGAATTCATCTTCTCTCCTTATTCATGAACAGGACTCGAAACAGTGCAGAGCTGTTCTACAAGCACGAGCCAAGAACACTCCAGTCACGAATCAAGAGAGTGTGAATGCACATGTGTCGTCTTAATTGTGCATACAGTCTGCATTGCTTATAGTCTGCCTCTGATAAAGAAACGCCAAACCTGACGGCAACATCCAGTTGGGCTTGTTTTCATTAAAGCAAAGAACAACTCAAACATAAGCACTATTATTACTATTATTTCCCTTTCTGCTGAGTTCTGCAGACACCTGCTTGGGAGTGTCTGGCAGGCATCCCGTGCGTGGGTCTGTGTTTGTGGCAGTGGAATACAAGGGTTTCTATTAAAGCCACCAGTGTGACTCTCACTTCCTCCTAACTCTACCTCATCAGCTAAGAATTCTTATTCAGTGGCTGCGACCAGAAAAACAAACTAAGCTGGGACGTGACCGATCCCTTTTGGTTACACAAACAAAAGCATTATGAAACAGGAAATGGTCAGCCACATCCATCTTCAACTAAAACACACACACACTTAAAATTAACATTATGACCATTGATGACATTATCTGAGGAATTTGATCCTTTTCAAAAGGTGAATAGTTCAATTTTAGACCTCCATGGGTCGGTGACCAAAGCACAGTCAATGTTTGACATGACCTCATGTTTGCATAGCCAGCACATACACACAGACACAGTGTGTAAAAAGACACAAACATGTGAAGTGTTTAAGCAGTGTACACTACGATGAAAACTACGCATAAAAACAGTCACACCCAAATACAATGGGCTCCCAAAAAAAGAAGGCACTGCAATAGTGCTATTGTCCAAGATACTGGAGGTATGAGCACATATGTGTACTCAAGTTTCTTACCTGCACTATTTGACCCACAGAAACCCGGTTTTCTTTCCAGTGTTGGCTCTGTCGTTGTAGATCCTTCTCTCAAGTTGACAAAAGAAGGTCAAACGCATACAGACGAGGGCCCCAATCCATTGAGGTGAGATTATGCTGAGCTACAACTCTGTGGCACTGCAGGGTTAGTACATCCCTACATGATTTCATCTCCATCCATTGACGAAACCAGACCTTGGAGTTTTTTCCTTGCTGAAGTAGCCTAAAAAAATATATAAACAAGCAAAAAAAGGGACATGCTTTAACAAGTTTTGACTTCATTAAGCATTACAAGTCTTCATTAAACATTACGAGTCTGAATGTTGCTTCAATGCAGATGTGCTGTGTTTGCATGAAATGTTATTAGTACTAGCACCGTGGATTTTTGTGTACCCTCAGAGCTCCCTAATGTAGCGATGCCAGAATGAGCTGTTAGCTGAGTTGTTAAAACTCAGGAAATTACTTGATTACTTACTTAAAAATTTCTAGGCATACGGCATGAAATGAAGGTTCTTTCATAACTAACACATAATTTTCGTTTTTGCATCATTACGCTGCCCTGTGTCCACTCTAGAGCTGGTTCCACAGTTCTTCTTTTGGCTTCTCCCTTTAGTGGTCGTCACAGCGGATCATCTGGCTCCATCTCACCCTACTCCTAGTATCCTCCAGGCAGCTCCATATTTGACATCCTTTGGCCGGTATATCCCCTGTCCCTTCTCTGCACAAGCCCAAACCATTTCAGCCTTAACTCTCTAACTTTGTCTCCAACCTGAGCGGTCCCTCTGATGTACTCACTTCTAATCTTTCCACACATTTCTACCTGCCAAGGATCCAAACCTTGACAACAGGATCAGCTTAGCTCTCTCTCTAGCTAACTCTCTCTCTCTCTCCACTGTAATTCATCACTATGACGAGGAATTATATGTGGGCCAAGATTTTACATTTGTGGGTAATTACACACCTGAACATTAGGAATTTTCCTTCCGAGGAGCATTATTGTTAGTACTTGGTGTGTTTTAATTTTGAAAACATAATACTCAATGACAACTTTGTGGTTGACTTGATTAATGTAAATTTAAAACACATTTATAACCACATAACACTTTAAGAAAATGAAAGCCTTTTTCACTGAAAATGAAACACATCTTCTAAGGTGAAGCTGAAGTCAAACTCTTTGCAACAAAATCCACCCACACACATACATGACCCAACAGAGTGCTGGCACCAACCTGAACTGAGTTAACAACAGATATGAGTAATTCCCTCATTGCAAAACTGAAAAGTGAAAACACTGCACGCGGTCAGATGAATTAGATTTTTTTTTTAATGACTCTGCAAAAATACTAATGAGCACAAAGGATTTAATGGAACTCCAAAACAGAAGCATGAGCTTCTTCCCCGCTGAATCAATACCTAGAGCAGTCTACTACCGGAAGCAACTGCCAATGTTGGACATGACTTGGCATTTTTCCAGACCAGGTCTGGGGGCTGGGGTAGGAATGCCAGAGGGGCCCTCTGCAGGAGAAGGCAGTATGAATGAATAAAATGTGATTCACACAGACACATGAGGACACAGTCCACCCACCACCTAGTAAAGTAGCTGACTGGAGCCTACAGTGTCAGAGGAGGAACACCAGGCTATTCTTTTTGCCTGCATGCGCCCGACAAACAACTCCTTTGTCTCTGAGAAAACAGACCCCGTACGTAACTGTGGACACTGCAACAGAAAAGTAACACACACTATTCACATACAAGCTCATAGGCGTGAATTGTAAACAAATACGCACACTCAACAGTCTGGCAGCTTTTAAGTGATAAATAGCCACGGGGAGGTCAATTATTTATCGACATGAATCTTTCATGCTTTGGTGTCAGGGGCTTGAAACGGTTAGCCACTCATTTTTCTATTGACAAAAAAATTGTAAAGTGCCAGAGGGCAACATCGCACCATCCCAGGGGACTTTACATTTTTGTTACGCAACAGGGAGAAGCTAGTTTATGGCTGTGGCCCTCACCCTGGCATATAAAGTCACACAACCACCACCCAGTCTCTAGAGGGTGCGGGAACGGCCAGAAATAAACTGCGCACACACAGCCGAGCACAGAGGCCACTTATAACACCACAAATGCACAAGAGCAGCAGTTCTTGTGCCTAACTGAGGTGAGAGGACCAACTACAGAAGCTACTAGTAGAAACAAAAGAGGTTTTCTGTTCACTACTTAATGACAGTCAATTTAAGTTGATTTGAAGGTACAGTTAGAATTTTTTGAGATTATCCGAAAGAAAAACTGAATATTGTACTCATAAATATACTTTGTTTAGTGTGTAATTACAGCTTTCAACAAATTGATGCATTGTTATGAACTTGGAATTAATCCATTAAAAATGCATAGGAGCGGGCGCTGATTTGTGGAAGCCGCCATGTTGCCCCACCATCTTGAATACACTGGCCCCTACTGTACCAATAGCGTTTTATGTATGTGTCTAGAGACTGGGTACATACATAGTACGCCTTATAAAGAGCTTACAACAAGCCAGTTAAAAACGACAACAACTGGTTATAAGCTAACATTGTACCAGCTAAGCTAATATTAGGCTTAAGTATCCTAAAAATCACGTTTCTAGTTCTTTGTCCTACAGCGGCCACCGTAACTAGGACAACACACTCTAATTGGGAGCGGTAAGAAAACAGAACTCAGCTGAATGCAATCTACTGACATCTAATAGTGAGATTTTTACACACTGTACCTTTAAGTTACCAAATTAATAACTGCCTGAAACAGAAACACTTGTAACTTTTACGGCTGACAGAAATTTGTCTTTGTAAAATCAATAGGTCAAATATTTAAACTGACATTGTAACCAAATACCTGAAAAAGTAACATACTTATTCAAATTAGCTGTTAGCAAATGTTAGCATGCCAACACAAAACTAGGACGTTACACAACAAAATCATTCCTGCTAGCTTGGACATTTTCTACAGCGATTGATTAACACAGTGATGACAGCGTCTGGTTCAAAGTAGCTCTACAGCTAGCCCTATTGAAATCTTCTTAGAAATGTTAGCATGGCTAAACACTCGTAATCATTTATAAAATGTGACTTATGACCTGAGAACAATCACTCAAACATACTGAGATATTGACTAACTGGTGAGTTGAACATCTGATTGACCACAACTTAAGGCAGCTATCATTTTTGGGTAATGTTTTGAAAAAAGTTTATAATTTAATGTAATGGAAGTTAGCATTGTGGTGAAATTGAATATCAAGTTAATACTTCTGACTCCAATGGAGCAAATCTTTTTATTCATTTAGGCAGAAACAATTGTTCTACGAGTTATAAAGCATTAAATAGTAGAATTTAAAAGTAAGCAGAAAAAATGAGCTAAAATGTTGTTGTAGCACTTAATTTTAGTACATAAATCTTCCCATCTAATAACTCTGTGTTTTTACATAAGCTCATAATTAACTGGGATTCGACAGGCTGAATAGAAACGCTGCTTCTCCTGTCTTTTTAAAGCAGAGTCAGTGCTGATTCATGCTTTGTACTGTCAACAGTAAAGCCTTTCTTTCATGCAGACACCCCCATTGATGAAGTCAAAATGTCACCACTCACCAAACAAGTGCTTTGAACTGCATCATTTATACGGACTCCGATACACTGACAATAGAAGCCTTTAGTTTTTATATACATACAACCTAAAAATGTAATTATACTCCTGATACAAGCTTCATGTAAAGTACATTAAAAATTCATTTTAATTTAAATGAAATTAAGCTATAAAATTCAGCAGCAAAGCTCACACACTTGGACTTTTTGGTTGAGAGGATGGAGCACAAAGAGCCTAAGCCAACTAGCATATATACTCCCCTCTGGACAAAGCTAAGCTGCAGTTGGGGTGTCATGTGATACAACATGGGAGGGAAACACTTTCTCTGGCAGACAGTGAGGAAGAGGAAACACTATGAAGGGTTTGGAGAATTGAAATACTATCCTATCTTTGCTATAGGAGACACTACAGGAAACCCAGTACTCTCTATTGCTGTCACACGCACGTACATATCTTTAGTGGGTTTTGGAACATATGCTATAGTAAATCAGTCTCCTCCCTATGAATAGAACTGATTAAAGCATGTTCATGTTTAATATTTCTGTTATTTATGGGCTGAATTAATAGTCAGTCATTTGCATTTAGATTTTTTTAGATTATGAAGACTTTTAAAACTTTTAAATAAATGGAATTTTTCCAAAGAGTCAGTGTTTACAGTGTTGACCCTCCTTCATAACCTGTGCAACTCTGGCATGCTGAACATCAGCTTCTGGGCCAAACCCTGATTGATGGCAATCATTTCCCTACAGCGCTCCAAGTTGATTGCAAATTGTGGGCTTCTGGTTCTCCATCGACTTTTCAAGGACTGACCACAGATTCTCAATCAGATTAACATCTGAGGACTTTCCTGGCCATGGACCTAAAATGTCAATTAACATTAATTAGATTCCGGGTCTTCTGACGTAGCCCTCCACCATGTTGGAAAATGTGCAGATTGTCACCATATTGGTCCTGGATCGTCAAAGTTGTTTTCTGCATGGTCAATCCTTAAAAAGTGGGTGGACAAGGAAAAGCTGATGTACTTCAAGTGCTGAAGCAGCAAAGTGTAGTGAAAGTGAAACACAATTTGTGCTACTGTCCAAACTTTTGCAGGACACTTACCAACTTAGATAACCACAGTGACTCCTACCTTTGCGGACTGTTAACATCTTATACATTGGCATTAGTACTTTGTTACTAATAAGCATAATAAAGAGCCCAAATTCAACTCACTTTCAACATCCCTCACACCTACCCCTGTCTAATGCTAATATTAATCTATTAGCCGTGGAGTATGTTACAGCACCAGGACAGTATATGAGAACCAGACTGACAACAAACTGCGTACCCCATGATTACTGAAAAAAAGCATTTCAGTTGAACACTGTTCCCTCTTCATGTGTTCCTCATTTCTGGCATATTAGACTAAGATGTAACGCACTTTTTCTACTAAATTCTTTCACACCAATTCTGTTTTTTCTGTTTGCGATGAACAGACTTACCCTTTAGCAGCAGTCACTATAAAAGTCATATGATTGAAAAAAAAATGGAACAATTCAAATTCAACAAGCTTTGTTGTTCGTGAGTTGAGAAACTGCTGAACAATCAAGCTGACTTGAAACACCTCCCTGCAGAAAACTTCTGGCACACTGCCTCCGGTCTTATCCCCATCTGCCATTCTTAATTGCCGACTCGGACATGCAGTCTAAACTACACCTTGCGCTACTCTGAGTCATCAAGTATTTTCAGAGATTTTTATTACTCATGCAGGAAGGTGGCACAACACCCATGTAGACTCTAACATCCTGTTAGGGAGCTGGCACTGAACACGTTTGGCACTGTTCCTGCACTAACTGCTCGCTCGGCATCGAGCCAGTACTGACAACAGCTTCCTCTTAATCTATTTTACCCATCCAATCCTCCGTAGCCATGCCGTCTCTGAGCAGTAATGACCGATTTAATGCAAACATCATTAGTTTAAACACATCGACAAGACCCCGTGTAGAGATTTCAGTCCAAGCAGTGAATTTGTCATGTCATTAAGCAGGCGTTTCTTTGACACATACACACAGATTTTCAGTGACAAAGCGTGGGAATGGATGCTGCCGAGATCAGTTACAGCTTAATTACGTCTACAATCGTTGCATAATTAAATATTAAACTAAATTTATTATATTTTATAATTGAATGTCATCCTGGAACTAGCAATTAAGATAAACACTTACTTCTGACCCGGAAAATTAAAAGTTAAACAGGACCCATTATGCTTATTTTTAATTACATAGTTCTAGTCTTGAGGTCTATTACAGTACCTTTGCATGATTCATAGGGGTTGGAAAAAAACATACATATATCCATACAGCTTAGTGTTTTGTGTGGCGATATTGTATCATTACAGAGACACCAAATGTTGATATCAATAATTTTTTTTAAATAAATTATTCTGTGAATACTTTGAACGCAAAGGCTCACCTCATGCTCAGATCCTTAGATAACGTTAGCCAAACAAACCGACATTAAATCAGCTCAACTGAAAAGCAACAGTGGACACACTTAGCGTGACAAAGCGATCTCCTTATTCAGAGCAAGGTAATGACTCAGTCACACAAGTGAAAATAGGACAGCAACCCTTGGACTCTCAGAGAGATTATCAAAGGTTTGCAAATAATTGCCATCTAATTTATAAATGCAGACAGACTGCCAACATGTTGGCATTAGTCTGAATGAGTCTTAAAGCACAACTTTAGGGGACTCGGATCAACTGGTTGCCATCTGGTTGTATTCCGGTTATACTCCTATAGAACAGGAAGGTTGCTAAGTGTAAATGTAACTGTGAAATGTGAATTTCACACTATGTAGACAGCAGCAAACATGATTGTCGGCCAATTATCAAACTTAACTGCTTTATTATCAGAAACAGATTGCATGTAATTGCCAACTTGACTTAGTTCAATCAAAGACTGATCGCAGACTTATAGCAGACTGACTTTGTCTTATGGCAACATTTATGGCAGGTTTCAGCGACAGTGTTGGCGTTTCACGATCTCATTTTGCAACAAAGCATTATTTTATTGGATAAAATGGATATTGACAAAGTTCAACTTTGAGGACATAATTTGCAGTTGATAAGAGGCGATAAATTGCAATATATGTTAGTGCAATACTTAGCGTATCATAAAATATTAAAAAATGCAATAATATCGTATTTTGAGTGGAGTATTGTGACAATATTGAACTATGGGGTGTGTAGTGTTTCCCACCACAATACATTTTCATATACTTGATGTAGATGCAGCTCGTCAGTGCTTCCAAAGCCTGAAACTAGCCGTTTTGGCTCCTCTACTGTTAAGCAACTTCATTCTGATTAGCTACCCTGGAAAACAGTAAATTACAACATCCCATCAAATGCCCATATATAACCAAATTTAAGTAAGTGTTGTTTATTTATAAAACACCTTTCATGAACAAGGGGTCACAAAATGCTGTGCACTAATTAGAGTAAGGAGAATTAAATGCATTAAAAATAACATAAAAACAAGTTGAGATACAGAATACATTAAAATCAGTTAGTATCAACAAAAAACGGATTAAACAAATAAGGTAAATGGCATCAAAACCTCACATTTGAGAGACCAGCCATGTTATCTTTAGTTCTTTCAATTTCTACGGCCAGGCAGCTGTACAGATGTGTCCTGTCTGTTACTAGATCAGCCCCAAGGGAGAAGAGCATGACTGATTTTGTGACAGTTAAAGGCATTCATGTCATATGACTGCCATCCACGTCCTACTAGTTTAGTAACTAACAGAACATCCTCCAAGTAATTAGATGAATGCTGGATTTTGACTTTAGTACAGCAATAGAAACTTAACAAATTACAACACAACATGATACAAAAGCAAATTAAAAGGAAAACAACAATTTGTTCTAAAGTATTTAAGGTTATCAGCTGCTGAGAGCATGTGGATCTGCAAAGCACAAGGACTTTCTCATCAGCAGATCATAAAACAATATCAACTTATGTGACACCATTGAGTAAAAAGGTACACTCAGTGGGAGCCAGGGCTTGATAATATCTACTTCAAACAGTGTGTGATGCTACAGAGTTGCCTGCAAGTTTGAGCATGTTAAAAGTGAAAGCAGCTGTAGCCAAATTTAAGCCAGAGGAGTGAGGAGGTCAAGGTGCAGGCAGGAGATACGAGGAATCATAATCTTCTCTACGCAAATTATAGTGTTAAAGCATAACTGTTTTTTTTAACACAGTTTTTGGAGTTAATGTGGTTTTTCTTCATGCAAATGTAACTGAATATGTTATAGTACGTGTACTGTAATCAACTGCACTTATAATTGCAAATAGCAGCCACTGAGCAGTGCTATGGAAAATGTGCAAGCCATACTGCTAACACCAGTCATGGTGTATTAATGGAAAGGCTTTACAGAGCTAGCTGGAGTTGGATTTTTATACCCAATCAGCATCTCCTTCAGAAAAACCTCAACTTTCACATCAACACGAATCAACCAGGTGCTTTGTGCAGTAACAGATTCAGTGTGTTGTAAAGCTACACATATGCGGTGGGTAAAAAAGAGAGCCTCAGCTTGTTGTATAATAAGAATATGTGAAGGCCACAGTTATACTGATCAAGCAACAGTTGTACCATAGGACGTCTGACTGAAACTGCAAGGGTGACTCTTATCACATCTTCTGTGTGTTGGACAAAAATAATATTGGTAATAAATCAGCCAGTGTTGATGCACAGTCACACAAAGGTGAAGATATAGCTGCAAATTTCCACTGACTTCACATTAGCTCAAACCAATCCTTAATTTTCTTTTACTGAGCTTTGATGCAGCCTTTAAATGCATCTACTGTCTAAAAAGAAGCAGTTTTCGCGCCATCGCCATTCCTTTTGAGTCACCTTTATTCTGCCAAAGCACCCAGGCCAGTCTGAAGTCTAGCTTCTTGGCTCACTGGAAACTGAACATCTTTAATATGTTTTTTTTTTTCTGATAAATTTTCATTTACCAGCGAATGAATGAAAATTTTAAAAGTAAAAAAAGAAACACCCTTCAACCATGTTATTAGTGGTTTGTCCACCAGAGGGCACTTTTCCCCGTTGGCAGCAGGTTTAGAACGTCATAAAGAAAGGAGTTGGACCGTGCATAAACAAGTAATACGTGACAACAGGACAAGTTGATTTTTTAACCTAAATTGTCTTACATTATCTCAGTAAGGACACCTAAATAACTATTCCAAACAAGTTTTAGCAAAACTGTTTAATGTGTCTGAAAGAGAAAGAAAAATCACCAGATATTGCTATCGGTCTTATGTATCACTCACATATAACCTGTGAGAAAATAAGAAAAACCATAAAAAGGTCAACACGTTTTTATAGTCAGATGTAGGGCTGGGCCATATTATACCGTTCACGGTAATACCGGTATAATGTTAGGCAATGATAAGAAAATGAAATATCGCGATAGAATATGAGTAAAACGCGCATGCGCAGTGCCTTTGTTTTCATACGCACATGGCGGAAAAAGCATGGCGGCAACGGAGAATGAGAAGGGCGAAAGCGGATCGTTGAATGAAACGGATGAACCAGAATTGGTTTGTAAAAATGGCGCAACTTCAGTGGTGTGGAGCTGGTTTGGCTTTCGTCCGTCAGATACAAACCAAAGCACATTTTTTGGTAGAGCATGCAGGCGGGTTGTCGTTATTACCGTTTTTACCGAACCAATTTTAGGTGGTACACGGTGCTCAAAGATCTGTCAAAAATGTTTTAGTACCACTTTGCTAAGCTACGAAGCCGCACCGCTTGATGGATTGTCTGAGCATTACGGCTACTGTAGTCAGGAGCCTCGCGGAGTGATACGTACTGTGCTTCAACATAATATTACTGTATTGTGTGTGTATAACCTCTTTTTAAGCTTTGTGGATACTATACATGGTTATGCCGGTTTTCCAGTGGAAACCGGCCGACATATCCTGATTCCTTGCTGACAGTTTAACATATCCTGTTAAACTGTCAGCAAGGAATTTGCACTGTTACATTTTTATATAACTTTAATGCACATAAAAAACAGCTGCTTGTTTAAGTGAAAATACATTGATGGGTTTTAGCACTAATAAAGTTGTGGAGTTGTGAGTATTTTGTCTCACGTCAATTATATCGTCAGTTATATCGTTATCGCAAATTTTCAAATGTATATCGTGATAAATATTTTTGGTCATATCACCCTGCCCTAGTCAGATGTATATTAAATAAGAATTCACACTAGAGCAGGGTGATATGACCAAAAATATTTATCACGATATACATTTGAAAATTTGCGATAACGATATAACTGACGATATAATTGACGTGAGACAAAATACTTCACAACTCCACAACTTTATTAGTGCTAAAAACCCATCAATGTATTTTCACTTAAACAAGCAGCTGTTTTTTATGTGCATTAAAGTTATATAAAAATGTAACAGTGCAAATTCCTTGCTGACAGTTTAACCAAAAGGCATTTCCAGTGGAAATTGGCTGACATGTCCTCAGCATAACCATGTATAATATCCACAAAACTTAAAAAGAGGTTATACACACACAATACGGTAATATTATGTTGAAGCACAGTACGTATCACTCCGCGAGGCTCCTGCCTACGATAGCCGTAATGCTCCGACAATCCATCAAGCGGTGCGGCTTCGTAGCTTAGCAAAGTTGCACTAAAACATTTGACAGATTTTCGAGCGCCGTGTACCACATAAAATCGTTTCGAGGTCAGTAAACACAACCAGAATTCATACATAAGGCACACGGGATTATAAGGGGCACTGTCGATTTTCAGAAAAATCAAAGGATTGATTTTAAGTGTGCCGTATTTTCCAAACAAATCAAATCAAATCAAATCACTTTTATTGTCACGTCACATGTGCAGGTACACTGGTACAGTACATGTGAGTGAAATTCTTGTGTGCGAGCTTCTCAAGCAACAGAGTTGTGCAACACGGTAATAACGACAACCCGCTAGCATGCTCAACCAAAAATAGTGCTTTGTTGTGTGTCTGACGGACGAAAGCTAAACCAGTTCCACACCACTGAAGTTGCAGCATTTTTACAAACCAATTCTGGTTCATCCGTTTCATTTAATGATCCCCTTTCGCTCTTCTCATTCTGCTTCGCCGCCATGTGCGTATGTAAACATAGGCACTGCGCATGCGCGTTTTACCCATATTCTATCGCGATATTTCATTTGCCCAAAATTACACCGGTATTACCGTGAACGGTATGATATGGCCCAGCCCTAGTTCACACCCATGATTGACGTGACATCCAATGACAACAATAACAGATGTCAAAACCTGACCTGGACTTTGTCAGCAGACAGAGGCTCATTTTGATTTTACTGTCAAACCATTAAAATCAATTGGCCACTAAAAGAAAAGAAAAAAAATCACTTATGTGCAAATGCCTTGCATAATGCTAAGCATAAAGCTATAAACCCTCCTCACAGGCTACAAAGATAATGACAGCTATTACAGCAGAACGTGTGCGATGTGACAGGCGTGTGTGAGCAGTGCAGACATGAAGCCTACAGAGTGCATCTGCAGTGAAAGGACACATAATGGAGGTATCGCATGTATGTGTTTTGTGGTATGCAGAGGCCGGGTCAGCTGAGGTTAGATTTACAGTGTAGAGGGTAGCAAGCTTTGTTCTGCTGCCCTCAGGCCTCCTATCCGACACCGGGGTTTGTCATGTGTGCACGCATGTGGGTGAGAGAAAGAAGCGGAAGACGGGGAGATAACGTACAGCAAGTGGGAACAAGAGCTGAGGCTGAGCTGCATAGTTTCACTCTGTGAAGTTCATTTTTTCTTTTTTACTCTTAAGGGTTGGTTTGATTGACGAGATGAGAGAGGCTGTTTCAACATCCCATGATGAAACTGTTCTGTCTTGATGGGATGACAAGACCACCATCCGTATGGCAGGAGGTGACACTGAATGATTTTAGGCAGGGGTGTCAAACCTAAGGCCCGGACGCCAGAATTGGCCCGACAAAGAAGACACGAATCTTGCCCACTGGATAGCTTTCAACAATGTGAAGGAGGGCATAAAACTGTATTTTCATAGGTTTTACAGCTTTTCCTACTAAAGATAAGGATAAAGACTTCCCCGGTGATGTCCATATTACACCAAAGTAATTAAATAAATGATAAATAATGACAGAAGTGTTATTGTTTTTTCACTATGGACCAGGGATGGCACATACAGCCCACTTTGATCTTAAGTGGGCCAGACTAGTGAAATCCTCCTTTACCTGAGATATCTTAATATAAGAAAAAGAATTACAAGTTCAAACATGCATCTCGCTTTTTCTACACATTTAATCCCCGAGTTTAAACGTGTAGAAAATAAATACTGCTGTAATAAGTCAAGGAAATGTGTCAGCACAGCTCCTCACACTTAAATTGTAAGAAATAAATGTGCAAAAAACTTCCAGAAAAAGTTCTGGCAGCGCTGTTTACTTATTACTTCATTACTTTATTTTAGTAAGAATGGCTATGAGAGAGGTATTTATTAGCAGGAAAAGTTATGAAAATACAGTTAAAAGTCAAAAATGTATGCTCTGTTGTTGAAATTGCACTTCTTTGTCTTATATTTAAATATCTCAGGGATTAAATGTGTAATTAAAGGTCTTTACACTGACTGAAAGGGGTGTATCAGTGGTTCGGCCCACTTAAGATCAAAGTGGGCTGTATGTGACCCTCCATGTAAAACGATTTAAGGACCTATAGGTGTCATGAAAACACTAAATTAAGGAACATATTTTAGAAGAACGGTGTTCCACTTCTTGGGAGCATCAATGCCAATGTGTATCAAAGCTGAAACAACTTACTATAGACACTTTCTCACCGTTTTTCCTTTAATTTGCTGCACGCCTTATATACAAGAAAAGGGCTGGAGGATGTTTGCGGATCTTATTTAACTATTTGAATGCATTGGCTGAATTGGCTGTCCTCATTCTGGACTAACTGTGTAATATATATGCAGTGAGTGTAGGCACTGATATCATCTGTCGCTCTCTCTTGTTATGCGAGTGTTGCGTGACTCCCTCACTGGTCAGGTGTGCTGTATTTATCCAAGTCATAGCCCAAACAGAAATGTTTGTATTGCTGTTTAAGCAAGTTAAACAGGGAGAAACAGGTCAAGTGCGCGTATAGAAACGCACTACGCTTTTTTAAAATAGACATTTTATAGACACTTGACATTACCTTTTGCCCTTTTCATACGTCTATGTGACTTGCTTCAGTACAAAGGACCTGTTAGACTAACTAAGCACACCTGGGTGCCCTCCTCGTCTGCCTGAGCGTCTGCCTGAGCCTCTGCCCGGACCCTGAGACACCTATCCGCATATAAAACTCACGTACATGTACAAGATGGTCAGGTTGGCCCCCTCTGTGACCAGCGTTGTTGTAACTTAAGTGCTCCGGTCTTTCACAACAGAGACACGGTGACAGCAGCTCTCACCTGCTGCCTCCTTCCCGCCACCAAGCCTATTTAACCGGCTCGCGTTGCATTTGAGGACCTGAACAAATGGCCGTCTGACAACTAAGTACTTCAACTTTAACTGCAAAGCTAACATATCCACAACTAAATGAAGACTGCAAGTACAGTTTACTACTCTGTTAGTCACTTCTGTATAATGAGTGCACTTACCTGTTAGTCTCGGTTCCTGTCACCTTACGCTCCTGTAGCCCTCTCTTTAATATTACTATTATTTCATTGAGTTGGCCTCCAAAAAAACTTCTACAAATGAACAGGTGCTGGCATCCCCGAGAGCCCCCTGTCCTGTGGAGTGGATGAAGCTGATGAAAGTTTGCTGAATGCTTACAAAGCAGCAGTATCCGAAATACTGCCCGGGTATGAGTGCAGAGGCTGCTGGCGTCGGTTCTGTGCTGTCCTTGTACAACACAAAGATCTTCTATACGTTTACCGATGGATAACTCCATTAAAGAGCAGTCATTGTTTAATTTATCTGAATTTATATGTATTTATGTATTTATTTTATTTGTATTTGCATAAGAAGGCATTTAAAATATATACTAAAATGAAAAAACATGCAAAAATACGGAAAGCTTTTATTAAAAATAAATAAGGTCCAATTAATCAACTGATTGTCTCATTCAAGATATTTTAATTATAGAACTGAGGAAATAGTCACATTGCTTGCTCACTCATTAATTAGCTGATAAGTATCGCTTCATAACACAGTCATGCTTTACATTATTATGACGTACAGTTAAAAATGGCTGAGCCACTAAAGGCACAGTGAGGAGTGCCTGATAACTAGTTTTCATATGCTTCCTCCTTATTTATTTATTTATCTATCTATCTATCAAGTTATGTTTCAAGTTTCCTGCGATCTGCCAGTCATTTCCCTTTTTTTACTAAAGCACTACAGTGTTTCATTTTTGTAGGTTGGTGTGTTTTACCGCAGGAATAAGTAGCGAAGTGAGAGGTCTTTTATGTTCTCCCATCTCTGTTGCGCATTCACTCTGTCAGCCCACTCTTAAAGAAATATTCTCCCATTTAGATTTTTCATGCTACCACCTTGCCGACAGTTGTCTCTGCAAACTGAAATGAAGCCGCTGGACGTGTTCAGATATTTCACACAGATTCCTACAAATAACAACTGGGTGTATTTAAAGAGAACAGCATAATTAGGGATAGGGAATGCGGTAGGACCTATAGCTCCTGTTAAAAGCTGCCCAACTCATTAGAAGAATGCGCTATGATTTGGTGGTGGTGCGCGCACTCTGTGAACTAACATAGATGATAGGTTTTTATGACAAATCAGCTCATTTATAACAAAAAATCATTTTCGGGCGTACGTTATTCCGAAAGTCATTGAGAGTAAAACGTTTACGAGCCGCTGACGGTCCGATTTGAATTAGATTCACCTGCCTGAGCACGCTGGAAAAAACACAAATGCCAAGTGATGCACTAACGATTTCTTTACTTTGTGTCCATCTTCTGGTCAAATTGTGTCACAACAGCTTTTGTGTTTACGGGATCATTTTGAAAAACAACACTAAATGAATGGCCTTTATTACAGACAAAAAAGAAACGAAAAACTAATTAATCATTGACATGAATACTTATTAACTATTAAGTTGCATAAAGTCAGACTTTGCAAATTCACATTTAAATGGAACATATTCAGCCAATTTCCAGCTTTACTTTATCTGTCTACTCCATCGAGGATCTATTAAATGATTCACAGTTTAAAATATATCCTTTTTCTATTTTAAAACTTTTAAAAATAGGCATTTTTCTCATTGCACATTTGAGGTTAATTTTTATTTTAAATCATTTAACACACTTCAGTGGGCTACTTGCTTACTTAGTGTTACTATCAGTCCAATACCAATAACAGTGTTGGTATCGATACTAGTGATATTTGGATGAGTCCACTCACCTCTACTACACCTCAATGTGAATGAATAATTAAGCAAAACTCAAATAGTTGTGTTTATTGAAGAAGTAAACTGTAAGGCCAAGAAAATATGTTTACATTTTAATTTTTTTTAAGCTGAATATTTTAACAATTTGCAGGAATTTTACATTTTTTTTCCAAGTTCACCAACTTTTGATTTAACAGAAAACAAGAAAATGAACGGAACCTCTTTCAGCGTACAGAAGCTCGGCTCTCCATTGCAGACATGAAACAAAAAAAAGGAACAAAAGAAATCTCAACAAATTCATCAAAAGGTAAAATGTAGTTTTATTCATTCAAACTAAATCCACAGTGTAGAGTGGTGATTAGTTATGGAAATAATACTGGACCACAATGCTGTGGCCATGGTATGTGTTTGTAACACTCCTTTCTTTAAAGCAAAAGTTCCTTCAATAGTAGAGTTTGAAGATGGAACAGATCAGCTGGGCCAGATGAAATGGGCTTACAGCCTCAGGCCTAGTGCCCCACACACAATTGGGGGCCAACCAATAACGTAAATTTGGCGAGAGGGGTGGGTTACGTATTCTCTTAAACCTTACACCTTGAAACCATATATGTACCCAAATAAGTGCATTTTTTCTGTCATACCAAAAATCTGATCTTTGGTAGAGTACAGTAGTCATTATTTCATGTGTCCTACTCCCCTACACTGTTGAGGCTAGTGGTCTCTTCCAATTTTAGCTAAAATTGCAGTACTTTAAGGTGAAACAAGCAGAAGCAGGTTTAACAAATGCAAGAAAAAGAGAAGAGTGAGGTGCCACCTTTATTATTTCTTCAAACAAATCAGGATGAAACCACTGCAGTTAGCGTTAAAGTTTTCCAGACAATATTGGACAAGAAGACATCCCAGCTAATCCGGACATTAGCAGCAGCTGGTAATGATAGTGAATGTTTATGACCTGAAACGATGGTTCAGAAACTGTGCTTCTTTAGATGATCCATCATATGAAAAAGCTCTGGCCTCTGATTTTAATAACAGGTACTCTGAGATGCTTTTGCTAAAGTGATATTGTGATGTTTTTCATTTTTATTTCATCCAGCCAAAGGACTGATGTTCTCCATGGTATAGGACAAAGGATGAGCTTAAGCCAGAGGTATACATTGTCCGTCCATCCTTTCATAATCGATAATCGCTACTCCTACAGTATTTGTCTTTTTTTAGCTAAACATGCACACAATGAGCTCCTAATTAGTCCTTACCCACAAGGTCAAAGTCATAGTCACATTTGCTGTTTTCTGTGCTTGAAGACCAAAGTCAGGATAGAGCAGGGAGATGCTCTTTACCCTCATGGCCCACACTGAGGTAAACACTATCGTGGCCTTATTGTCCTGCAGGGTGTGTAGAAATAAAGCACTGACTGACCACACAAAGATCAAAGTGTACCAGCCCTGTGTCAACAGCCCCTTACTGTATGGACGTGAAACCTGGATCACCTAAATGAGGCGGGAACATCGGCTCAACTCGTTCAACATGCGGTGCCTTAGAAGCGTTTTTGGATTCAGATGGCAGGACCGCTTTCCAACCACTGGGCACACCAAGCATCTGTGCTCGGTGGCTTGTAGCTATGATATTGACATGGCATGATGAGGGCCAAAGTATTGAAGATCGCGATATTTAAAATACCAAAGGTTCAAATTCAAGTTTTTTTTAAGCGGAAGGCTCACATATTTTCTATCATGACATATCATATATTGGTTTTATGGAAAATTTTAGAAAAAGGAAAATGAACATCGTGGAACAGATGTGATGATTTTGTGGAAATCCATTTAAAAACTGTCTGTTAATCACACCATCATACTGGCTGTCACACCGCCCGTTGTAATAAGAGGGCCAAACCATGAACAAGGGAGGGCACAGGACTTTTCTAGAATTCATTATCCAGAGACCAGATGTCCCCTGCTAGGGAGTTGGCACAGGCCTGAATGGTCCAGGTCGCCTGGGCAAGCTTGTTGCGGAACAGCTCGGCGTTGGCCTCTGGGCTGGCAGTCTTCAGAGCGTCGAGGTCGCTGGACAGAGCTTTTAGGGTGTGGGGGCCGGAGCCCAGCAGGATGTGGCGAAAGGGGCTGTCTATCGGAGAAACGTAGGGTGACAGGAAGTTCCTTTCCACCTATAGTAACAGGAGGAGGAACATGGAGGAGTTTGTTAAAAGTGTTTTGAGTCACCAGACCTTTCTGTCATATGAAAGGAGGCAGTTAGCAGCTAAAAAGAAAAAGACTACCTACCTTGACTTCCATTGCACTTTACAGTAGATAAAAAGTAATGCAGTAAAATAAAATATGACGTATTCCATTTTAAATATGATCCAAAAGTAGCTAAACCACACCAAAATATAGCGGTGCAACGGATCACTGTTGATCCGTGATCCGACCCGATCCCACTCCACGGTTCGGCACGCACATGATCTGAAGATTCGAAAAAAAAAAAAAAATATGTGTATGGTGCACGTGGTCAGTCTGTCAAGCGATAGTCATTGCCAGCGCTAGCGCTCCAAGTGAAGGAGTAGAGGAGTTTGCAGCATTTAAGCAGCCCTTTGCTGCCCAATCCGACCGGGCTAAAGCTATTACAAAAGCTATTTGGGTGTTTAGCTGGAGACATGAGGCCGTATTCCGTTGTGCAAACATATGATGAACGTGCTTGAGCCATGCTATGATATCCCGTTGCGCGTCCACTTCAGTGACAAGATCGTTCCAAGCATGTATGAGCAGGAAAAGTCTAAAGTTATGGCTGAGCTGTCCCAGGCATCTTCTGTTGCCCTAACTACAGATGGGTGGACCACCGGGCAACGGAAAGCTACATGACGGTGACCGCTCATTATATCACAGCGGAGTGGTAGATTCCCTGTACTGCCCTATATTGCACCTTAATTTGTTTTTATATAATTGCGTGGAATGAGGTTTGAGTTGAATGTTTTTTTAATGGGCAAAAAATATTTAAATAAATAAATGGCGACGTAAACTTTTTTTTGCTGATCCGAAAATTGATCTGATCCATGACTTAAAACCGTGATCCGATCCGAACCGTGAGTCTTTTGATCTGTTGCACCGCTACTGAAATATATAAAATCCTTTGGCCAAAAGCTCAGGTAGCAGCTTAGCTTTAGCTTTTTTGTTGTTTCCACTTTATAAGCCAACACCTCATTAGCTGCATTGATTAACCTGTTAAATTAATAATTATCAGTTCAAAAGAAGGAAATATTTACGATAACAGCAACAGATAACTAACTAGTAACCTGTTTTTTTTTAAGCAGCTAGTTAGGTTTAGCAGATAAGTTTTAGACTAGATGTAACTTGAGTTACATATATTTTATATTATGTTGCTCATTCCATTAGGTATTTCAATTACAGTGTATTATTTACAGTGTTGGGTAAGTTACTTTAAATTAGTAACTTAGTTACATTACTAGTTACTTCTCTAAAAAAGTAACTCAGTTACTTCAAGTTACTCGTTACTTTCAAAGTAACTAGTTACTAGGAAAGTAACTTTGGTTTTACTCAGAATTCTCTTGTTAATGTGTTGCTTCCGTAACTGGATACCCAGCCAGACTGCCAGTCTTCTAGCTTGCTTACTTGCCACAAGTGCACTGTGCCACCTACCAACAGAAAGGAAAAAATAATGTGCACATTTCCACGAGAGAAATCCCACGCCTGGACCGTCATTGACCGCCGCCATGATTCTAGCCTGCTTTTTACATCCAACACAAAAACTGCAGTCGTGGTGGTTTTGATTGTACTCAGAACTCGGAAATTCTGCCTTCTGAATAGGAAGATGTAGGTAACACCAGACTGCAGATGAGCTGCATGCAGGGCTGGACTGGGACAAAAAAATCGTCCCGGGCATTTTGACTAGAGACCGGCCCACCATTATAGGAAAAATCATAAAGCCTTTGAATGAAAATAAACACTGTTGTGACAGTGATGTACACTGTTCTGATGGTATATATGTATCAATCTATCAATTGTTTGTTGTAAGACTCAGATAATTATTTTTTAAAAGCGAGACATTTTAAATGAGAATAATAAAGAAAAGTATTTCCTTGTGCCCCTTTCCCTGTTAATGCCCTACCTGGCCCCTGGCAACACTTTGCTAGAGCCGCCCCTGCACAGTTACCAGCTGTCAGCTACTTAGAAAAGGATCCTGGTGTTATTTGTCTCTCAGAAACAGTTCATAACTTCCCTTCAACTCATTCATGTCACCTAACAGGTAAACCTGTTTCTCCATCACCTGTTCAGCTCTGATGATTCAGTAAGGACATCTCCTGGTTTCATCTGCATGTTTCCCTCTCACCACATATCCAAACCGACATCATGACCAGCAGCTTTACAGCTGTGGCTCCAGCAAACATCAGCTGATACTAGAAATTAATATTAAATAAATTCTAACAACAGCTGATCAAGCTTAAACGTGCTGCTGTTGTTTAACGCGACATCCGCTGGTTTCCTCTTTCTGGCGCAAAGTGGGCGATAAATAAACAAGAGAGAAAAGCCGATCAGCTGATCATTGATCAGTTTCGTGATTGAAGTAGAAACAGGAGAGGAGAGAATGAGAGAAGAAGAGGCAGCTGTGCAGCTTCAGCTTTGTGTCTTTTTCATTGTAGCTGAAGTCCGGGACAAACTGTGTTCCTTTTCACCTCAGTACGAAACGCGTAATATTTTCTCTGAATACCAGACGATTCTGTTTTTTAGGGGACGGTTGGCAACTCTAATAATTAACCCTATGAACAAAATAAAGTTCAACATCAGTAACATAGCACCCACACAGCTCTATAGAAACTCCGTCATGCTAGCTAGCACGCAGTACGAAAATGTCAGCATACCGAAAATAAACTCCACCTAAACTTGGTTTATATCTGACTCCGATAGACTGCAGGTCATAACTTCTTACCTGAAGTTCAGTTCACCTGACACTCGGACCGCGGCCGCTTGGGTCTCTCCTCTTGCCTCCTTTTTCCTTCATCCACCTGCTGGCTTCCACCACTTGCTAATGTTATTGAATCTGTGGAAGCTCCACGATATCCACCACACGAAGTAACGAGTAACGAGCCTATCTAAATCCCAGTAACGAGTAACGCGTTCCTGGTTTTGGCATAATAACTAGTTATCGTGCTCGTTACCACAATAATAACGTAGTTACTGTAACGCGTTACTTAATAACGCGTTAGTC
Organism: Oreochromis aureus; assembly: GCF_013358895.1. Lineage (NCBI taxonomy): Eukaryota > Metazoa > Chordata > Actinopteri > Cichliformes > Cichlidae > Oreochromis > Oreochromis aureus. Next base: position 8,588,750 of record NC_052959.1, read on the forward strand.
CCAACACTGATTATTTATGTATTTAATTAAAGAAGGCTAATGTTTAGAGTGCAGGACCCTATGTCTGTCTACTGAGAACTGCTAAGATATATCCGTATTTTCCACAGAGTATCTCAGGAAGAATTACTGAGTGTTGGAAGCCGTACCGTCATGACGCGGTCATTGATCATGCGGCACGTCTCCATGTTTTCCAGGTCGCTGTTCTGGATGTCAGCTGTCAATATGCTAGAGAGACGGTTGTAGGAACCAGAGGCCATGACCAACCACTGCCCAGTCAGGGTCTTGGGCAACAGCTGGGGCTGCAACTGGAAACAGACAAATATGCAGGAGTGATTTAGTTTTCACAATAAACTCAATTTGGTAATTGGACATGCAAGATCTGACCAGAGTCTGGGCAAAAGAGTAAGAGAGGTCAAGTTACTCTACATCTCTTCAACTTGCTTTCAACTACATAAATAGATTTAATTTAACTAAATATAACATTTTTTTTATGTAGTTGTTAATGAGTCCTTAATAAAATAACGATCTAGTTTCAAAATAATCTGCTTTTACTCTAAGTCTTGGATTAATCGTTTACGCTTTGCCCGACTCTGCTCAGAGCCCAAAGCGAACTCAGCATATCCAGGCTAAGACTGAAAAAAGCTACAATATAAATAAAGTTTAGTCTATTTGAAGGCAGAAAGAAATGCTGGCAAAATGCCAACTGTGTGACTTAGACCTAATATCTCAACTCTTAATCTCTCAGACTCAATATCACATCTGTATCATCCAACCTTCCTTTATCTCAGACGTTCTTGAAAGAATACTGGTAAAACAGCTAAGTGATCATCTCCAGAGGAATTGTTTATTTGAAGTTTCAGTCAGGTTTCAGAATTCACAGCACAGAAACAGCTTTAGTGAAGGGTACTAATGATCTTCTTACGCTCTCTGTGCTTGTCCTGCTAGACCTCAGTGCAGCGTCCAATACTGTTGACCATAATATTTTATTACAGCCATTAGAGCATGCTGTAAGTCTGCTGCATTGATTTGAATCATATCTATCTAATACAGTACAATTTGTTCATGTAAATGGGAAGTCTTATTTCACACACCAAGGTTAATTATGGAGTTCCACAGGTTTCCGTGTTAGAACCAATTCTGTTTACATAATACAGGCTTATATAAGCCCTGCAACAGACTGTTGACCTGGTCAAGGTATACTTCCCCATGGTAGCTGGGATATGCCATTAGGATAGATGGCTTAACTTGTCCTCTAGTAACACTGTGAGGAATCTTGAAGTCATTTTTGACCAGCATATGTCCTGCAGTGTGTATATTGAAGAAATATGTAAGACTACTTTCTTGCATTTGCGCAATATCTCTAAAATTAGAAACATCTTTCTCAAAGTGATGCTGATATACTAGTTCATACATTTAGTACTTCTAGGATGGACTACTGGAATTAAGTCTTCAGTTGATCCAAAATGCTGCAGCCAGAGTACTGACAGGGATTAGAAAGAGAAAGCGTATTTCTGAGCATGGTTATGCAAAAGGTTTAGTCTCGTTAACAGGGAGTTCTTCCTTCCCACTGTCGCCAAGTGCTATCTAATAGGTGGTCATCTAATTGTTGGAGTTTTCTCTGCGTTATTGTAAGGTCTTTACTTTACAATATAAATTGCCTTGAGGCGACGGTTGTTGTGATTTGACACTATATAAATAAAAATGAAGCAGAACTGAACCTTCTTTGTAATACAGAAACCTTTTAGTTACCCGGATAGGAAGAATTCCAGCTTTGAAGTACAGGCCTGTAATCAGATAGTTGTTGTGTTTCTGGCATTCCAGTTACACGTTGTCAACAGCGAAGTCTCAGAATGACCTCTGGTGGACAAACTATGTAACATCAACACTCATAACATGGTTGAAGTGTGTTTCTCTCTTCTCTTTTTTCCTTTTTTAAAAACTTGTTGTATTGGCATCATTGTATCAATGTCAATACTGATATCAGCAATGGTCAAGTTGCTCCTGATTTCTGCAGCCCTGCTCTCAACAAGGTAAATACTATCTTGATTTACAAGGACACTGGTGAACACTCACCCTCTGAACATTCTTGACCCTCGCACTAATCTGAACCACGTGGCTGCGTATGAGCTGGTTGTACTTCTTCAGGTCCATCTGCAGCAGGTGGTCATGGACCAGCCTCAGTGCTATGTGACCTGCAAACTGGCCCGCTCTCACAGCCAGCTGAGGAACCTGGCTGGCTGTGATAGAGTTCAGGTTTTGTTGGGTGTCCAGGGTTGTGCCAAAGTACGGGTAGTCCTGAGGAGGCACACGGGATGTTTTAAGAATTACTCTCAGATCTACAAAGTTGGCATGAGTTAAAAGAGTTCAGAAACTATTTAAGAACTTGTAGTACAGAAGAATTCACTTACTGAACTTCCAGAGTTGAATCTGAAAGCGACTGAGGGAATGCCAGAGAAGGCGAGGAAAGGATACGCAGCACTGTCCATCCTCAGAGGCTCCAGACTTCAAAATCAAACGCAAAACAGAAGCGTGAGAATGACGGCCTACTATCAAACAAGAAGGCTGTGATAATCATCACTGGCTATACTTTGTTATCTTTAATTAGACGGACTCACATAGTAGACTCCGAGTTGTTCTTTCCAAACTGAGAAAGAAGAGACTTGTCCTTGTCATAGTTCACCTAAGAAGAAAACAAATGCTTTGATTAAACTCTTGTTTTATTTTACAAATAAAACTGACCAACAGAATTATTTCTACTTGTAATAAGTGCCACCTGGCAGTTTGATGCCTTCTGTTGTGCGATTGGCAAAGGAGCTTTAAAAAGAAAGTGGGAATTTCAGCAGATGATTAACTCACTCTGGTGTGAGTGGATATGATTCGTAGTAAGACTTCATCAAGACCTAGATCTTGATGAAATCGAGTGTGTTGCAAGTTTAATTGAAAACTTTGTGTTTGTTGGGCTGTCTCTACTGTCCTTTTTTCTTTTGATTTACTTGTAGTTGTGTTTTAGTTAGTCCGCCTGGCCGTGCAGGCCGTTGTAAAAGATGGCGAGGGAGTCCTGTGAGAGCGGTCCAACTTCTTTCTATACTTTTTTTTTTGGTTTGTGTCACTTCCCTCTGCAAATCCATTACAGGTGAAACACAGCACTTATTCCCAGTTGTGCTTAGACACAGTGTTTGCAGTGCTTAGTTCACGGGTGAATTGATTGCAGTGTCTCTAAAACAGGGTGTAAGGATTTGCAGTGCAGCTGGGATGTTAGTAGAATTTGTGGTTAACTGGGAATTAATGGGGAATTTTATGTTTAATTGATAAAACAAATAAAACACATTTATTTCATTTACATGGTGAGATCAGATCAGATGTGGAGTTACCTCTTTCAGAGTGTTTTGGATCAGGCTGTGCAGCAACGGACTGGCTGCTACTTTAAATCCATCCTGACCTGGAAAAAAAAAAAACCCTAATGTTTAGTTTTCATGATGTCGCCTAATTTAGTCTTTTAAGAAGATGCATAAGAAGAAACCTGAACACTAAAGAGGTATAAAAAGTCTCCATCCATGGCAGTAAATACCTGTCACAATGCCGTCCAGGTTGATGTAGGTGACTGCTTTCATGCTCAGAGAGGACAAATAACCCTGGAACAAAGAAATAGCCAAAATAAATTTATACTCAGCCACTTTGTTAGGTACACCTTTTCAAATGTTTGCTCTCTAATAAGCCAGTTTATGCATGTAGACATGAACCTGATGTGAGATGCAACTCACAAATGTGCAGCAAATGCGTGATGCTATCATGTCAATATGAACTAAAACCTCTGAGGAACTTTTCCATCACTTTGTTGAATATATGACATGAAAAATTAAGGCAGTTCTGAAGTGAAAAGAGGTCCAACCCAGTATTAGCAAGGTGCAACTAATAAAGTGTAATAAATAGCGTGTATTTACATGAACAGCGTACACACATTATTAATGCAGTTTTGCCATGCACTTCTTACCTCCAACCACTCGGTGGCGCCAACACTCCCATACTCTCCCGCACTCCAGCTCGCAAACACGATGCTCCTCCTCGGTTTGAATCCATCTATCAAAGTGGAAACATTTAATCAAACTCATGAAGCCAGCACCTTCTTTAGCTGCTCAGCATCTGACATGATGTGTACATCCAGGAACATTTTATTTGGAAATTAAAAACCCAACATCAGCTGCCAACAGGTGCTCACCGTTCTCCACCATGTCAGAGATGGAACGCGCCAGCTCAACGAGGACGCTGGTGCCCACGGTTGATGCCGCAAAGCCCGGGCCCCACGCATCCCTCTGGGCCCCAATGACCACGTATCGATCTGCAGACGGTCACAGGACATTCATCACTCACATCGTTTCCATATTTCCTGACCACAGGATCTCTCTCATTAATCATCTTTGCTGTACCTGCATCCACAAAGCCTTTGATGACCCCAAAGACATTATTTATCCTTTTCTCAGTAAGGACATTGTTGACTTCCACAGTAATAACATCGCTCTCATCTCCAAGTCTGTTGATGCTCTCCCAACCATCTGGCTGAGCTCTACCCCCGAGCTGCCTGTGGGATGCAGACAAACATCAACCCTTTACTGATGCCCTGTTTATTACAAGCTTCAACCATCTTTCTGGTACCAGTTCAGTGTGTGTGAGTCTTACCTCAGAATTTTGGTTCCCATGCCTGTTGTGATAGTCTGAGCCAAAATATTTGGCAGGCCTGAAGACTGCACAGGTGGAAACTGGGTGTGGTTGAAGGAGGGGAAGCCTGGGGTGTAGGGATCCCCAGAGCCCATGTGCACCTGTGGGAAACAGAAGAAAAACACAATGCAGTGCAATCGCTTCCTCTTAGCAACAGTATTAGGTTTACAGACTTTAGAGTTCGTAAGACATGTCAAATCAGTCTTCATATTCCCCGTCTGTCTTTTTGTCTATACTTCTACAGAACCTACCAGCAATACTGTATGACCAGGAATCAAACAATTGCCAGGGAGTTATGATTTGTTTGGTAGCACCCTCACTTGCTCAAAACTCCATAAAAGCTCCCACTGCATTCCAATTCTTTGAATCTTGAGAACATCAAACAAACTAAGCACATAGAGCACTTCAGTGGGTTTTATTCCAGTACATTTTAAAACTGCCCTCACTCACATGTCCAAAGAGTGAAGTATCATTTCCAATAGGGTAATCAATGGGGTCTGGGTAGATCAGCACAGCAGAAGCGTTCACTTTGGCTGCATTGGCTACCTATAAGCAGAGAAACAAGGGAATGGAAGCTAAGTTCACCAACAGCAAACAATTTTGCATGAATCCATCCATCCATCTTTTTGCGATGTTTCATGCAAAAAGAAGTAAACTTAAGTCCCATAATCACTAAACTGGTATCACTAGTATGACCTCATCAGATTTACAATTCTGTTTTATTCAAATTTTCTGATATCTGACCAGCAGAGCCAATATTTATGTTAATCAGCTGCCACATATTGAGCCTGTTCATCTGATGGATTTAAACATGTCCCTTCTATGTGTGAATCTCTGTGCCATTTAGCAAAACAGTTTCTCCCAAATTTATGCATAAAATGTTCTCCAAGCTTTTATTCATCACAGCCTCATGCAGGAAGGAGGGTGAAGAAAAGTGCAGAGAACTCAAAACTTTTTACACACACACACAGATTTTAACTGGACTAAAATCACACAACTTCTATTTGATATTTTGACATTTTCAAATTGCAATTTAGGGACATGGCAGATTTCCAAGGAATTACAAAGAGACAACACGCACAGGTATTACCCAAGTCACCCCAGGAAAGATTATTCCTGTTTGAATAGTTTACTAATACAAGTTTTGCATCTTTTTAAGCATCCCACCTTCTCAGCAAAGCTGATCCTTCCAGCTCTGACCAGCATCACTCTGCCATTCATGTCGATGTTCATGTCCTTTAACTGCTTCAGCTCCTTTTCCTCTCCATAACGGGCATACAGCACTGCACCCTGGAACCATCAGAAACAGAAATGTCACTGCAAGTGTCACTGTACATTTTTCCTACTTATAATTTAGCCTTCTGATTACCCTTGCTGTTCCACTGGCGCTGTAGGACAGGAAACCTGTTGGGCGTTCCTCTGACCCGTTCTTGAAAACTATTCTGTTGTATCCAGATGCTGGGGGGTCCTGAACCTTGACAAAGTACTCATCAGTCCAGGTCTTCATGCCGTACTCCTTAAACTTCGTTATCACCTTGTTCCCCAGATCTTCATCACCAGGAGAACCAGCCCGGTGGTTGCTACTGCTCAGCTGACTGTGACAGAACACAGGCAAAACAAATGGAGGCAAGAAAACAGGGCCCAGTTATTCTCTTTAAAACTGCAATGCACATAAAATTTGTACAGCACTGTACATGCAATGTGTGGGGTTTCTATTCACCTTAGTGCAATCTCTAAGTTGGATGTATTTAGTTTATCACCAAGCAGTTTTTTCACATCATCCCAGTCCATGAAAGGGACAGCACCAGTCTGATGGGTAACATCATCTTCAGAAGGTGCACAGGAGCAATTCAGATCCTTATTCTTATGAACCAGGTAGCCAGTCAAATAGCCTGAATGTGGTAGTCATTTAAAATGAGGAAACAATTACTAACAAGGAAAGGGAACACACCCAAGACCAGACCAAAGCACAGAGTCAGCATTTTAAAATAGCAGTGAGGCACCAAGAGACCTAAAGTTTTTATACTATGAATGCTTACACCTCCAGACTAAATTCACGCTATAAACTGTTGCTAAGATGAATGCAAGGTCAAAGCTGAGCTATGTTTTTCAGATGGTAAAATTATACTTTGTAAGTTTTCACACACACAAATGGAAAATGTTTAAAAAAAAATTAACTTTCTAGGCGTATGTATCTCCTCAGACAAGCAGAAATATGCCAACTATGCCATTCTCCCTCTCTTACCAATGACAAATGTGAAGACGATAGTAGCTGCCATGAAGCAGAGGTTCTTGGTTGTACATTCAAAGTTTTGAGCCACGTGTGGTTTTGCGGTTTGACTTGTGACTAAGGTGGTCTTAAATAGCCATTCTCTCCAACCTCCTCATTCATGTCAGACGACTGTATCATCTCCACCTGGCTGGTGTCACCTTCCATATTATCGGGCAAGTTGAATCGTGTGTAGGAGTGCGGCTCACTGTTAAACTGACAAAACAGAAACGGAAAAAGTCAGGGTAAGCAAAATATATTATTTCAGTAAAACCAAAGAATATAGAAACTGGGTGGGAGTCATGGACAGCATGCCCACTCATCCAATTCTGTGTTCTTAATATATGTTACCACGAGTCATCGATTAAACAGTTTCAAAGGCATTTCCTACCACTGCTATGCTGACGATACACCATTTTACTTTTCTGTTAATCCAGAAACCTCAACAGTCTCTCCTGCCTCAGTGACTGTTTCACTGTCATTACTAATTGAAAGTCTTCAAATTTCTCCATCTCAGTGCCAAAAACTGAAGCTCTTGTGTTCGGCCTCGACAGTTTCTCTAAGCAGGTCAGTCATTACACGGAGCAGTTTCAGTGCAGTGCACTAGCAGGCTAGTGATTAGCTACACGCGGTAAGTTAGATTCAGATTTTCCATTTGGATTTAGTTTGTATTATCCCCCAAGAGAAAAGTGTCTTGGTTTGTGAATTGGATTTTGGTAGAGTGTCCCTGTGCCAAAGGAAATGCTGCATAGTGAAATGCATATTTGAAGTAACCTTTCAGTTGAGAGTTGGAAATGGAAAAATAAATAAATAAAGGGAGGGATTCAAGCTTAATACTAAGCTTGTTATTTTAAGACTTATCTTATAACACTCACTGAATACTTACAATTTGGGATATCGCTGATCTTGCTTGGTCCATGGCTGCTTCAGAGGATTCTGAGAAGATAAACCAAAAAGTTGGACTACTCCAGCCAAGTTTAAGTCTTTAAATGACAGGCATTTTATCCTTCAAAGAGACTTAAAGGCAGGTGGTGCATGAATTTAACTTTTTATTCAACTTAAATCCCTCACAGTGCGAGCAGTGTGTTGCTGCTTTTTACTTGCAGGAACATTGCATTATCCAAAGAATATATCCCATGTCTTGTCATTGGTCCGATTCTTCTTATCCTGAAGGCAGAGCTGGCAGGGGGACAAAAGGCAAGTGTCCTGCACAGGTCGACACAGTGACACCACCAGCTCTTTGGTCTGGCCGATCGTGGTGGCGAGATAGGAATGGATAAACTGTTTCTGTGGGCTGGGTCGATTTATACTCATAAAGAGTTGCGATCAGGAGTGCTTGTAATTGATTGATTGTTTGATTGAAATCTGTGGGAGCCAGAATTCTGGATGTTTGTAGGGGATCAACTATTTCCTTCACTCAGTGACAAATGCAAATAAATTTATAACTTTTATGCAATGTGTTTTTTGTGGATTTGTAGTTGTGTCTCTTTTCATTAAAATGAAAGTACCATAAAAATTACAGACTCTTATTCTCTTTGGAAGTGGAGTAACCTTACAAATTCATCAGGAATCAAATAATTATTTCCCCCACTGTTAAGAAGTCAAAGGCCAGTTGTATAAGGAGCTTCAGCTATGGGACAGAATCTATACAAGCTAATCATAAGAATCTCTTTAGCCCATAAGAAACCTCTTTACACACTGAGGAAGGTTTCTGTTAAAGTTTTAACACTGACTGTCCCACTGTTTTCCTTAAAGTAAAAATGGGTCTGGGGTCTTATGGGTTGAGTAATGCTTTCCTGTACAGTTCTTATCATATCTACAGGTACGTGCATTATCAGAAGAAATATTATTTCTGTTAAACATGCACATAATGTCAAACGTATGCCACATAAACACTGTACCCGCGACAAGATTACAGAAGAGAGTTTCTGATCACTCAGGATTGTTTTTCATTAACTCATATGTGATACTGCAGAGCCACTTAGAGGCTTTCCACTGCTGGCTGAGGACTGTCATAGAGGAAGCACATGCAGAATTCTGCTGTGGATTCAAAGTTATCAGACAACGCATGTGACTAAAGCGGACAGTGAGTCTAAACTGGAGGGCGTAAATTGCACCTTTTGTCGTAGCATGTTTTCCATTGAAAATACAGGGGAAGGGGGAGCTGAAAAAAACTGCAACATTCATACTGCAGTGACATGTGGGCCATTTAAGGGGAAGTTACGAAAGGAATAGCACAACAACAAATAAAAAGTTAAACTTTTTCTGCTCAGCAAACAGTAGTTGAATCCTCGACCTCGGCTCCCAGGTCAAAACAATTCGCGCTACGACTGCAGAAACTGTGCAGCACACGGACGGGTGTTGATGTTGTTTCCACGCAGAGTCTCTGTAGTCACTCAGACCGTGTCTTACACAGAGAAATATAGATCTGAAAACTAATCTGATTAGTTAGATAATGTCCTTTCCACGACACAGACTACACTACACCAGAGTGTGTTTTACCAAATTAATGAGCAAATGAAACAAATGCGCAACACTTTCATGGCACATACGTTTACCCTTATCTCAATTCTCTCTGATGTGTCGCATGGCAAACTTACTGTGTCAGACTGTTGCCTCTCTGTCCCCGATGTCAGCATCATAAATCGGGGGACGCAGTTCTCTGAGCAGGAAGATCTTTAGCGCAGTTGGGAAAGAAATGGGCGTGAAAGGTCGAGATCACGAGTTTGGAGTCACCGCTCACTGGTAACATTCCTCTCATTTTTTCTAACGACAAAATGACAAAACTCATGGGTTAGAATTGTTTATTCTAACCCATGAGTAGACAATGGGTGGACCGCGGTCCGGATCGGGACCCAGATGAAGTTCTGTGTGGAACCAGACCGTTTATATTTTACTCTGCGCAGCTTTCCACGTACTTACGGTAAGGCTATTTCTGATGTACGCAGTTTTTTCGTTTGTATTTACGGTACTCGACGTACGTACACAGGAACGGGTCAATCGCGTACGTTGTAAGCCATCCCACGTGATGTGACTCATCCAATCAAGTAATTCAGTTGAATAGGCGCATTGCGTGTATGCGAAAATAGAAAGTTTTGTACTGAAAGTACACATTATGGGAAACACTATCCCCATAATATTAAAAAAACTGCGTTCTGTTTTTAACATTTTGGAAATCACTGCTCCTGATAATTATACTTTTATATGAAAGGTGATTAAAAACTATTTATAGTGAACCCTGCCACTGATAAATAAATAACTCAATAAATAAACACATGGTTTCCGTTTCAGTGCCACATGGTTGAGGACCTTTTCCCCTGCTTTGACAGGTCTGCACAGATTAACTCCAATGCCAGGAAATGTGTTTCATATTTGATTCAAATCACTTTATTAAATTCTTGCATATAATCAAGGCTTTACCTTTTGTTTTTAAATGCAGCTGATTATTCCAAATCTTTATGCACTGGTGCTTCTGTACAAATCAATTTGAAATTTCTATATCTAGCACAGTATGAGATATTTTAGCTAGTGATAAAAAAACAGCCCAGGTTTAAAAACCAGGCCGCAGCAGCAGTAGTAGAAAAAAAACCCAGCAGTTTGCCTCATGGTAAACTATACAAAGTCATTGGCTTATTGTCATCATGCTGCGCTTTTCACAAATGAACATCGTGGAAACGATATGATGACTTTGTAGATATCCGCTGAAAATGTGGTGATTAATCACAACAGCACTGCCAGTTGTAATAAGAGGGCCAAACCATGGACATGGGAGGGCAAAGGATTTCTAGATTTCATTATCCAGAGACCAGATGTCCCCTGCTAGGGAGTTGGCACAGGTCTGAATGGTCCAGGTCGCCCGGGCAAACTGGTTGCGGAACAGCTCGGCGTTGGCGTCGGGGTTGGCAGTCTTCAAAGAGTCGAGGTGGCTGGTCAGAGCTTTGAGGGTGTGGGGACCGGAGCCCAGCAGGATGTGACGGAAGGGGCTGTCTCTGGGAGAAACGTAGGGTGACAGGAAGTTCCTTTCCACCTATAGCAAGAAGACGGACATCATGAAGGCGCTGGATAAAAACCAACGTTATCAACAAATGTATTGGACAGCCCTGTCCTTTGAAAAGCAGGCAGCAGCAACCGAAGACTACCTACATCAACTATTACACTTTACTGTGATTAAAATGTGATGTATCCCATTTAATACATATGATCCAAAGGTAGCTAAACCAACACTAAAGTTGTAATTTCAGCTAATCAAAAGCAGAGGTGGCAGCTTGTGAAATCAACTAAACTTGCTGGGCTGAGTTTTTTTCCCCTTTACCGTCATGATGCGGTCATTGATCACGCGGCACATCTCGATGTCCTCCAGGTCGCTGTTCTGGATGTCGGCTGCCAGCGCGCTAGAGGCACGGCTGTAGGAGCCAGAGGCCATGATCAACCACTGCACTGTCAGAGCTTTGGGCAACAGCTGGGGCTGCAACTGCAATGACACAAACATGCAGGGATGACTTTTCCTCCCTCAAACTCAAGTTGGTAAGCTGGACATTCAAGACCTGACCACAGTTGACTTCTACGATGAGGAGTAACCAGGCAAAACAAAAACGGCATTAAAAAAAATAAACTGATCATTTTTAGGTCAAGTGATGAAAAACACGACAACAGTCAAGTTGCTCCTGATTTCTGCAGCCCTGCTGAAGGTAAATACTATCTTGATTTACAAGGACACTGGTGAACACTCACCCTCTGAACATTCTTGACCCTCGCATTAATCTGAACCACGTGGCTGCGTATGAGCTGGTTGTACTTCTTCAGGTCCATCTGCAGCAGGTGGTCATGGACCAGCCTCAGCGCTATGTGACCTGCAAACTGGCCCGCTCTCACAGCCAGCTGAGGAACCTGGCTGGCTGTGATAGAGTTCAGGTTTTGTTGGGTGTCCAGGGTTGTGCCAAAGTACGGGTAGTCCTGAGGAGGCACACGGGATGTTTTAAGAATTACTCTCAGATCTACAAAGTTGGCATGAGTTAAAAGAGTTCAGAAACTATTTAAGAACTTGTAGTACAGAAGAATTCACTTACTGAACTTCCAGAGTGGAATCTGAAAGCGACTGAGGGAATGCCGGAGAAGGCGAGGAAAGGATACGCAGCACTGTCCATCCTCAGAGGCTCCAGACTTCAAAATCAAACGCAAAACAGAAGCGTGAGAATGACAGCCTACTATCAAACAAGAAGGCTGTGATAATCATCACTGGCTATACTTTGTTATCTTTAATTAGACAGACTCACATAGTAGACTCCCAGTTGTTCTTTCCAAACTGAGAAAGAAGAGACTTGTCCTTGTCATAGTTCACCTAAGAAGAAAACAAATGCTTTGATTAAACTCTTGTTTTATTTTACAAATAAAACTGACCAACAGAATTATTTCTACTGAAGAGATCAGCTGTGGAGTTACCTCTTTCAGAGCGTTTTGGACCAGGCTGTGCAGCAACGGGCTGGCTGCTACTTTAAACCCATTCTGACCTAAAATGACAAGACCACTAATATTTAGTTATCCTGAAAAATAAGTGATGCTTTTTGCATGTGTATGTACAAGTTAGACATTAAACAGCTTCATGGGTACAAGAAGTCTGCATCCATGGCAGTAAATACCTGTCACAATGCCGTCCAGGTTGATGTAGGTGAATGCTTTCATGCTCAGAGAGGACAAATAACCCTGGAACAAAGAAATATCCAACAAAGGAATGAGACAGAGCACAATCACTAATAATTATCCTCCTCAGAACCAGCCTATTCATTTACATCTGTAATGGGCATTAGTTTTTGGTCTACATCTTTTGACTTATTTGAGCCATCCTAAAAAGTCCTGATGTACGAAATGATAAGATAAGATGACCTTTATTAGTCCCACATGTGGGAAATTTGTTTTGTCACAGCAGGAAGTGGACAGTGCAAAAGTTCTGAAGCAAAAATTAGAATATAAATTTAGAATATAAAATTAGAAATAGAAGACATCCTGGGCTTTCCATTGATATCTCATTGCATTGATATCTCATGCATTTGGGTGGCCTCTTTTAGCACCAAAGATTGAGGAAATCACAAAAAAGTTTAATGGTAAGATTTATTTTTATTGAGTGAAAGAAAAATGCAGGTAATCTAAACCTTTGCCATGCACTTCTTACCTCCAACCACTCGGTGGCGCCAACACTCCCATACTCTCCCGCGCTCCAGCTCGCAAACACGATGCTCCTCCTCGGTTTGAATCCATCTATCAAAGTGGAAACATTTAATCAAACTCATGAAGCCAGCACCTTCTTTAGCTGCTCAGCATCTGACATGATGTGTACATCCAGGAACATTTTATTTGGAAATTAAAAACCCGACATCAGCTGCCAACAGGTGCTCACCGTTCTCCACCATGTCAGAGATGGAACGCGCCAGCTCAACGAGGACGCTGGTGCCCACGGTTGATGCCGCAAAGCCGGGGCCCCACGCATCCCTCTGGGCCCCAATGACCACGTATCGATCTGCAGACGGTCACAGGACATTCATCACTCACATCGTTTCCATATTTCCTGACCACAGGATCTCTCTCATTAATCATCTTTGCTGTACCTGCATCCACAAAGCCTTTGATGACCCCAAAGACATTATTTATCCTTTTCTCAGTAAGGACATTGTTGACTTCCACAGTAATAACATCGCTCTCATCTCCAAGTCTGTTGATGCTCTCCCAACCATCTGGCTGAGCTCTACCCCCGAGCTGCCTGTGGGATGCAGACAAACATCAACCCTTTACTGATGCCCTGTTTATTACAAGCTTCAACCATCTTTCTGATACCAGTTCAGTGTGTGTGAGTCTTACCTCAGAATGTTCAATCCCATGCCTGCTGTGATAGTCTGAGCCAAAATATTTGGCAGGCCTGAAGACTGCACAGGTGGAAACTGGGTGTGGTTGAAGGAAGGGAAGCCTGGGGTGTAGGGATCCCCAGAGCCCATGTGCACCTGTGGGAAACAGACAGATGGAAAGATGAGCTTTGAGTGGATCATGACATCTTTTCAAAGGTAGCTTTAATCAAACTAAACACATGAACCCCATTATTATTATTATTGTGGTTATCATTTAGGTTACTGCACTGGTAGAGGAAGCGCAAGTACTTCCTCTTATGAACAGTGCTAGGTTTACATGCACTTCACAACATGTGTATTGTCGACATGTCAAACATCTGTCCTCTCATTTCATATTTAAGCATCAGTCTTCCCCTTTCCTTCAGTGTACTCATCTAAAGTATTTTCCCAGGTGATTTACACCTGAGGGGTGAAAACGGTCTTCACTCACATGTCCAAAGAGCGGACTGCTCTCGCCGATCGAGTAATCAGCAGGGTCTGGGTAGATCAGCACAGCAGAGGCGTTCACTTTGGCTGCATTGGCTACCTATAAGCAGAGAAACAAGGGAATGGAAGCTAAGTTCACCAACAGTAAAATGTAGGTGTTAAAATTGTTGAAAATTCTCCTTTTTTTGGAATTCTCAGGAATATGGAAAATTCTAATAGAATTCTATTGAAGCTTAAGAACAGACGACATCTACAAATATTGACAAGGACCCCAGGGAATAAAGTCCTGTTCAAATGATGTTTCATCTTATTTTGAAACCACCCACCTTCTCAGCAAAGCTGATCCTTCCAGCTCTGACCAGCATCACTCTGCCATTCATGTCGATGTTCATGTCCTTTAACTGCTTCAGCTCCTTTTCCTCTCCATAACGGGCATACAGCACTGCACCCTGGAACCATCAGAAACAGAAATGTCACTGCAAGTGTCACTGTACATTTTTCCTACTTATAATTTAGCCTTCTGATTACCCTTGCTGTTCCACTGGCGCTGTAGGACAGGAAACCTGTTGGACGTTCCTCTGGTCCGTTCTTGAAAACTATTCTGTTGTATCCAGATGCTGGGGGGTCCTGAACCTTGACAAAGTGCTCATCAGTCCAGGTCTTCATGCCGTACTCCTTAAACTTCTTGAGCACCTTGTTCCCCAGATCTTCATCACCAGGAGAACCAGCCCGGTGGTTGCTACTGCTCAGCTGACTGGGACAGGGAAAACAAAAACAGGTTACTTATTGTTAAAATTACAATACACATAACAAAATGTGTGCAGTGCTGCAGTGTATGGAGCTTCTATTCACCCAAGGACAGCGTCCATACTGGATGTAGTCAGTTTTTGAGCAAGAAGCTTTTTCACATCATCCCAGTCCATGAGGGGAGCAGCACCGGTCTCATGGGGAATATCTTCATAACGGAAAGCAGAGGGTGCACAGGTGGGAGCCAAATCCTTATTTCGATGGACCAGGTAGCCAATCAAATAGCCTGAAAGTGGCAGTGATTCCAGATAAGGGATGGGAACAGACTCAACTGAATTAAGTGGCACAAGCCAAACCCTGACTGAAGGGTCTTACTCAGATGACAGCTCAAAGCTAAGCCATGTTTTTCCTGATAAAATGACACATGATAAGTGCCCCCCCCCCCCCAACACTACACAAAACCACAGCTTCCTCTTTCAACTTGCTCTCTTACCGAAGATGAAGACGAGGATGATAACAGCTGCTGTGAAGCAGAGGACCTTGGGTGTACATCCACATTTTTGATGGACGTCTGGTTTGCGGCTTGACTTGCGATTGAGGTGATTTCCAACCCCAAACGGCTCATTTATGTCAGATGACTGTATAATCTCCACATGGCCGGTGTCACCTTCCATATTCTGGGTAAGTCGAATCATGTGTAGAAGTGTGGTTCACTGTTAAACTGACAAAACCAAAAATCATGGTAATCAGAAAATATCACTTCTGTATTTTCCAAACGACATGAATGGTTTGTTGATGGGAGCCATGACATCAGGACCTGGGACACAATCTTTTCTTTTCTGTCAGGCATATTTGAAATAAAGGGTTTCTAAACCGTATCTAACAGCTCTACCAGTTTAGTCATTAGTATTAAGACCAGCTTGTGATTTCCCACGCTGTGAAAAATGTCATTTTCCTTCTTCATAAACATGCCTCTAATAAATAACTCATCATTTAAATGTGCCAATTGCAGGTGCTGTTTTAAAATCAGATGACAAGCTGTCAAAAATTATGAACACAGGAAAGCTGTCTCCTTTCACTTTCACACTCATCTACTCTTTCTAGCCCTTCTTTCACCTTCTCAGTCCTTTTCTTGAGGTAACTTGTCTCTTAACCTGCATATATTTCCTGTGTGCTCAAAGCACATCATGGATAATGATGTATGAGAAAACCAGCAAAAAAATAAATAAATATTTGCTTAAATAGTGAAAATAAAGCAGAAAAATAATTCAATTCAATTCAATTTGATATAAAACATCACCATATCAACAACTTGTCAAACAGTCTCCTCAAGAGTTAATAAACTGAACTTACTATTTGAGATTCCCGAGAGCCTGAAAAGGTGGATGGTCACCGTTTTGGGGACAAACAAAAAAAGAAAGTGGGATCTACTTCCTGGTTTTGTTGTTTA
The DNA here is from genome assembly GCF_013358895.1 of Oreochromis aureus. Taxonomy (NCBI): domain Eukaryota; kingdom Metazoa; phylum Chordata; class Actinopteri; order Cichliformes; family Cichlidae; genus Oreochromis; species Oreochromis aureus. Next base: position 8,605,248 of record NC_052959.1, read on the forward strand.
TTAAAAGAGGAGGTGGTGAGCAGGAAGAACCTTTTTACTCCTTCTGTTCTCCAGAATTGCAACAAGTTCCATTTCAGTTTTTACCAAAATGAAACTTGCCTTTCAGGTTTTTCATCTCCTTAGTCAGCACAAAGTTTAACTGTAGATTAATAGTTATCAGACACTGCGTGTGACTAAAATTGGCCAGGAATCTAAACAAGATGGGCTAAAATACACATTCAGGGGAAATTACCCAGCAAACAACAGAACTACCAGTAAAGTGTTTTTGTTCATTTGTAGACTTTGTCTCAGTGAACTTAATTGAAACCCTGACATTGTCTCCCTGCTCACAATGATTTGCGGTATGACTGCAAAAGCTGAACCATAGAGGGAAGGATGCTGGTGTCGTTTCCATGTAGAATAAGGATCTAGCGAGAGCGTAACAAAGTAAGAAATATAAATCAGATAACTGCTGTGCAGGGATTAAATTTGGATATAATGGCATTCAGAATTTCTGGTAAAAAAAAAAGTGATTTCAAACTGCTATTATTTTTGAAATAATTTGATATTAATTGACTAACACTGTGAAGCTGTATACTTTTCACTTAAAGTAAAATTAAAAACCAGATTGACTTAATATTGAACGAGTAAGATGGTGAGGGTGTGTGCTGTTGATCTAAAGTGAAATGAGTCAGTGGAAACACGAGGTTTCCTTATAATGGCGTTCTGAATGTGAAGAAAAAAACTGCACTTATTCATTTCAGCAGACTTTTAATTTGAAATTCAACAACAAAGTGATGTGATACTGACTGGGTAACACTGTAATGGTGTAAACTTGACCTAAAGTGAAATTAGTCTGTATGCTTGTAATGGCTGTACATGCATTTTAAAAGACGGACCATTTTCTTCTGCTTATCCAATTCAGGGTCGCAGGGGGCTGGAGCCTATCACAGCCGTCATCGGGTGAGAGGCAGGTTACACCCTGGAAAGGTCAAGGATTAGGACCACTCCCTTTTTTTCTCAGTGATTCTGAAAGCTGTCAAAAATGCCAAGAAATGTCAGAATTGTAAGATTAGTGTCAGAATTCTGACGTTTTGTTTTCAGAATTGTGAAAAGAAAATAAGTTTTTTTTCTTCAGCCCTAACCGTCTTCAATGGTACTAGGTACATTCTCAAATGCTTTTTTTTCCCTCAGGACATTTGAGGCCACCAAACTGATAAACTCCTAATCAGAGAATGGGCTGCAGTTTTTGGTAATTTTATCCAGCTCTGTCCTGGGACGTAGACTTGAGTAAATTAATGCATAAAGTCTGTTTTTAGTTCAAACTCTGCTTACTGCATCTCTGTTGTTTTTCATGCAAGTTGTGTATTGGCTGGCACACAAGTAGGTAGGTCAATCACCAAAAGCAGTTACCTTAAAAAAATGAAGCTACAAAGTTTTGCTGGGATTTCCCTTAAAAAAAAGTAAATAAAAATAAAATGGAAATTTTTTTTACAAAAAAATAGTGAGTTGGTACACTTCTTTAATAAAAGGGTAAGGAACAACCAAAGTGTCACACGTGGCCTGGGGTCAGCACAATGCACAGGCAGGCTTTATACTAACTGATTGGCTGCTACTTACAGACAAAAAGGTTTAACAGCTGGTGGTGGGGCTGCCGTGTAGCTAAGCTGACCATATTCTGGACAGCTGCTCTCAGTGACATCATACAGAGCCAAAAGTAGAGCCTTTGCTGATAATCAGAGGTGGGTAGAGCAGCCAAAAATTGTACTCAAGTAAAAGTAGCACTACCTTAATATAGTTTTACTCAAGTAAAAGTAAAAAGTAGCCATCCAAGAAATTACTCATGTAAGAGTAAAAAAGTATTTATTAAAAAAAGTCTACTTGAGTATTGAGTAACTGATCATAACATCTGATTTAATGTTTAAAAATGAGATAATCAGACAGACAAGAACGTTTAAAATACCAAAATTTGCACTAAAGACAGAAAAAGAAATACTATATATAAATAACATGATTACAAAATAATAAATCTAAGAAACACTTTTCCAAATCATTATTAAACTAATATTTACAGAAGGTAATATAAGTATATGGTGCTGCTTTGCCTCTCCAAATGGCACAACAGGCTCAGCAGATAGAATAATATTAAAACAACAAACCTTATGTACAAACAAGAAGTCTCATTTCAACATAAACTGTAGGTTTGTGTTTCGTGCATTTTTGGTTAAAACGTGTTTATTATTCATTTACTGAAGTTATTCACACTGAGTAGAATAGCCAGAATTGTTTCTCATGTAAGAGTAGTGATACTTCATAATAATATTACTCAAGTAAAACTACTCCTGAAAGTAATTCTTTTCCAAAAAGTAAATGTAATTAGTTACTACCCACCTCTGCTGATAAGACGAGAGAAACCCTCATTGGGGCAGTTAGAGACTGAAGAGGACGCCAGATGACCATGAGAACCATGATCACCAGCACCATTAAGCGAGGCACCGAAGAATGAAAAAGGTCATTGGTAGTTTTGTTTTTTTAAGAACTAAAGAAATAAGCTAACGTACAATACAGTGCCAAATTTTAGAGTTTTATTAGTAGCCTAACAAACAAGATACAAAGTGTCCATGTTATTGAGAATGAATAATGAAACTAAGACTCCAATAGCTGTGATTGTTTATTGCAGCAACAAAACAAAACAATTGAAATAAAGCTAAGCAAATGTGCGCACAGTTTGAGAGAAAGGAAAAAGAACAAAAAAAGAAAACCACGCACAATAATAATCGACCATTTTCAAACATTCTTTAACAAGGGTTACACTTTTCCCCTTTGACCCAAAACTCATCTGCTAATTCTTACAAGCCAGTGCTGAAAATGGAGTTGCAATTTCCAGAACTTGCCCCATTATAAACCAACAGGATTAAGGTAAAAATCACTCAAATGACGAATGGTTAATGTATCATGTTAACAAGTGTGGTGAACTACAATCAGTCAGATGGGTTTTGGACAGAATCCTGCTTTCAGTCATTTGAAATGGACTCACATCCATTTGTTTTCTGTCTAGCAACTCTGCTTTAACACCAGTTTGATTCTTAGAGAAACAGGAAAAACAACAAACTGAACCCTGATACATGAAACTAAACAATCCAAGTATTCGTCAGCTCAGAAACAAAAAGAAGAGGCACAAGGAAATCTCAGTGAATTCATCAAAAGAGAAGGTACGATGAACTTTAATTCATTAAACTAAATCCATAACACAGGGTGGGAGCTGATTACGGAGATACTGGACCACGCTGTTGTAACCACATTACGCATTTGTGCTTTCCTTAAAGCAAAGACACTTTCCATATACAAAGAAAAGACCAAAGCAGACCAGCGTTCGCTTCAAAACAGACCGTCCCACTAAAAACAAGCACATCGGTTGCTTGGCCTCACCAATGGCACAGACACTGATCTGTGATCAGGTGCTCGGGGTGCCAACCTGCCTGTCTAGAGAGGAACGCTGAAGAAGTTAGCATGGAACGCCAGATGGGATTGCAAAGATGCAAACGTGTGCGATGTGTAGCTTTGTACTGTATATACACATTATGGGAAACACTGTCCCCGATAATAAAAAACATCCACCCCTACAGTGAAATATGGAGGGCACTGCCTCCGATACGGCACACACTGGTAGGCAAAAACTACCTTCTGTTTTTCACATTATGGAAATCACTGCTCCCGATAATGCCATCAAGATGAGAAGTGTACATGCACCAAAGGACAGGTACGGGTAAATATTGTCAGGTGTGATGTGTGAGCTGGCATTGCTCAGAGACCAGTTCAGTGTCAGTTGAGAGAGGGGAAAGAAACTGCTGTGTACCAGCTGTCGGTGCACATGTACACTTCTTTTAGCAGATGCTGCTTTTGTCATTTCGACAGTATAACTGTCATAATTATGGAAGACACTGCCCCCGATAATTATACTTTATATAAAACGTGATTAAAAACTATTTATAGTGAACCCTGCCACTGATAAATAAATAACACAATAAATAAACATACGGTTTCCGTTTCAGTGCCACATGGTTGAGGACCTTTTCCCCTGCTTTGACAGGTCTGCACAGATTAGCTCCAATGCCAAGAAATGCGTTTCTTATTTGACTCAGATCACTTTTTTTTTCCAATTCTTGCATACAATTAGGACTTTTCCCCCCCCCATTTAAAGTAGCCGATTATTCCAAATCTGTGTGCACTGTTGCTGCTGCATGCTGTAAATCAATCTGCACTTCTTTCAGCAGCTGAATGCCTGAATCTATTTTCTGACTGAGTTGTGTAGCAGAATCCAGCACAGTATGAGATATTTTAGCTACCAATAAAAACCAGCTCAGGTTTGAACACCAAGCTGCAGCAGTAGCAGAAATACCAGCAGTTTGCCTCGTGGTAAACAAATACAAAATCATTAGCTTATTGTTATTATACTGCGCTTCTACGGTCTAAAGATCTGAGCTGGCAAACACAGTCTTTACTGTGATTCTGACCTGATACTGTTCTGGAAGTAAAGAAAAATCCAACTCCAACTCATTCAGAGGTAACACCAATTTAAAGTAGTACTTCCACATAACATTTGTCGTCATTATTAGCACCAAGGGATTTAAGACTGTGATAACTAAATACCACATGTTCAAATTCAAGATTCTTAGAGGTTAGTCCTTTTAAGGCGGAAGGCTTACAAACCACTTTGCAACATGTTGGGCTTTAAGAGAATTTCAGATAAAAGGAAAATGAACATCGTGGAAACGATATGATGACTTTGTAGATATCCGCTGAAAATGTGGTGATTAATCACAACAGCACTGCCAGTTCTATTAAGAGGGCCAAACCATGAACAAGGGAGGGCACAGGACTTTTCTAGATTTCATTATCCAGAGACCAGATGTCCCCTGCTAGGGAGTTGGCACAGGTCTGAACGGTCCAGGTCGCCCGGGCAAACTGGTTGCGGAACAGCTCAGCGTCGGCGTCGGGGTTGGCAGTCTTCAAAGAGTCGAGGTGGCTGGTCAGAGCTTTGAGGGTGTGGGGACCGGAGCCCAGCAGGATGTGACGGAAGGGGCTGTCTCTGGGAGAAACGTAGGGTGACAGGAAGTTCCTTTCCACCTATAGCAAGAAGACGGACATCATGAAGGAGCTGGATAAAAACCAACGTTATCAACAAATGTATTGGACAGCCCTGTCCTTTGAAAAGCAGGCAGCAGCAACCGAAGACTACCTACATCAACTATTACACTTTACTGTGATTAAAATGTGATGTATCCCATTTAATATATATGATCCAAAGGTAGCTAAACCAACACTAAAGTTGTAATTTCAGCTAATCAAAAGCAGAGGTGGCAGCTTGTGAAATCAACTAAACTTGCTGGGCTGAGTTTTTTTCCCCTTTACCGTCATGATGCGGTCATTGATCACGCGGCACATCTCGATGTCCTCCAGGTCGCTGTTCTGGATGTCGGCTGCCAGCGCGCTAGAGGCACGGCTGTAGGAGCCAGAGGCCATGATCAACCACTGCACTGTCAGAGCTTTGGGCAACAGCTGGGGCTGCAACTGCAAGCACACAAACATGCAG